>NW_024063072.1:0-600000 GCF_006381635.1 Hibiscus syriacus | reverse complement strand
AGCAAGGCCACGCAGTTCACTGGATGTCAAGTTTATTGGATAATGCTATATGTTAAAATTTTAAATTTGGGTAACAAAAAAGTAGAAAACAACATTTGAAAAAGTATTTTTAATTCGTGGTGTTTTTATAAAAAACGATGCTATAGATCTGATCTTTTGCGTCGTTTGTTCCAAAAATGCTACTATAGATCTGACTTTTTGTGGCGTTTGTATCCAAAAACGTCGCTATAGATATGACAGTTTGCAGTGTTTGTTCCAAAAACACAGCTATAGATCTGACCTTTTGCGACGTTTGTTCCAAAAACGCCTCTATAGATATTGACCTTTTGCTGCGTTTGTTCCAAAAACGCCGTTATAGATCTTGACTTATTGCGGTGTTTTTCGTTCTCAAACGCCGCTAACTTTAGCGGCACAGGTATGGCCGGCGTTTCTTGTGGCATTTTTCCTATCGCCGCAAGCGCTTTTAGCGGCGCTTAAAAACGCCGCTATATGACTCAAAAAACACCGCTAAAACTCTATTTTGTTGTTTGGTTGTGTTAGGTTGTGTTAGATTTTTTTAGTATTAGATGCTCTTCAATAGAATTGTTATTGTCGTTTTTTATCAATATTATCTCCAACATTATTAATATTAACGTGTATAAATTAGGTAATTTTTTTAATAATATATCTCAGTCCGTCATTTTAAGAAGGCCAGAGGAACCTCACCTTTACCGATAGATCTTTGTGAATCGATTTACATCTTGGGAAAATCTTATTTAGTATATGTAGACACTTATTTTCGTCTGGGACTTCAAGGGTTTTTATTTCATTGTATAGTATATATGATAATATATATATATAATAATTTTAAAAATATATAATATATATAGTTTTTGAAAATATATAATATAGTTTTTGGAAACAGTTTTTTGAAAACATATTTTTGAAAACATATTTATATATATAGATTTTTAAAATGCATTTTGAAAGCGTATATAATATATATAGTCTTTGAAAACATATTGTTTTTGAAATATAATATATATTATATAATTTTTAATATACACATATTATTAGTATTAGTATTTTATTTTTCATTTTCCTATCTATTTTTTACTTTTATTTTATTTTATTTATTTATTTTTATTTAGGTCCAATAAAAGAGTCTAAAAGTTCAGAGGAAATGTCTAAATCCGGGAAACACAGCAACATTCCCACCTGACCCAGTGGACCAGCTGCCAAGCCCAACAAAAGAAGCTCATCTGTCTGACCTAGCAGAGGTTAGGGTTACATAAACCCTAAAGTAACAAGAGCATCGCAAGCCTGGCGGCTAGCAAACGCATATTGGCCAACGAAGGAAACGGTACGTGCTAAACCAGAGGAAAATCACGAAAATTTGGGAACAACTATTTCTCGTACGTGAAGCAACAACCTGAACGAATCGGAAAACAAGGAAACAACCCCGAGATACTAAAAAATAACCACCGGCGGGAGGGCCTATATAAACCCGAAAACCATCAAAGTGAGAAAGACATCGCCTATGCAACCAAAGCAGGCAAGCAAAAACAAGCAATCGAAACTGTAACATCCCAAACTATGGGTTAGTGACTTAATTGTAAAGTTTCAGAATTTGGTGATTAAAGTAGAAGAATGAATTAGTTCAATGATTTATCTGAAAATAAATCCTAAAAGTTGTTAGTAAGATTAGAGAATGATTCATGATGTTGAATGATATTCCGATGTGTTTTCAATTGTATACTTAGTTAACTCATAGAATGAATGTATCGAAATAGTTAAAAGCGTTATGAGCACCCAAGCTCAAGGGTGAATTTGAGGAAGGCTCTGTTGTTACAGACCTTTGGATAAATGATATGAAGATAATGCTAGAAGATGTTCATTTCTCCATAATGGAGAAATTAAATTTGAGAAGTTTGTTATTATGTGGATAAGATGGAATATGGTGAACGAGTGTCACCATAAGAACGTTAAAAGATTAAATGAATTAGTGAGAATTTGTAAAAGAGTTCAAGGATAAGTGCATCAGTGACAAGTGTATAAGGTATATGAAGCCAGAGATTATGAGTTTGAAACGAAGGGATAATATTGGGTATAAGCAAGAGTGTGGATATGATTAAGAGAATTGGTGCTTCATAGAGTTCAGTACCATCAAAGAGAGTCAGACTGACTCAATTAGTATGGTCTGGTACTGAAAGATTAAACAATGATTTAATTGATAATAAACCAAGGTTAAAGACAACCTTTGTGAATTAGATTAAAAGTTCTGTTAGAGTTATGAAAATTGAAGCGAGAAAAGTATTATAAAGGGGTGAGATGAGTATTGAGATTTGGTAATTGTTGAAATAATTCCAATTGCAAAGAATGTATGTGAATGGTTAGATGAAGGCTTTCGCTTTAGATTCGAAGAATCGATGTTGATTAACAGAGTTAGGAAGTTGGAGTATATTAAGTTAAAGGATTAGAAGCTGATGAAGGAAAATACAATTATAAGAGATAGTAAAGAATGAGTAAAAGTTTTGGATTGTGGTGAATTAATTAGAAAATGAGGAAAGAAATCAATTGATTGATTTTTGATTTTGAGTGATAAGAATTGATGTTACTGTCTACAGGATAAGTAACATTATATGAATTTTAGAAAGGTCAAAGGAAAATGCATAATCGAATGAGAGAAAAGACAACAATGGATTGATATTACTGGTTATTGTTTATATGATAAGCAACAAAAGATGAATGTATAAACGAAAAAGATAGTTGGAAAACTAAAGGATTGAAAAGTAAGTGTCTGATGATGACAAGAAAGAATAAGTCAGGGAAGCAACATAAGAACATTAGAAGATATGTTCTTATCAAAATGTGCAGTGAAAATTCGAGGACGAATTTCTTATAAGGAGGGGAGAGTTGTAACATCCCAAACTATGGGTAGTGACTTAATTGTAAAGTTTCAGAATTGGTGATTAAGTAGAAGAATAAATTAGTTCAATGATTATCTGAAAATAAATCGTAAAAGTTGTTAGTAATATTAAAGGATTTTAAGGGCAAAGTGGTCATTTGACTTGGAAAGATAAGATAATGATATATGGGATAAGATTAAGAGATTTCTCCAGAAACTCTCTTTTCTTCTTCTTCTTCCTCTCCTCCCGTATCTCCAAGCTCAAAGGTGAGTATTCTACTTAGTTAATTATTTGTTAAGTTTAAGATTGGGTTTTGATCATTAGATGATAACTAAGCTTAAGGAAAGCTTAAGTTATCTTAAGATCAAAAGATAAAAGAGATAGAGAAGATTAAAGATTAGAGGTTCTTGAATGAAATATGGGAATAGAGTTCATAACAAGAATTGAAAGTTGGATTTGACTTGTTATCAATCTAAGTAAGAGATATGAAGTAATAGAATTGGATTTGAAACATATTGCAAAATTGATGTAATTATTGAATTACATATGGAAGATAGGATTTTGAGGTTTAAGATGAAATAAATGAATATAGATTGGCTTAAGTATGTGTACTAGAGTTAAGAATGAAAAAAGGGATGATATATGAAGTGTTTGAGAGGAAATGAAGTAATTTTCGTGCTGAAAAATGATTTCTGGGTTAGGGGGAATCGGTACTCATTCAAAGGGGTACTGATACCCTCTCAAACGACAGAATTCCATAATGTCATGAGGGTATCGATACCCCCAGTAGGGAATCGATACCCCCCTAAAGGAAAATTGAAAATATGGGTTTAATAAGTTCGTTTAAGTTGATAGTATCCAACTACAAGGTGTTGGTATCTAATAATTGCCTTAAAATGTACATTTATGTAGATATTGAGCCTAAACAAGTTCCGGAATAATCAAAGGATTATAATCGAATCAAAGCCAGGCTAAGGTGAGTACAATTTAATTTATACTTATATTATTGAATAAACATTGGCTTGCGATGAGCTAGTGATGGAGTTACTATGGTAAGAAGTAACTCCTAAAATGTGATTTGATTGGTAATCTATGTGATGATTTGTGTGATTATGGGATATGTGTTAAAAGACAATGATCTAAATGACTACATGAATCATGTGGTATAAGTTATGTGATTACATGTATGCATTAATGTGATTATGAATAGGTAGAAAGGAAACAAATGATGATATAAGAATCTATTATAAGATATATGATATGAAAATATGATATGAGCTATGTGAGATATGAATATAAAATCATATGAGAAGTGAAAAGAATTACATGAAAATAGACTAAGTGATTACATGTATATGTGAAAGAAGCTATGAGCTTATATGAATATGTGATATGAATGAAGCTATATGATACGATCTATGTGATTACATGCACATATGATATATGTTATATGAAATGACATATGAATAGGCAATACGTGATACATGTGATATGATATGGAATACATGGTTACACATACATGTGGTATGTGACATAAGAGAAATGACAAGTAATGTGAACTGTTAAATGATAATGCCCATGTTATGTGATATGAGAGCTAGGGTATAGTTTGGCATGCCAAGGGTCGAGGGTTTACCTATGTTCTTCGGGACATATAGACTGTTTACATATGTTCTTCGGGACATATGGACTGTTTACCTATGTTCTTCGGGACATATGGACTGATTACCTAGGTTCTTCGGAATCTATGGACTGGTCCTTCGGGACATTGATCGAGCTGTGGTGACAGCATATGTGTGCACAACCTCAATGTACTCACATACCTTAAGTTCTCACTAGTGTACATGGGCTAATAAAGTGATTAAACAAGCATACTGAATGTGATATGTATACGATGGGTTTATAAATGGTTATCAAAGGTAACTGGTTTGAAATGTGTTACATGAACCATATGATGTTATGTGTGTTTCTTAATGATAATGATAGAGATTATGATAATGATGGTATATGTTTATGTATGCTTTATGTTATATGAAATATTATATGTTTTATATGCCTCACTAAGTCATCGACTTAGCGTGTGATTGTTTCACACGTAAGTTTGGAAAGCGAAAAGAAAAGTAAAGATGAACAAGACATGCCAGTTCTCCTTACCGAATGTCAGATCAGAAGAGAGGTGAATAATATGTATTTTTGTATATAAAGTTCTAGTTGGCATGTAATCAAAAGAATATATTGTATAAGCTCTGAATAATTTTGTAAATGTTTTGAATAATTTAAATGTTATAAAAGTTTTTAAATTACTCACTATTTTATACGAATAAATTTTTGAAAAGTCAATGTGACACTTCGGACTCGTATCCTGGTCGGATACGGGTTGGGGTGTTACAGAAACAACAAAAACGAAGCAGAAAAAGCATTCGAAATAACAAGAAAAATTGCAAAAAAATATCAAGGATTCGGTTTTTGGAACTGCACGGAGGAAAGCATGGTTGTGGAAAGCCAAAGGTCGCCGGAAATCGTAAAGGCTTGTCGAAAAAAGGTAAACCCGAGACTTTTGTTACTAGATCTACGCCGGTGGGGATATTTTGGGTGTTTGGACTTCGGTTTTTGGCTTCGAGGTGTTGAGTGGAACGTTTCGGGTAAAAAGAAAACTCCAGCCACCGCCATTTCGGGTAAAAAGAAAACTCCGGTCACCGGAGGCGGTGGCCAGAGCAGTGGATCGGGCGGCGGGCGTGGTCGTATTTTTGGCTAGCCATTGGTCGGTTAAGAGATGTTGAAGGAGAGTTGAGAGAGTTTTAAAAGGGGATGTTATAAATTTTGGAAATGGTTGAAATAATTTAATTTTGTGGTTTTTGGGCTCTATATATGGGGCTTCCTTGTAATTATAAGATTTTTAAATTATTTTCGTAATCCATGTATCTTTGATGTGTAATTCATTTTGGTCACTAGTTCCAAATTTTCCCTTGAATTTTGAATTAATTCAATTTAATATATGTTTATATTTCTTATACTTTGCAATTTGGTACCCTAACTTTTTTATTTCTTCCTGCAACTCACTTTTAGCACCAATTTGACCTCTAAATTTTGATTTATTTCAGTATAATCCTTTTTAATATTTATGTTTTTATTTAACATTTTTTTCATTTTTTATTTATTTCTTTTTATTTTTAATTTAATTTTTTATCTAACAATTATTTCATATTTTTAGGCTATTCTAAAATTCGTCAAATGTAAGTAATTCGGATCGAACTTTTAAATTTAAATTTAACTTTTAATTTTCGTAATTAAGACAACCGAGAAATCAAATTGGTACCGAAAGGCCGGTACAAGGGTACTAATCATTCCTTGACTGTAATCGACTCCCAAATCCGACTAATTTCTGGTAAAACGCATATCAGATAAATGGTAAGTTAAGGTTTCTTGTCAACCTAATTCCAAACTGATCGGTAGCGGCTCCAACAAACTCAATTCAAGTCTGAACCTGATCTCGAGACCACCCGAAGGACGGTTACTACAATATTTGTACAATTTCTTATGGAAAATATGGATTGACTATTGCGTACGGAAACTTGATAACCCCAAAATGACCTAAAAAGATAAATGGAAACATAGAGGTGAGTTTGAGATAGCTATATAAAGAAACAAAAACATTAAAGACGTGTATATCATTTAAAGTTTCAAATTTTCTTCCACCTTCACAACGTTTCATATCTGCATGATAATCACAGGTCTCGCAATGATTCATCATGTTTGTGAACCCCAATATAGGGTCAGACATCCAGGGGCGGAGCTTAGTGAGGGCCCAAATGGGCTCCAGCCTCTGTTAAAATTTGTTTATTCAGTATAATTTTGGTTTAATATTATTTTGGTCTATGTAAAAATAAATAATTAAATTAAAAAGAATTTAATAAATATTTAATCAAGTAAGGAACGAATTAAAGAAGGATAATTTCGTGTTCTCAAAATTTTTGGCTTAATAACAATTTAGGTCATTGTAAGTTTAAATATTAGATAAATTAGGTGTTGTCTTGTGAATTTTGAGTTTTTTTTCTTTATAAATCTAAGGTGAATACAAGATAATATTTGTACAAAAACTCAATTATTTAACAATGAACGCTTATACTCCTATATGCTCAGTGCTCAAACTCAAGACTTCAAGAATAATAACAATCTCTTAATCTCTAAGATCATTTGATTCGTGCTAAATTTTAAATTTAAATACCTAATAAATTTTTATATTTTCTTTAATATTCTAATATTTTGACTTCCGTAAATATTTAATTCTGACTCTTTCTATAGATTTTGTGGCTGTACGTGGTGGTGACTTATTAGCATTATCCAAATCCTATCTCTTCCTCGTTGGGTCAATCTTCCTTTACTTTTGGTTATCCTATCACTAGGTTGTGGAACCATATTAGTTATGCTCGTACCAGACGTTTCTTCAACGTTGCTGTCCATATATTGGTCTACATGCATATGTTCCGTGGTTTCCTTATCTGTTTTTTCCTCCATGTTATCATTCTCCGTTTCCTCCACCATAAGTGCCGCATATCTGGAGCCTGTAGGGTTGGTTCTCTGGTTTTTATGTGTAGTTGTCTTTGTTACTGTTGACTTCGTCTTCCTCCGACAATTAGTGACTATCATCCCAGGTCTGTATAATTCTGTCGGGTTATTTGACGGAGAGGTTTCTTTCGTTTTTTGTTCGACCCTGTTGGTGGTACTGGTCGAGGCTGGTTGTGTTGTTGGGAAGGCCTCTTTAGTATGGCCATACACCCCACAAGTGAAGCATTTCTGTCTGAGTCCTCATACTCTAATTTCTAAATAAAATTGTCTATGCCAATACATGCCTTTAAGGGCTTGTTTAGATCCACCAATACTGCTAGCCTTGCAAACTTAATATCACATTATCATTAAAAAAACTTTAAAAAAATATCACACCATCAATTCTAATATTTTTTTAATAAAAGATCACCAAAATAATATATATAATATTAGATATATAGTTTTTTAATAATAAAAGAAAAGGACTAATAGGACATTAACCTAAAACAAAAACTAAAATAAGGAAAAACAAGGCTTTAACCCTTCACATTAGCGATATTAAACCCTACCACAAATCCATGAAAACCTAAAATATAAAGTAAAATTGATCAAAAGAAAATCTAAGCCCTCTCGCCCCTAATACGGCGAGCCAGTTGGATATCCTTAGGCATTATCGTAACCCTCTTAGCGTGAATGGCACACAGATTTGTGTCTTCAAAAAGTCCGACCAAGTAAGCTTCGGCGGCCTCCTGGAGAGCGGCGACAGCGCTGCTTTGAAACCTCAGATCGGTTTTAAAATCCTGGGCGATTTCTCTCACCAGCCTTTGGAATGGGAGTTTCCTGATTAAGAGCTCGGTGCTCTTTTGGTACTTCCGGATCTCACGTAAAGCCACGGTCCCGGGCCTGAACCTATGAGGCTTCTTGACTCCACCGGTCGCCGGTGCTGATTTTCGCGCGGCTTTGGTGGCTAATTGCTTCCTCGGGGCCTTGCCTCCCGTTGACTTTCTGGCGGTTTGCTTTGTACGAGCCATTTTGTACAGTGAAGATGAAACTTGTTTGCTTCTCGAGAAAATTATGACGTGTTTGGGCTGTGAAGTGGGTGGGCATTTGGGGTTTTAAATAGTGGAAAGCAAAGAAGCGCGAGAGATTTGAAATTTGGGAATTGAGGGAGCTTTTCAATCGGGCGGTTGAGGGATGGTGTTATGGAATTGTGATCCGCGTGAAATGGATTAGACCAATAGAATTGGTTTAGTTAGGCGCCAAAAGAATTCTTCTTCTTTTTTTGGAGGGTTTGACATGTGAAACTTTTAAAACAGGTTTATTAGCAAAACGACGGTGGTTTGAAGTTTATAGCCCATTCAAGAGGAACCTATTCTCATGTGAAGGCCCAAGAAAATATTATTATTAAAAAATAATAAACTAAGTTGGTCATACTTCCCTTTAAGATAAATAAACATAGGGAGAAGTTAAATAATGTCACTAATTTTCTTTTCTTTGAACCTATTGAACGATCTTAGTGATAAAAGAAAGTGTTATTCTTCCCAGAGATTTTAGGTTCAATCAATCGCATATGCAGGGTGTTTGTGTGTTTATTATCAAATAACTAAAAAACTTATGAATATATATTATATTATAATCATTTCAGACTAATAAAAAATTATTTTGCATTGATGATGAAACGTTGTAATTCTATAAGAATAGAGAATAAAATATAGATTTGACCTTTTGGATCCCATTTCACATTATTTTTTTAATTACAACTTTATAATTGTTATTATATACTGTTGTTAACTTGAATTTTCACACTCAATTATTAATGCTTATGATATTGGGTTTTCCTTAGTCCGCTAATTAAATAATTAGATTTCACTTTTTCAAATAGTCTAAACTAATATAAAAAATAATACATGTTAAGAATTTTTATTAATCATTAATATATTTTACAAATATAATTATTCGATTTCGAGTTTCATTATTAAAGTAACACTCAATATTTTCATAAATTTTATTATTAAAATCACTCGAAATTTTTTTAAAATTTATTTTTAAAAATTTACCAATATATTCATAACTTTTTTTCATTAAATTTTTTCATAAATTTTTTGTTAAAATATATTCATAACTTAAAATATAAAGTGATGCGTTCAAAAATAAAGTAATACGATTTAATCTTTCCATATAATCAATTAAAAATTAAATCAAAAGCTTAAAAAATAAAAGTTATGTTAAATTATAAATTATTAGACCAACAATAAAAAGATATGGAGTATTACGTTTTTAAAAAAGAAAATTCACGTACGAGATTTAAAATAATGTTATTAATAAAAATAATCATGAATCTCAAACAAATATCATAAAATCCAGATTAAAAGTCCTAAAAGATCATACATAATAATTTTTTAATAGAAGCCGTTAATTTTATTAAAAAATAAATATCTAAAATTACAAGACGGGTGTTTGATAAACAACTTTTTAAAGAATTTTTAATTTATTTGAGCATAAATAGCTTATTGATAGTCAAACTCTCCATTTTTAATATTTGGTAAACAACTTTTTGAAAGAGTTAAGTGTACAAAATAAGTTGAAAATGAAAATGCAGGAAAATCCAGAGGTTTGGGATAACTTATTACAAAATAAGATGTTAAATAATATTTTTGACCTTATTATTTCCTTAATTACATCATTGCCATAAAATCTCCTTAGTGAATTTTTTTATTCTATTTTTTAGTTGTAAATTATCAAATATTTAGTTAAGAAAATATAACAAAACATGAAAGTAAAAAATAAATATAGCGTTGATACTTTATACTAGGTTAATACTATGTATCAATATTACAATGTTAGTATTTGTAAATATTAAATTTAAAAAATATATTTAAAAAATTTAAAAATATTCACTAATTTTCTTAAGGAATTTTTAATTCCTTGTCAAAAGCATTCTATTAGAATAATTTTGTCCAAATAAAGATTAAAGTATTATAAAAACATATATGTACTTAACAACTAAATGTATCGTACATTTATTTGTCATTTTACCCATATCAGCTATCAGTCATCAGCTAAGTTTTATCAAATACTTCTATATAAACAATTAATCAAATCAATTTATCAAATCAGCTAATCAAATCAGTTAGTTAAATCAGTTACTAGAATTAGCTACTAGCTATTAGTTGTTTGCCAAACATCCCTAATAAGAGTTTACAACTATTATAGTAAATTAAATACATAATTTCGATATTTTTCTATAATATTGAATTAGTCACTTTAAATCATATAAGGACATAAATAGAAAAGATTAAAAAATCAGCCAAAAGACTCAACAAAAAAAATACTCTCTAAATTCGACTAAATCGGCAAACGAACCATAAAAAGGATTAAGTTATTAAAATACCACTGAGAATCACAAATCAGAGTGTGCGTCGTGATAAACTCCACGATCGCAAAATCGCATATCCAAATTCAATATGAGGGTTCATATCAACGAAGATCAACTGGATTATAAATAAGCGTCATCTTGATAATTGTGGCATCATCAAATCCAACTTTGAGAAAACATAAAATATAAAGAACGACCAAATGACTGAAAAAGAAGACGAAGAGCATGGCACAAAGACAAAGAAAATCGCGTCATAAAGACAGAGATAAACGTACTACAAAAATAAAATCATTCTTATTAAAAAAACTAAAAAAATATAAAGAGAGAAGAAAATCAGCAGTTGACTATCAACATTATCATTAATATCATCGCTGACTAAACAAAATCAAAGAAAAAAATTAATCTTATTTATAAAAAGCGTTATAAATTATACAAGAAAAAAGGGGGGGAGAGCGGCTAGGGTTCCTAGGCTCGATTTCGTATATAATAATTATATTTTTAAATCATTTAATTAACAAATATAAATTTTACAATATGAGCTTATACAAACACATATTTTTTTAGTTATTTATTACTTCATTTGAGAACACAATTATTTCTTACGTTATCGATAGTAGTTTACGCAATTACCTACATGGATTGACTTCTCCAAAAAAGAAAAAACCCAACTATGAATTTAATTTTTGTTCATATCAAAGTATAAGTTTTTAACTTAGGAGTGTCGTCATAATTATAAATATAAATAATATATATTCGAATAATTATTAAGTAATTTCATCTATAATTGAAATAAATGAGAATGAAATTTATACATAACAAGATTTAAAATAAAATATAAATTAAGAATCTATCCAAAATATTTAAATATGATGAAACTCTTAAATCTTCATATATATATATATATATATATATATATATATGATGACACTCAAATTTGAGATATCAATATTTTCATACAATTTCTATTAAAAAATATTTTCATATAATTTCACTATTAAACCAATACCTCATTAACATTAAGCTACCTACCAACTGTTGTGGAATTCGGGTTAATTTCCACCAATAATAACAAATTCACCTTGAAAACTATTATCTAGGTGACTAGTATGAAAACGATTGGATTTTTTAGAGATGTGTGTGGAAATGGCCAAGGTGGAGATTTGTTGGTTTTTTGGCAAAGTCCCACATTGGTTGTGTATTAGGAGGAGGGGAAATTCTTTTGTTATAAATAGAGCTCTCCTCCTCCTTAGTTAAGCATCCCAATAATATAAGCCTTCTTCACTATTAAAGGCTATTTGTACTCTTTCTCTCTTTGTAATATTTCCTCTATTAGTGTAATATTATTTTAGTAGTGTTCGAGGACATAGGCATAATTTTGGCCGATTCTCGTTAAATTTTGGTGTTCTCTTTTATGTCTATTTAATAGTTATTGTCGGGTATAGTTGTTGTTAATTATTGTCCTATTAAAATTACTTGTCTTGGTAGTTATGTCTAAGGAAAATGGGTTTTAAGAGGGACATTGTGACTCCTCCTCTTTCCTGGGAATCTACCTTGGGTGATTTTTAGTATAATCGTTTTCATACTAGTCACCTAGATAATAGTTTTCAAGGTGAATTTGTTAATGCGGAATGTCAATTATCCCAAGGAATTTTTTTCTGATGTGGAAGATCAGTCTAAACTTCAACCACAGAGCATACTAAAATAAACCAAGAGCGCTGATACCAATTGTTAGATTTGCAGTGGAGATTTTTGATGGCACCGATCATTTCAGCATGTGGCAAAGTGAGGTTCTAGATGCCCTATTTCTGCAGGGTCTAGACATTGCTATTGAAGGAGAGAAACCAAATGATGTTGAGGAGAAAGAATGGAAGAGGACCAATAAATTGGCATGTGGTACTATTCGATCGTGTCTTTCTAGAGAGCAGAAGTATGCATTTTCTAAGGATGATGCAGAACGGGAATACATGTCAAAGGTTTCGTATGCAAGTGTTGTTGGTAGCTTGATGTATGCAATGGTGTGTACGAGACCCGATATTTCACAGGCAGTTGGGGTTGTGAGCAGGTATATGCATGATCCTGGAAATGAGCATTGACAAGTTGTGAAATGGATTCTGCGGTATATTCTGAACACCGTAGATGTTGGTTTGGTCTTTCAGCAGGACAAACAAGATGGTCAGTGTGTAGTTGGGTATTGTGATTCAGACTATGCAGGTGATTTGGACAAGCGTCGATCAACTACTAGTTATGCGTTTACATTTGCAAAGGCACCAGTCAGTTGGATGTCCACCTTACAGTCAACAGTGGCTTTGTCTACTACAAAGGCAAAGTATATGGCAATTACAGAGGCTTTGAAGGAGGCAATTTGGCTTCAAGGTTGCTTGGTGAATTGGGAATGGAACAGAAGCACATCAAAGTTCACTGTGACAGTCAGAGTGATATTCATTTAGTAAAGAACTAGGTTTACCATGCAAGAACGAAGCACATCGATGTTCGATATCACTTTGTACGAGAGATTCTAGAAGAAGGTGGAGTCATAATCTAGAATATTCGGACCACTAAGAATCCTGCTGATATGTTGACAAAAGTGGTAACTGCGGTCAAGTTTAAATATTGTTTAGACTTGGTCAATATTGTTACAAATTGAAAGATGAATTTGCAAACACTACCGAAGATTGGATTTTTGAGAGATGTGTGTGGAATTTGCCAAGGTGGAGATTTGTTGGTTTTTTGGCAAAGTCCCACATTGGTTGTGTATAAGGAGGAGGGGAAATTCTTTTGTTATAAATAGAGTCCTCCTCCTCCTTAGTTAAGCATCCCACAAATATAAGCCTTCTTCACTATTAAAGGCTATTTGTACTCTTTCTCTCTTTGTAATATTTCCTCTATTAGTGAAATATTATTTTAATAGTGTTCGAGGACATAGGCATAATTTTGGCCGAACCTCGTTAAATTTTGGTGTTCTCTTTTATGTCTATTTAATAGCTATTGTCGGGTATAGTTGTTGTTAATTATTGTCCTATTAAAATTACTTGTCTTGGTAGTTATGTCTAAGGAAAGTAGGTTTTAAGAAGGACCATTGTGACCCCTCCTCTTTCCTGAGAATCTACCTTGAGGTGATTTTTAGTACAATCGTTTTCACACTAGTCACCTAGATAATAGTTTTCTAGGTGAATTTGTTATTATTGGTGGAAATTAATCCGAATTCCATAACACCAACCACATAATAATTATTAATGGATGTTTTATCTTAATTTCTTTCATCCGAAGCTCTATTTGAATACCATAATTTACATAATAGTTAAACTTTCTTTAATAATTTGGGGTGATTACCAGGTTAATATTTGTTCATGATATTTCTTTATCATTGACAATGCATACACGCTCTGCAGACACGGCTACTCGAACCTAAGATCTCAAGAGAGAGTAACACTCTCTTGAATAACTAAAATTAATTATATGATAGAAATTCAAAGTTACATGTGGGAAATAATCAAACATCGATATCTCATTAAAAGTACACTTTCAATTTTTCTTAAAGGGTTATGAATATAATTACGGATGATATATTAAATCACTAAAAATTTCTTCAAACTGATTAAAAAAAAGAATCAAATAAAGTTACTGAAAAATAGATTTCAAATCAAAACATATCCAAAGAAAATTCCATAAAATAAAAGTTTAAACCAAAATTAAAATATGAAGAAAAGTAGGTCGTGACATATTATTTTTTAATAGTAAGTTCGGTGATTATAATGTAATATTTGTCTTAATAATTGACGATATATATACACCTTACAGATGCAATTGTTCGAGTCCAATACTTTTAAAAATAATATTTTATTTTACCACCAAAATCGTTTGATATGTTCCGTGACATAATTTTAAGCAGTGTACAAGGATAAAACTTTAATGACCCTTTAAAGAGTAATGCAAACGTCTATTTGGTTTACCTTCTACTATTAAGAACATTAATTTTATTTTATTTTACAAAAACATGCATAGTATTTTTTTATTAAAAATATTAAAATTACATGAATATATGATTAAATATATTTAAAAATTTAAAGTAAATAAATAAAACACTTGCTTATTTTTTTATGAATAATATATCAACTAATAATCTTAATAAAAATCTATCAAAGAAATACAAAAACAGATAAACAATCTTTTAATTTCGACTTAACTAGACTTATCAGTAAGTATAATAAAAATACATCTGCAAAACATCAATAGAATTGGGTTTGAATTAACTTCAAAGCTATCTCCTAATCATCAAATTAAATATAAATATTGAACTTTAATATCTTACAAAATATAAGATCATGATTTTTTTAATAATTTGAATAAAAAATATTGAAACTTTTGTGTTGAATATGACTGTAAATAATATGAGTTTTCACTATCATTGAATATTTTTATTTAAGCTATTGCATCAATCAATATGCAATACATTACAAACAATTAGTTGGTAAAGTTAAATAAGGCACTAGATTTCTTAAGTAAAGTTATACGTTCGAATTTTAACGTTTACGAATAGAGTAAACTGAGTTGGAAGGTCGCTCATATAATGATCTTTACAAAACTCGATCTAAATTAGTCGATCAATAGATCGAATATCAGCAATTAATTAAACAAATACAATACATTACACAATTATGTGTAAATTATCTCTCATTTTTATTTCAAATGTAATTACATTATGTTTCTTTCTAAATATTTTTTAATTACTAATTTGATTATATTTTGTAACAATTAATTCTAATACTAATTTATTTGAATATATCATATGTAAGTCTGATTATAACTTTTATTAAGAAGTTTAAAAAAATCGTTTTGATAAAATGTAACGAGTTTATGATTAGAATAAACTTGAACTCATAATCTTTACCAAATTAAGAAGTCATTAATGACCTTATCCATAAACCAACAAAATTGTTCGAAAGATAAACAACAAATAAAGTTATGTACTATAAGAAATTCTAAATTTGTTCAAAATTTTCAATAGATTTTTCAAAATCGTCAGCTCTAATTAAATATTAATCTTAATATTTCAACCATATTTGTTGCCTTTATTATATAATAAAATGATATTTAGAAATTAATTCATATTATTAACAATGTTGTTATATTAAATGCAATAGCTATTCATTTGGTGAAGATTTTTTTTTTTATAGAAAAAGAAACAAAGGAATGATGAACAAGTAAACTTTCATGATAAATTTACGTTGCTGTTTTCATTTCTTCTTTGGGTTTCTTCCTTTGTTCTTCAATGGGGCGCGTGAAAATTCTCAGAGATTTCATCGGAATCATCAAAGACAAAGCTTCTCAAAGCAAAGCAGCTTTGATTTCCAATCCCAAAACTCTATCTCTCCACTTAGCCTTACTGAGATCCACGACCCATGATCCCTTCAACCCACCCGACCCAAGACACCTTGCGGCTCTACTTTCCTTCGGTCATAGCTCACGCGCCACCGCCTCCATCGCCGTCGAGGCCCTCATGGACCGCCTCCAAACCACCCGTGATGCTTCCGTTGCCATCAAATGTCTCATCGCAGTTCATCACATCATTAAACGTGGCAGCTTCATTCTTCAAGATCAGCTTTCCGTTTATCCTTATACCGGCGGCCGGAATTACCTTAAACTATCGAATTTCAGAGATGATACGACGCCATTGAAATGGGAACTTTCTTCTTGGGTTAGATGGTACGTTCATCATACTCTTTTTCTCTCTCTTTAAAAAAAAACTATGTAATTTCAATCTAAAAATCATAACAATTATAAATGAAATTTGCAGGTATGCTTTATACCTTGAAAATATGTTGTCAACATCGAGAATTTTAGGGTTCTTTCTATGTTCAACTTCAAGCGGTGAAGATAAAGATAAAGACAAAGAAGAAGACAAAGCATCATCGCTCATAAACAGTGAATTGCTCAAAGAGATAAACTCTTTGGGGAATTTGATCGAACAGATTGCGAGAGCGCCGGGTTCTTTGAATTCAAACTGCAACATACTGGTTGACGAGGTACTAGGATCGGTGGGTGAGGACTATTTGTCATCGATCAACGAGGTTTCAATTCGGGTCAGTGAGTTTAGGGAGAGACTCGGTTGTTTGAGCTTCGTTGACTCGGTTGAGTTGGCGTGCGCTTTGAAAAGACTGGAGGATTGTAAAGATGGATTGTCAACAATTTTCCAGAGGAAGAAAGTGATGATCGAGACGGTTTGGGGTTCTATAAGTGAACTAAAGGATCAGATTGGGAACAGTGAAGTGTATAAAGAATATACAGGGAGATCGTTGATTACGGGGAGGAGGAACAAGGTGAGTGAGTCGGCTCGGTTTGGGGAGCGAGTTATGATGACGCAAGGTGGTGACTCGGTCAAGTTCTCTTCCGGGAGATTTCAGAGTTTCAATGAGTTTTCTTTTACAGGTTAGTAGTTGCTGAATCTTCGGTGATATGGAATGAAATTGTAAATTTTACTGTCAAAGTCAATTTAAGGTTTGAATTATCATAATTTTGGTTCCATTGTTTGAGATTTTTTTTTTTGTTGAGATAAAAGGAAATATTATTATTTTTATATAAAATTTAAATTTTTAAGAGTTATGTTTATAAGATATATATATATATATATATTGTTAATAAATTAAACAAATATTAAACAAATATGATCTCTTTATAATTATTTTATATTATTAAAAATATAAATAATAAATAATTAATTTAGTGGATTTATTTTCAAAGATTATTATTAAAGGGATTTGATTTTTTTTATTCAAACATGATTGGGGTGTATCCCAATATCCAAGAATGCAATCAACTCTATTTTAAATATTTTACATTTACACCAAGTAAGTTATTTGAGTAGTAAAAGAAATAGTTATTATTTTTAAAGATTATAAGTTTGGGCACTAAAGACGGTAATAATGGTTGAGTTTTTTTTATCAAATAATTGATAATTTTTAAAATATATACACTTTAAATTAATCAAAATAAATAAATAAATAGTTTACGTATGGATTTGGTTAAAATTTAGGGTAAACTATATATATATATATATATATGATACACTTTAGATTAATCAAAATAAATAAATAAATATTTTATGTTTGGATTTGGTTAAAATTTAGGGTAAATTATATCTATGACTTCAAATATTGTCATTTTTCATTTTGATTTTTGATCTTTTAATTTTGTCAATCAGATTACTTAACTATTTAAGTATTGCAATCAAACCACCAGTCATTAATATTTAACGGATGAGTTAACGTGATTTTTTTTTAAATTGACTCCTTAAATAGTTAAATGATCTGACTGAAAAAATTAAAAGATCAATAACCAAAATAAAAAAGAGTAATAATTTAACAATCACGTGTGAACTTTACCCAGATTTCATTTTAAAATATAATTATCTCTTTCATTAGTAAAGGTACATAATAATCATTTTCCCAAGCAAAGCTTAAGACAATAAATTTTAATTTATAAGTGATGTTGCTTTCTTTTGTAAATGAGTGAATTTAGTTATATATAAAATTTGAACTCATTAAGTAATTTTTGTGGTAAAATAAAATATTGATCTTTTTAGAAGTTTTGGATTCGAATAACTTCGCCTACATAATATATATAACTTTTTAATAAATTTAAAATTTCATAAATAAATACTAACTTATAATAAGTAAAACTATTAAAAAATTCCAAAAAGATGAACATTACTTTATACGTTTTGTACAAGGAAAGCGCAATAAAGCGAAAGCATGTTGAGTTAGGTTTATTTTCACCATCAAAGTGTCCCTTTGTCATGAACATGTCATTCAATGAACTCTATAAATGGTCCACGACCCTCCGATACTTATTAATACTTTCATATAATAGAAATTAATCATAGTAATTATAAATAAGTAAATTAATACGAATCAAGCGACTTCAGTGGTAAAGGAATTGTTGTTATGCCTAATCGTCCCGAGTTCAAGCATCATGAATACCAAGGTGTGAGCGTTTAATGTCAAATGAGTGAGAATTATCTTTGAACATATATTACCTTGTATTTACCCCAGATAAATTAAAATTAAAATAACTCTCGATAATATTTATAATTCGATATTAAAAATCTACGAGTCTATAGAATAGTTTAAGTGATTAAGAGATTTTTATTTTTCTTAATGACTCTAATTCGAACAACATAATTTGTATGATATATATATATATATACATGGAAAAAAACAAGAATCCTCATTTTTCAAATGTTAAACTACATTTTTTATCATTCAATTTTGTTTATGTTTCAATCATTTAATTTTTAATTTTTTTAATTTCATTATTAAATTTTTGAATTTCATTCATTTTAATTACTTAATGGTTAACTTTTTTGATATTATTTATTTACTTTTGTTTAAATTTATGCAAAAATAATAATAATGTTAAAATATGCCCCTTAAACTCGAATTTGTGGACTCTCTTTGATTTACATATGTTAAAATATTATCTCCTAAATTTCAAAGGAGGATGAAAATGAGGAAAAAATAATATATTTCGATTCCATGCTGATTAAACGTTGAAAATTGTAGATCTAACCAAAATAATGTCGAAACTTTGATTTAAATTTTATCGATTTTGAGAATCAAATTAAGAAAAAGAAAATCTAGGAAAAAATAAAAAAAGTTTAAAATTTGGGAAACTATAGAAATGAAAATAACCAAAAAACGCAACGTTTTATTGCCGATGTTAAACATTTAAAGGAGCAAAACACATTCCAAACCTTTTTGACAACTTCAACTTACATTAAGATATAATAATTGAAAGTAACAATTGCTATTGAACTCGGTTGACGAATTGTCAAAAACAAATCTAATGGGATTCCTTAGGCTTAATTAATTTGATAGAGAAGGTTTATAGTTAGAAACTCGAGTTAAACAATTACGTTTATAATATGTGTATATATATATATATTATTAGCAAATTAAATAAGTACAATCTCTTAATTATTCAAAATAATTAGAAAAATGCTTTAAAACAAAAATATAATGGAATTAGAGGATTAATTAAGTTAATTTAAGGAGTCACATTAATAACAACTGCAAATAAGACACCCTAGTTTCGTCCATTAATAACCAAGTTCCCTTGGTTGCGTTGTAAATGAGACGAGACAAATAGTAATTTATTTGAGTTTTATTTGGTTAAAGTTTAGTTAATATTTGATTTGAATAAATTAGATTCTAGTTTTTAATGAGTCTAAACGAGTTACTTAATACTCGATTTGAAAAATTTGTGAGTGACTCAAAAAATATATTATTTTTTAAAATTAAATTATTAATAATATTAACATTAATATGTTATGTTTTAAAAAATATAAAATAAGATTTTCATGTATTTAAGTTCAAGCTTGAGCTCTGGTTTAAGGTTCAATTAAGCTAAGTCTGAGAATATTTCGAATTTAAATTTTTTTCGAACTAGAGTTGAACTTTAATTTTTTATTTTGAGTTTGAATTAAATTGAATAAATTTAAACTCGAGAGTTTTTGAATCAAGTCGAACTTAATAATATTCAAACTTGACTAAGAATCATTTATAGTGATAAACTTCATCGTCACTTTTGCATACACGGCACACGCTCTTATCCATCATATGCCGACGAACTAATTCGGAGGTAAGAACAAAAAAGGTAATTGTAATTTTGGTATGTAATTTTCTTCTTACCCCGCCAACACGTAGGTAAGAATAAAAAAGTCGTTGTACACCCATAATACTTGTAAAATGTAAGAGTGTTGCATAAAATAATATGCCCTCTGGTTTCGGCACCGTGTTAGCTAGCAACTGCCTCACGCAAGGATTCTAAATATAGCTTATTGACAAGGCTTAGCTCCCACGTTGTATTGCACATCCATTCCCCAGTTCAAGAAATCGATTACTTTTTTTAGCAAACTAGTAGCATAGGAGAGGGAAATGGTGGGAAATCAACTATGCAGGAAGAAACCCAGAGTTCTATGCCTCCATGGCTTCAGAACAAGCAGTGAAATCCTGAAGAAAATGATGGGAAAATGGCCTGATTCCATCCTGGGAAACTTTGATTTCGATTTTCTCGACGGCCCATATCCTGCAACAGGAAAATCTGACGTTGAATCCATTTATGATCCACCTTATTATGAATGGTATCAAGTCAACGAGGTTCGTTCTTTCAGTTTCAACATCGTTTTTTTCATGATATATCAGATGAAACAAACATTATACCTCTTCTCTTTGTTTTTTTCAGATTGAGTGTGTGCATTTTGAGGAATGTATTGCATATATAGATGATTATATGATTAAACATGGCCCCTTTGATGGTCTACTGGGGTTTTCTCAGGTAAACCAATTGGTACATGAAATCATTGGAAGGAATCCTTTTCAGTTTTCTGATTAAAATTAATGCTTGGGTTGGGTAATCTCATGGATTTCAGGGTGGAATGCTTGCGTCTGTAATTCCTCAACTGCAAAGAGAGGTTTGCTCATTGAAATTTCTTTGATAATAAGGATGAGAGTATTTGCAAATTTGACTGATTTTTTTTCTTGAAATTTGATTTGCAGGGGTCTGCTTTCACCAAAGTGCCGAAGATAAAGTTTGTAATCATAATATCAGGCTTTGCACTTCGAGAATTGAAGTCCGGGCCGCCTAAAATGCTAGCTAATGTGTATTCAGTTCCAATTGACTGCCCTTCAATTCATTTGATCGGTTAAGTTCAGGACTTATTATTGCAATTTTAATTGCCTTCATTTAGTTCTACTACATTTTTAGTAACCAGAGTCTTATGTTACTCGAACTCGGTGTGTGTCGGGTTTGGGATGTGTCTGTCATGGGTATGTTCTAATCTTTTCAAAATTTTACATGTTACATGTATTTGGAGAGTCTAAAGAGATTTTTCATACACCGGATACATGTGTTAGACTCAAGTACTATAAGAAAAATGAAGATTCAGAACAACATAGGACAGAAGACCTAGCTATCTCTAAGCTTTTATCAACCTTAAATGCTATACAGTAAATGAAGTCTTAAAGCATCTGGATAGCATAAGCTTTAGAATTTCTCTCTTTAGTGAAGTTGTTAGGTATGAAGTATAGCATGCTACAGACTTTTGTGCCCAAGCTCATAGGCCAGACTTATGTTATTCGAATTGGGTGTGTTAGATACGAGTATGTGTCCTATGTTCAAATTTTCCTAGGTTTTTCATTTATTTGGAGGACCTTTGGATGATCATACCCAAAAGTGTGTGGGATGTAAGTGTTAGATATTAGTACTTAAATCAAAATGAGCCCACACTCCACAGCAATTTTTATGGAAAATGGCAGAGCTGATTCAATAAGTCTAGTGCAAGCACATTTTAGTTGAAAAATTTGAAGTTTTTACTCATAGGAAACAAGTTTGATCTCTTTTTTCTTTATGCAAATTGTCCTTCTGCATTGCAGATATTGGTTACAAGCTAGTTTTAGGACTCGTAAATCCTCCATTCTCTGAAAATGTCAATTTTCTTATTCAGGAGAGAAGGATTTCTTGAAGGAACGAAGTTACAAGCTAATGGAAAAATTTGTGATTCCCTTTCTTGTTCATCATTCAGGGGGGCACACCGTGCCAAGACTCGGTTAGTAACGATAACGTCGAACTTTTTTCCCGGATATTAAAAAGAACCCTATAGTCACTATAAGCTTCATCTCTGTCTGATCAAGGTATTTTCTCATTTTTGGTTTTAATTGTAATAGATGAGAAAGGCATGGAGACTATGAACAAGTTCATGGATAAAATCCAGATGATTCCACAAGAATTGCAGAGTGGCTTAGGACTCAAGTCTGCATTATAGGTTAGTTGGTTTTCTCTGCCCATTTGAGATGAGAAAATACCCTGGGAATTGTTGAATCTTATTATGACTAACCATCATCATGTGTAAAATTGATCATCATTTCTGTTTGTTTTTTTCTTTTCTTTTTCTTTTGAACTGCTTAAATTCATGAGATGCATGTTGAAGCACTCATAAATTCATGAGATGCAAGTAGTATTATTATAAGCGATATTTTTCATTTAATTATATTTAATAAACGCCACCAAATAATTCATAATATTTTAAAGAAAACGTGGATTAAAAAGGCACAGTGAATATTTACTTTTGGATCCCTAAAAAATCACTTTTGGAACCAATAATGCACAAATTTGGCCAACCCTTTTGTTTCTCAACAAATGCATATAAATTAAGATATATTTGCTTCTAATAATGATAAAATAATATCAGTGACAAAAAATGTATTATAATATACGAATTTAACCAACTTTTTTTGGATTTGTCAAAATGACCAACAAATTCGCAACGCGAACTCCAATTTCGCAACTCAGTTTCCAATTTCGCAACGCGAATCTGTAAATCGCAACACAGAAGTCAAATTCGCAACGCGATAGTCAAATTCGCAACACAAAAGTCAAATTCGCAACGCGAATTTGTAAATCACAACACTTAAGTCAAATTCGCAACGCGAAAGTCAAATGTTTTTACGCGAAACACAGTATTAATTTCGCAACACAAATGTAAACAGTATTATCGCAAATCATCTCTAACCTAAAACCCTAAATCACAACTCAGTCCCATCTCCATCTCTAACTCTCTACGGCGACATCTGTCCCCATCTCCGACGAAATTTGTTTATCTTCATCTCTCAGAGAAACCCTCACAACCATTCACGGTCAGAAATGGAAAATCAACCACCGAGGGTTAGTTTTTTTAATCTCTTATTTTTATTTTGAAATTTTTGTATTATTATTAGATTTTTCTTATATTGATGATAAATTTACTGGTAATTTCAATATATATAGATTAACCATTTCACTGAGATTGCTTAGTAAATTCATTCGGTTGCTGCCAATACTGCTAAACTGTTTAGTCTTTAACCCTGTGAAGTTAATATTTGTTTTTGTTTTGTCTTTTTGTTTTTTCTTTTTGTTGAAGAAACCCTAAATCACATCACCAAATTCGCAACGCGAAAATGAAAATCGCAACGCGATTTTAGTTTCGCGTTGCGAATTTAAGTTTCAGAAACTTATTTTATTTTGTAAATTGAAACTTGAATGAATTGCATCACTTCAACAAAAAAAAGACAAATACTAACTTCACAGTGTTGCTAATTTAAGTTTCAAGAATAAACTACTACTCTTTATGTTGTCCTTGAACCTGCACTAAATCTATATGTTGTCCTTTTAAATGTTTATATAAGTGCTTACTTCTGGAATGTTATCTGATGCATTTTGTGAACAATGATGGAATAATGACTTGGGTGAATACCGTGCTAGTTTGAAACATATTTGGCTTTGTTTTCACTGTTTAATATCATGTCTGTTTATAGTGTATAATTTGTAGTTTTTGGTATATCTAACTGTATGTTTATTATTTTTGTAGAAATTTTTTTCGGCTGCATTGACTTTAAGGAATAAATTAAGCCTAGCCACTAAAATTGCGTCGACGCTTAAACCTCTACAAAAAAAATTGTTTGAGTATACTTGCTTCGGGCCATGGCTGAAAGTGCAACATACGGGTGAAGATGCTATGTTGACACATTTGTTTCTTCAGACCATGACTAACGATTTACCCGAGGGGATACAACGTAGTGATGAGGAGATATGGTTTCATTTTCCTCCGGCACATACTTGTTTTGGGCGGGAGGAGTTTTGCGTAATCACTGGTCTACGCTTCGGACACGATGATGTAGGTCGGTACACTAGTCATATCGCCTGCCCATCATGGTTATCTCGGGTTTTTCCTGAGCTAGCAAAGTCGAAGCCGAGTTTACACGTCGACGACTTGAATATATTATTTGATAAAGATGGTTTTACTCGGATGGATGACCTTGATGTTGTTCGAGTATGCCATTTATTACTTTTGCATGCCGACTTTTTAGGTAAAAATGGCAGACAACCTATCTCCGAGGACCTAATATTATTGGTAGAGGACCTAAATGCATGGAACCTGTTTCCGTGGGGTTCATATCTATGGAAAGCTACCTGGAAGAATTTGTCGTCTGCCTTTGAGGACCGAAAAAGTTTGCGGGGCGATTGTTCTAAATACACTTTGACAGGCTTTACTTGGGCCTTTAAGATAATAATTTCTATATAATGTTTCCAAAATTATAATTAATTATTTAACAATTACTAATGTTTGTATATTATATTATTTGTAGATTTGGATATTTGAGGCTTTCCCCAGCATGCAGACATATGCGATAAAAAGATCAAATGATATTCCTAGGGCTATTACCTGAAAGAGGATCCACATGTTGGATTGGGAAGAGCTACTCCTATATACGACGATGAATGATATAAGTTAACACACAAATAATACCATATATAAACAAGTTATTACTAGTACAAGTTTAATTTTGTTTGAGCTTTTATATTGTTAGGAGGCCAAATATCCATTACAGAGGCTGACACCCACAAAAGATGAGCTTGCCACTGATTGGTGGCAAGCTAGTAAGCGGTTTTTTGATGGGACGGATGATGAGCACCCCCACCTCGAGAGCCATCACCTGATCTGGCCGATTCTACAGCTCGACACCCGGAGCCATCACCTGATCGAGCCTCTTCTCCACCTCCACCATCATCTATTCCATCACATCATCGAGCATCTTCTCCACCATCACCTCATGATAGGCGACCGACAAAGAGGCCACGACATTTATCTCCCTGTTCTCCACCTCCACGGGATGAGTTAGGGGAATTACGCGATGAGGTCGGTGCTTTGCGTCATGAGATCGGTACTTTACGTGAAGATAATGGTGCATGGCGTGATGAGGTTCGATCTTTACGTGGTGAGGTGGATTTTTTACGTGATGCCAATGGTGCGTTACGCGGTGAGGTATATACTTTACGTGATGAGGTTGCCACTCTACGCGAGATTGCTTTATTGTTGCAGAATGAGGTTCATACTCTACGCAATGAGGTAAATTTGTTTAATACTATACTAAAAATGCAAATAACTTTTTTTCGGCATTATTTATTTATTTATTTACTGATTTATGTATTAATTTATTTTCAGCGGCCCGATAAGGTAGATGCTTTATATCGGGTTTTTCTTACACGACGGGGTTCACACATCAGACGTCATACACGTGCCATTACGTCTCCGTTCACCCCACTAATGCTAAGACTCTGTAAGAATAAGCCCGATGCACCTATCATCATTCAAGAGGCACATCCTATCGTTCAAGAGGCCCCTCTCATTATCGAAGAAGCACATCCTACCGTTCAAGAGGCCCCTGTCATCGTTCAAGAGGTCCCGCCCGCCGTTCAAGAGCCCGATTCACATGGCGTCATATGTCGACATATTGATAAACCCCCTCCCGTTCCCGATATGATAGATGCGAGTTGGCTTTCGTATGTGTTACCGGCCAGTACCATTCCTCAGCAGGAGAGGGATACACTATCGGACACAATTACGGATAATACCCTTTGGGCTAAGACCGCAGTTGATTTTTATCTACATGAGCGGAGCAAGGGGTGTTATTTTAACCTATGCCAAATCGACGATGCTATTCATTTTTTTCTTGATCGGTCTTGGTGGGGTATTTTATTAGGGGTTGAAGATAATGGCTATCTCGAAGGGGTGGTAAGTCTTATATTCTTCTTATATTGCATTTTGATTAATTTTTTTAAATTATTAATAAATTCACTAATATTTTTTTTTATAAAACAACATATTGATGCATGGGTGTCACGTCTTCTAATAATAAGAAAATTAAGGAAAAGAAATACTCGATGGACTATTATACCGACGTCTTTTCACGTAGCTCACTTGAAAGATCAGAGAGATGCTCCATATACGTTGGGTAATGGAAAAGCTAAACTTTATCTTGCATGGTGGGAGATCGATAAGGTTAGTATTTATTTTTTGAATATTTTAAAGATTTTCATAAATTTTATTTGATGTGCGCAATTATTTATGATTGCAAGTGTTTATCCCTGTTTTGGAACGTCGTCATTGGCTTCTCGTCGAGCTTCAGCTCCCATCCATGAAGACAATGGTATATGACAGCATGTTGAATTACATACCATTGTCTGATTTGAGAGATATTATTACAAATGGATGGAGCGATCATTTGGCTAAATACTTGGATACGATTGATTATTGGACAAATTCTGGAAACAAGAAGCCAAAGAAGTTCAAAATTACAATGATCAGAGACGAGACTGCGCCACAACAAACGCAGGGAGCCATAGGGGATTGTGGTCATCTCGTATGCTTGTTCTTGGAACGTTTGACGACAGGAAGTAAACATTATCTACCTCCCACAGATAGAGATAGAGGTACAGTAGGCTTGTGGTTTCGGCATTATATGGCCAGATCGATATATGTGAGACGCTGCCTACCTATATCCGCGTGCTGAAAGTGTGCATAAACAATTGGTAAGTTTGAGCAAGTGTTGTTAACATATATACTCTTTAATTGGTTTGAAAATATTTGGCTAAGTATCTAGAATTAAGTAATTTGTTGTTTGTTGGTTTTAGATGTGTAGAAAGTGTTGTTTGAGAAAATGTTT
This sequence comes from Hibiscus syriacus, assembly GCF_006381635.1. Classification (NCBI taxonomy): domain Eukaryota; kingdom Viridiplantae; phylum Streptophyta; class Magnoliopsida; order Malvales; family Malvaceae; genus Hibiscus; species Hibiscus syriacus. The sequence continues at coordinate 572,656 of NW_024063072.1, read as the reverse complement.
GGTTTCTGCAGGTTAATCCTAAAGTGAGCTGCGTGAAATTGATGTATTTGTGCATAAACAACAATATGTGGTACACTTTTTTTGCTTTGTTTAATTGAATTTTACATTGAAAGTTGATTTGTTTAATTGATGAGGAAATAAGATTTATTTTTTGATTAATTGATTTGTAAAAGTTGATTTGTTTAATTTGATGTGTACATAAGAATTATTTTTTTGCTTGTTTAATTAATTTGTAAAAGTTGATTTGTTGTTTCTAAAAAATTCAATCTGCATTATGTTTGAAGGCAAAAAAGACCTGTTGAAGGTACAAATTCGCAACGCGAAAGTCAAATTCGAAACTCGAAATAAGCATTGCGATAGTCAAATTCGCAACGCGATTTTCGGTTTGCAAATTTGACTTTCGCTTTGATCGCAACATACAACATCAAGGTATATACAACATCAAACATATTCCAAGCTATAAATACAAGCTAAGGACACTTGAAGAAGTAAGAGAACAACTATCCAAGCAATCAAACACAAGATAAAATCCCAACATGATAACAACTGAACAGATCATAACAATGTTCAAACTCAAGTTGTAGATTTTGATTTCCTTTTGCTTGGCACCATATGAGATTTGGATTTTGATTTCCTTTTGCTTGACACCATATGAGCTTTGGATTTTGATGAGCATAGGAAGCATTTCAGACTTATTATTTTTGTTATTATTACAAGTTGTAGCCCTCAATTATCGGGATTTTTAGTTTCCATTTGTTGTATTTCTCGTATACCACCCAGATCATACGCCCAAAACGTTTCTGACACTTTAAAGTTGACCAAAAATTAGGATGGTCGGGATTTCCCTCGCGTTTAAAGTTGAAAAAAAAACAATGGAAATTAGGAATAATCAATGATAACATGCATATTGGCTTGGGCTAATATTTATAGTGGAGCCGAAATTTATATTGAAATTCAAACTCAAATTGAAATTTAAATTCAAACTCCAATTACATATGAAATGAATTTGAAATGCGGTGTTAAATTGAACATGTAAATTACATAATTAATTCATACTGTTCAAGTAACATGCTTTATGAACCATCAAGCTAAAAGACAATATTGATTGAGTTCAAAGCTGAGTTGTGAGTTGATGGGGTTGTCATACTTGTCACATGGTTGAAATAAAGTACTCACATGGAAGAGATAGATTGTTTGTTATACACAACCCATCTCATCTAAATGAAAATATTCATACAATATAATCAAACCAAAACATACATACACAACAAATTTATACATAACAATGTTCAAATAATGTACCCACAGAAACGAAATTAATCCGATGAAAAAGGGTTATTTCTAACGAAGTCCAGAACATTATTTTCCAAATAATGTACCCATAACAATGTTCAAATAATGTACAACGCGATAGTCAAATTCGCAACGCGAAATAAGCGTTGCGCTAGTCAAATTCGCAACGCGAAAGTCAAATTCGGTTTACGATTTCGCGTTGCGAATTTGACTATCGCAACGCTTATTTCGCGTTGCGCTTTTGACTTTCGCGTTAATCGCAACATACAACATCAAACACATTCCAAGCTATAAATACAAGCTAAGGACACTTGAAGAAGCAAGAGAACAACTATCCAAGCAATCAAATACAAGAGAAAATCCCAACATGATAACAACTGAACATATCATAGCAATGTTCAAACTCAAGCTACTAATGAATGTCTAACTGAAAATGTATGCATTCACACATAAAATACATATAATACAACGTTTGCATTTAAAAATCACCTAAGTTAATAAGTCGCAAAAGGTGAAGTTAGGTTGTGATTGGGATTTTGATTTTGATTGCGATTTTGATTACCTTTTGCTTGGTACCATATGAGCTTTGGATTTTGATGAGGATCCATTTTTTGGTAGAGGAAAAGATGATTGTGATGGCACTGGTGATCCACAGGTCAACCTTGTATGACCACTTTCCATGCACCGACTACATGTCGATGTCCTCTTCTCTTCATCCTTAGATGGTATACGATCGTGATTTTTTAGTCGGCCAGGTAGCTTGCTGTCCATGACTGGTGGCAAAACTGTTTGTAAGTCATCTGGTATGTCACACTCAGAAGGATGTGGACATGGGTAGACAATCTCGGCATAAGTCTGTCGATATACTTCTGTAGTGTAGCAATCCATAGCGTATGCGCTTGAATCATCTTGGTTTAGATGAAGAGCAACTTTTATAACATGACGACAAGGATAACCAGATGTTTTTCAGTTCTTACAACTACATGTCTTTGCATTTAGATCGACAAGCCCATTTAAGTTATTATCCAATACTTTAAACAAAGTGTTTGAACATGGTTCAACTCTCAATGATGTTGACTTACAACACGTTTCGTTACTTTTTTTTTTCAGTCCATGGTGTAACACGACGTTCCAATGTTCCTGTAAATTTAAATAAATAATACTTAGTAAAATATATGATAAGTTACGAATTTAAAGAAATAATACCTGCATGATTTTTTTTTCTTGTAGTACCATTGTTGAATAGAGGCTCGAAAAAACTCTATTAACATAGTAATGGGTAATTTCCGGGAATGACGACTTAGAGCGTTGATTGATTCTGCACTATTAGACGTCATGAAACCATATCTTGCTCCAAGTTGATGTACTCTTGACCATCTTTCAAACCGACATCTTCTAGTGTTTGAGCACATTGAGGCAAAACACATCTTAAACAATTTATATGCTTATTAAAATCCACTTCCCGATAAGCTTTTACAGCCTTCCAGTATGTCCATTTGTGATTTTTTATACCAGCAGACCTTGATTTTAGATTTCTGTACAAATGAAAACCACAAAGCCCATGAAAAGCATCTGGAAAACACCTTTTAACAGCGTTGTCAATTGAGTTTGCCCTATCGGATATGATTGTCAGATTGCTAATAGGACCTATGCAATCCCTAAGATACCCCATAAACCATGTCCATGAATCAGAGGTTTCAGATTTGTCAATCCCGTAAGCTATTGGCAGTATCCCATTATTAGCATCCATGGCTACTACTAATAAGTTTACTCCAAGGTATCGACCTTTCAAATGTGCTCTGTCAACTATAATAACTGGGCGCATGCAAGTAATAAACGAACGAATCTACAAAATCATATACACAAGAAATATAATCATTTAAATGTGAAATGCATGCAACTAACAAAAATGAGTCAACAAAATTATAATTATTTACTAACCGCAACACCAATGGCGATAAACAGCAACTCAAAGCGTCCATCTCTATCTGTTTTGATATGAGTTACCGACCCAGGATTTTTCAACTTTAAATTGTGACAATAAGCCGACAGTTGGGCAAACGATGCTTCTAGCGACCCCCTCAACAATTCCAAGGCATAACATTTGGCTCTCCAAGATTGAGAATATGAGATACTAATCTTGAACCGAGCATTCATGTCAGTCATAATTTCATGTCCCGATATACCCTTCCATTCAAAAACATTAACTCAGCCAGAAAACCACCCAACATCTTTTTGTTTGCCTGTCTATGGTGAGGAAAAACTTGGGTTCTTAAACATGTATGTTTATCAATAAAAGTCCTAACTTGAAATATTTCTCAATCTTTTATCCTCTTTGCAATCATACGCCACGTACAGTTTTTGTCAATCATATACCTTGTTTCGAAACGATCTTTGCTTGATTTGTTAACTTTTAGTTGATAGCCATCTTCCACACATTTCGTATACAAAGCTATCTTCAAGTCTTCCTTTGTATCAAAACAATCATCTTTCTTGATACGAATAACTTTTGTGTAACAATCAACTGCTATCTTTACCAACTCTTCTTCCGGTATCTGAAGTAATTCTGGCATATTCGAGTTATACTCCTGTGACATTTTCTTCTTTTTCCTTTCTTCGGGGACTTCTTTTTTTTCTTCTTCAGGGTTATATGAATTACATAATGGATGTTCAACATGTTCATTCACAGTCGTAACTTCCTCCTCATTATCATCAACAATATCTTCCTCGGCAGCGGCTGTTTCATCATCAAAATTCGGGTATTGACCAATATCAAAATCATTACATGCAGGGTTTGTTTCTTCTTCCATCACATCATCAAAATCTGAGTATTGACCAAGATCAAAGTCCGGGTATTGACCAAGATCAAATTTCGAATATTGACTAGTACTCACAATTTTTTATGTTGGCTCATAATCGTCTAACTGGTCAATACGAAAATCAGAATTTGGTGCTGAGTTGATTGGGATTTGGATTAGGAAAAGGTTGTGAGTTTTGAGATTGTGTTTGAGATTGTGTTTGGTATTGGAAATGTGGTGAAACAAAATTTGCTTGGTGATGAAATTGTGGTGGAACCATTAAATTTTGGGTTAAAGAACTTAGTTGATTACTACCCGTTACTGACCTAACTTCACTACTTCTAGGTTCAACAACATACAATGTAACATCATCTTCTTGCGAAACACTAATGTAAGCAATGAATCGTTCAACATCTTCATTGTTGGTTAACAACTAAACTTTACATTTTCTCTAATAAGATAGCCTAAATCCACTTAGAGGCTCTAAATTCAATTTCTTTGCAACACGTAACATTAGAGTTTCATAAGTTAATTTTTTTAATGACAGTTTTAGTTGAAGATTCATGGGTAAAGGCACATATTGTAAAACACCATGAACATTCTCCCATGACCCTCCAAAACACAAATATATCCAAACATGATCAACATTATATGATTTTATTCTACAAATTGTAAATTAATTTACTAAAAAAACGAGCTATAAACTAGATATCATCACTAACTTAGAGAAAAACATACATTTATTAAGTTGATAGTTGATAATTTGGGAGAGAAATCATTGAAAAATTATATAGAAATAAATTTATGTAAAAATAAATTAGAGATGGGGAAGGACGTCGTTGGATATAGGAACGGATGTCGTCGAAGAGAGTGATAGATGGAGATAGAATGAGTTGCGATTTAGGGATTTAGGTTATGAGTTGTTGCTGCTGCGTTGTTATATACAAAAAACATTTGTGTTGCGAAATTAAATTCGCGTTGCGAATTTGACTTTTGTGTTGTGAATTTGACTATCGCGTTGCGAATTTGACTTTGTGTTGCGAATTTGAAAAATCGCAATGCGATTTATATATTCGCGTTGCGAAATTGGAAACTGGGTTGCGAAATTGGAGTTCGCGTTGCGAATTTGAGATCGCGTTGTGAATTTGTTGGTCATTTTGACAAATCCAAAAAAAATTGATTAAATTCATATATTATAAGGTATTTTCGGTCACTAAAATTATTTTCTCTTTAATAATATTAGGTATAAATCTTTTATTTAAAATTAGAATATTTAAATGAAGTAACACACCCATCGGACGGCTAAAGTCTCCCCGGTCACGCCAAGTGTATTATTCAAAATTCCAAAGGGACACAATAAAAGGATAAACTACAAATGTTGGTCACTTTTATTTTAATTTTATTTAGTTTTGATTATTAATTTTAAAAATATTATGTTTCAATCACTTATATTATTGATTTATTACAATCTTATCATCGAGTCATTAACATATGTTCTTTCATGACATGGTATGTTAAAAAATGATTAATTTCAAATATAATCTTTACAATTTTGATGTTGCCACAGGCAAGTTCGAAAGGTAAGAGAATATCATCCTTTGTAACTCCCATGCACAAAAAAATTACGATGGAACCATATAGCCACAAAAAAGGTGCAAATCTCACCTTCATGCATCGTCTGCCAGAACCTTAAAAGCCAGTCACGAGTGTAATAACTCCCACGACCAACCTTAGGAAGCAAGTGCAACTCAGACCACACAGCCACCGCAACAGAACAACCCATAAAACATGCAGAAAAGATCAATCTGCAAGAGAACACAAGGGACAAAGAGACAATATGTCTGTGGAATAAAACAACGTTAGTTGCAGGGCCGTGGCAGGATTTTCGGGGGTTCTGTATAAATTCTTATAAAGGGCCCATATTTTTTAGATATATTCGATTTTGGGGAACAATAGTGACGTTTTCTTGACAAACGCCGCGATAGATCAATCTATAATAGTGTTTTATCAATAAAGCCGCAATAATAGTGACGCTTTTTTTTTTTGAAAAAACGTCGCAATATGTCCATCTATAGTGATGTTTATTAGAAAAACGCCACTATATATATTTTTTTTGGAGGCCCCATTTTTTGAGACCCTGCGCGGTTGTGCAGTTTACGCCGCCCCAACCACGGCCTGATTAGTTGGTGTAGTTGCATGTATTATTTGCTTAAACATCTGCAGGGCAGATGGATTGTGTAGTAGCAAATTTTAATCAACCATGGAAGTCAAATCATTATTGTGGAATAGCTAAAAGGGAAAAGAAAAAGACGGTTCCTGAATGTTTGCACTAGTTGGGAACTTACTTCCAAGAAGATTGGGATATTATATATGAGTTGGAGAAGAAGCTCTCATGGAATCAACCCATGCATTAGTTCTTGTGCCGCCATTGATTTCAAAAGCAATCTCTTTCTCAAAATGGAGATATATACGTCAATTATTATTTGTATTTGAGTTGATATCGTAAGTATAAATATTTTGTAGAGTGAGTACATGTGAAGCAAATTAAGAATTGCAGAAAACAAACTAACAGAAACGAGGAAGAGAGGCATTTTCTTTATTGATATAGCATACTTTCTTCACCTTTACACTTGACATATATAGCACAATTATAACAACCTCTTAACAAACTAACCACCCTAAACCGTTTCCTAACAGCTTCCCTATGATGGCTAGCCACATGCATGACCATCTACATGCATGACATGCACGAGTATTCTAGATTATTCTAGCTCACGTGCACACACAGCTTATACCTATCTCAACATTCTCTCCACTTCTTTCTTCTCCTCTTCTTTAACAAGCTAATACTTGTAATTTGCCACGAAACTGCTCAAATGCAGCCTTGGTGAGAGGTTTGGTTAATCCATCCGCTATTTGAAACTCAGCAGGGACATAGCTAACACGAAGAGCACCAGCTGCAATCTTCTCACGAATGAAATGCACATCGAGTTCAACATGTTTAGACCGAGCATGACAAACCGGGTTCACGCTCAAGGCTACAGCACTCGTGTTGTCGCACCAAATGACAGGTGCCTCTTGTAGAGACAACCCAAGGTCATACAGCAGCGCCGTAAGCCAGGTCACCTCTGCAGCAGACTCAGCAACGCTCCGATATTCTGCCTCCATGGTTGATCGAGAGACAGTTTTCTGCTTCTTGGAGTTCCATGCAACCAAACACTCTCCAAGGAAGACACAATATCCAGACATGGATCGACGATCACTGGCATCACCAGCCCAGTCAGCGTCAGAAAATGCTTTGACACACAGCCGAGCATCTCCTTTTGAGAACACCAACCCATGATCAAGAGAACCTGCTAGGTAACGTAGAATTCGCTTAACTGCTGCAAGGTGACTCGTTCGCGGAGACTGCATGAACTGAGCTGCTTTGTTAACTGCAAACGCAATATCTGGTCTTGTGTGACAAACATACAGGAGAGCGCCCACAATACTCCTATATTCGCGAGCATTAGACATTAGATCACTCGGTTGACCATCAATCTTCGTGGCCACCATGGGAGTACACACAGATGTGGCTTGACTCATGTTGGTTTTCTTCAGTAATTCACATATGTAGGCACGCTGACTTAACAGCAGTCCAGCACCAATCTTCTTGACCTCTATTCCCAGAAAATATGAGAGTTCACCAAGGTCCTTAATTGAGAACCGTAGGCTAAGCAATTGAACGACCTGATCAATAGCTGAACCCGACGTTCCGGTGATGATGATATCATCTACATACACCAAAGCATAAGTACTGCAATCGTCCTGGACTCGAACAAACAGAGAGACATCAGCCTTCGATTCCACAAACCCAAGCTCTAAGAAGCAAGCTTTAAGCTTGTCATTCCAGTTCCGAGGAGCTTGTCGAAGGCCATAGAGGGCCTTCTGCAGCTTACAAACCAGTGGAGTTCCATCTTCAGCACATCTCTCAAATCCAGGTGGTTGATGCATGTATACCACTTCGCTCAAGTCACCATTCAAGAATGCATTGTTGACATCCACCTGTCTCAACGCCCAGCCTCTTGCAACTGCCAAGGCGAGAAGAACATAGACTGTGGAGAACTTTACAACAGGGCTGAACGTGTTCGTGAAATCGAACCCTGGAACTTGAGTGAACCCTTTTGCCACCAACCGCGCCTTATATCTATGCACAGTGCCATCTGAATTTCTTTTAATCTTAAACAACCATTTACAACCGACCACACTTCTATCAGCAGGTAGAGGAACAAGGCTCCATGTGTCATTCTTAATCAACGCAGAATATTCATCTTGCACCGCTTCAGACCACGGGCCAGACTGAAGTGCTTCTTCAATCGTTGCTGGGACAATATCATCAAAAAACGTGGTGTATATTTTTGGTCGAAACACACCACACTTACTTCTAGTCAACATAGGGTGCCCAGTACCAACCACATCGCTTGTTCTTTCATCTGTCGATGGTTGCACTTCCAGGTCGACTTCACCAGCACCAGGTCCGACAGATGTAGCAGCAGACTCATGGACATCACTCGACTGTGCAGAACCGTGCCCAGAAGCATCTGCAGACAAGTCAGCAAGTCCCGACTGTCGAGCAGAAGTAGCACACAGTTTGCTAGCATCAGCTACTATGTCAATGGCTTGGCTCAGCTGCGAACGAACTCCCAACCGTTCAGTAGAACTGTGCTGAGCAAATGGGAAGCACCACTCATCAAATTTCACATGTCGAGACACTACAACTCGTTTATTAGGTGTGAGACATAAGTAACCCCTGTGTTGAGGACTTGGCCCCAAAAACGTGCACGGTTGCGACCGAAAGTCAAGCTTATGACTGTTGAACGGTCTTAGGTGGGGGAAGCATCGACATCCAAATACTTTAAGCGAGCCATATTCAGGCGTCTTGTTGAACAAACACTCGAAGGGGGACTTTCCAGCTAAAACCCTCGTAGGCAACCTGTTAATTAAGTGAACTGATGTTACCACAGCATAGGACCAATAGCTGATCGGCATGGACGCCTGCGCAAGTAGTACTAAAGCCAGTTCAACCACATGGCGGTGTTTGCGCTCCACGACACCATTCTGCTCTGACGTGTGTGGGCAGGTAACACGATGAGATACACCAGCTTCTGCAAGCACACGCGACAGCCGACGATATTCACCGCCCCAATCGCTTTGTACTGCCAGGACTTTCAACCCAAATTGCGTTGCAACGAACTGCTGAAATAGGAGGAAGGCCTGTGTAGCCTGAGACTTATCCTTAAGCAAATACAGCCACGTGTGTCGAGTGAAAGCATCAACAAAACTGACATAATACCTAAACCCGTTTGAAATAACAGGCGATGGTCCCCAAAGATCAGAAAAAATAAGCTGAAAAGGAAAGTCATACTTAGTAGTTGAATCCGTGAAGGGGAGTTTGTGACTTTTTCCCATATGACAAGCAATACAATTCTCATTAATCTTTTGTTCACAGTTTACATCAATGAGTTTGCAAATTTGCTCGAGAGTGGCATGAGCAGGGTGCCCAAGACGCCTATGCCACAAGTCATACAAATGATTGGAGGAATCAACTTTGTTTGCTACAAAACAAGCACTCTTATTACAACTATCATCAACTTGAAACAGATATAAACCATCATTCTCCTTCCCATGCAGCAATACATCACCAGTAGCTTCATCACGAACACAGCAGCGTGATGCATGGAATTCAAAATACACCGCGTTATCCTTAGCAAGCTTCGAGACGGATAGAAGATTTTTAGTTACCTTAGGTACATGAAGAAGATCATTTAATTGTAAAGCTCGAGTAGAAGAGCACAAAACAGATTTACCAGTAGCTTGAATTGGCAGTAAACTACCATTACCAACCAGCAATTTACCTGGTCCTGAGAACTCTTTTGAGTTGAAGACCTTGGTTGAATCAGCAGTCACGTGGTGCGTAGCTCCAGAGTCTAGCACCCAGTGATCCCTCGTGCTAGAAGCGATATGACTTTGCGGCTGTGACGAGTAAGCGCATCCATCAAGAGTAGACGGTTCCAGGCTGGTGCAGTTCACTGAACCCGAACCACCACGGCTTACAGCTCTTTCAGCCGACCGACCAGTAAATGACTGATCGAACCTGTACCAGCAGTCAACGACAAGATGCCCATTTTTCCCACATAATTGACATTGAACACGTGGTCGACCACGGCCCCGACCTCCAGTCCGACCTCCAGCGCTGGTTCCAGACCTGCCAGAAGCCCGATCATGATACACGTGACTTGCAGTCTTCAAGCTAGAGTCAGACTGAACAACGTGAGCACTCATTGGCAGAAGTTCTTCTTGAGCGTCAAAGCCCGCAAGCTGTGTTTCTGCATCGATCAACATCGAGCAGACCCTATCGAGAGATAAGGCGTCTTTCATAGTGGTGATGAAGGCAATATACGGGTGGTACTCTCGGGGAAGACCTTTGAGAATACTTGCAACCTGTTCGGCCTGAGGAATAGCACTGTCACAGGAATCTAAAGCATCGCACACCTCTTTGATGCGAGTGAGGTACATTCGCATGCTGTCACTGCCTTTCTTGAGTGACTGAAGCTTGTAATGCAGGCTGATGACTGCTGTGGTTGACCGGTTCGCGAAGAACTGCAACACCTTGCTCCAGACCGCCGCTGCCGTCTCCGCTCCAACAAACTGGGACAGCAAGTGTGGGCTGATCGTGGACAATAACCAGGAAGCAAGCGCACTGTCTTGTGCAACAAACTCCTCATGCAACTCATTCACCACCGTATCACCATTCTCAGCCTCAATTGTCTCAGGAGGAGAACGTGCCACGCCTGTTAGTAACCGCTCCAGCCTATGGCTGCGCACAGTCAGCAAGATTTGCTGTTTCCAGAGTAGGAAATTAGATTCATCGAGAATGATGTTAATTTTTTTTGTTTGTGAAGGTCTTTCCAACAGAAGTCTCCATGATCACGAGCTTAGCACAGCAAGCAAGAATCCTCAGAAACGTCCGGCGAATGATACCATGTGAAGCAAATTAAGAATTGCAGAAAACAAACTAACAGAAACGAGGAAGAGAGGCATTTTCTTTATTGATATAGCATACTTTCTTCACCTTTACACTTGACATATATAGCACAATTATAACAACCTCTTAACAAACTAACCACCCTAAACCGTTTCCTAACAGCTTCCCTATGATGGCTAGCCACATGCATGACCATCTACATGCATGACATGCACGAGTATTCTAGATTATTCTAGCTCACGTGCACACACAGCTTATACCTATCTCAACAGTACATATATATTTTTTTGAATACTCTCTCGGTTCTAAGACTTTGTCTTGATTAATTCGGATCGATCCGTATCGTGAGTACATATATTTTAATAAAAAAATTAGGTTGGTCATGTTGATTAACGTGTTACATAATCCGAATAACATATTAACGATTATGTGATAAAATATAATAAATAAAAAACGTAAACTATTGAAATATAATTGTTTTCAAAATAATTGATAAAAACTAGACAAATTTAAAACAAAAGTGACTAAACTAGTAGTTTACCAAATAAAAAGTATAAATTTCTATAAAAAAATTCGTTTTTTTTTTTAAAAAAAAACTCTTTAAAATAAAGTACAAATCTTTCAAATCAATCAAAATAATAAATAATTAAATAAAAAGAAATCCTTAACGCGCCAATTCACGCGCGGCCTGTTTTTCCTCCGACGTTCTAAAAAAATGGAAAAGTCGAAGACAGAAACGGAACGGAGGTCCAGCTCTGCGCAATTTCCGACCGGATATCAGAACACCATGACTGACCCGAAAGATTCGGATCCTGCAACGGATATGGAGGTCTTTGTTATTGTGCCAACATCAGAGCCGGAGACAAATGAAGAGAAGGTGATTGAGATTCCAAAACAGAGTCAGACTCAAAGCGAGCAATCACCGAACCGGAGGAAATTAGTTCATTGGAGCCCCGAATTGGTTAGAGATTCGCCTCCGGCAGATCAAGGAGCCACCATGCCTCCTCCTTACCGGTCCAATCCTTACGTTACTCACAGTCCTGCTCTAGAATCTTCTTCGTCTCCCTTCAAAGGCCAGCCATCACACGATTATTTCATTATCGTTATCTTATTTATCGAAACATTTTATTCATTTATTTTTGAAACTGGAAACAGAGAAAATGGATATAGTGAAGGATGTCTTAGGGAGATGGGGGAGGAAAGTGGAAGAAGCGACGAGGAAAGCCGAAGATCTGGCCGAAAACACGTGGCAGCACTGTATGCTTTCTTTTCTTTTCCCTTGTAAAATTTCAGTTCATTTTTATACGATTCATTTTTAACAGAGGAGGTGTTAAACTTCATTATTTAATCTTTCCCTCTCGCTCTGTAACATAGTTTTTAACTTTTTTTTTAAAGGAAATGCAGCATTGAATTTAGTGAAATTTGGTTTGATTTGACATTTGTCTTGTGTGACCATTTACTTGGAATCGGATCTAACAGAATTGATGATTGGGCTTATATAATCCAAAATAAGGTTATGATACCAGGGTTCCTCAAATTGTATTTTCAGATCTTATGCTTAAAGGATGAGATATGCACATGCATTTTATCAAACAAAGGACTCAAGGCGGTAAAATATTTACTAACGATATGCATCTAATTCACAGATTTCTAAGGAGGTCATTACATTAGGGGTTAGAAAACTGGTGAAAGTGCTTGCAGTGCAGCTAGATCGTGAACGTGCACTAGTCCTATGATTGGCTCTTTACAAAGGGGGATGCCAATGCATAGTAAGAGCTTCCTGGTCTATGTTCTCAGAGTGATGGCATAGCTTTAGTTTTAGTTCCTCAAATTCCCAATGATTGGTTCAAGCCTCTCTTGTCCTTTTTCTCAGTGCAATCAAATCTCCCTTTATTCTACATTTAGATGGGTAGGTAGTTTTAACTTATAGAAGTATTTGCCAGATTATTACCACTACCATTACAATGGTTGTTTTAAGTTTAATATTTTAGTGTTCTTGAATCATGTGCATCATCCCATCACTTCTCTGGGATGCTTAAAAACTACCCATATGTATATGTTATAAATATGACACATGATTATTGTTTCCGGCTAAAAGATTGAATTATCATTATCGAGACTGTAGTTGCTATTTTGATCGTTGAGATGTCTTATGTAGATTTCATATGACAAGTCTTTCCGTATAATATCCCCCTAAGCATTGCTCTTGTCATTTGAGAATTTGTTAGCTACGATATTCCTTTTACATTGTCTATTCGTCTTTGGTTTTTAAACATTAGAAGTCTCCCCTATTCCTTATTTCTTTCCTTCGAGTATTGTAGTGTGCGTATGCATCACCAACATTCATAATTTCGATTGTACATGTTGCCCAAGCACTCTATAACCCAAATTATCACATTCCATTGGCACTTACGGCCTTGTTTATCTCGTATTTGCTACATTATCTCACTTTTTCTTCTTAAATCACCTCAACGTAGTCATACACTGAATGACCATGAAAGTAACGGTCTTATGTATTCTTGGTCATGTTATGAACCCTCTTGTGTTGATCTTGTATGGCAATTTTCTTTACAATCGTAAACGCTGATTTCCTTTGGGCATAAGGACATTCTTTTGCTTTTGTTTCATAGAAGAATATGGAAAATAGAGTTCACATATATTAGCTAGAATAATATGCTATTAGTAGTCTTTCTAATACGTGAACCTGTCTCCTCCCTCTTGCTTCTCAAGCAGTTTTTATATATGTATAATTACTGAAATTCTTTTTTCTCTCTTTTCTTAAATCAGTGAAAACAAGCCCAAGGTTTACTGAGGCTGCCATGGGAAGAATTGCTCGGGGAACAAAGGTTTTAGCAGAAGGTGGCTATGACAGGGTTTTTAGACAAACATTCGATACAGTTCCCGAAGAACAACTTCTAAATTCATATGCTTGTTATTTATCCACATCAACTGGTCCTGTAATGGGAGTTTTATATGTTTCTACTGCAAAGCTGGCATATTGCAGTGACAATCCTCTTTCCTATGAAATTGGGAGCCAGACTGAATGGAACTACTATAAGGTATATTTCCTTTAGCATTAGCCTTACTTCCGTTACATGATTGCAATAGAAATTTTTTTTAGTAGTTGAGATCCTATTTCCACTCTGTTCCATGCTGATGAAACATGATACTTGGAAAAACTTGTAAAAAATCAAACATACTCGAATCAGGCACTTACGCACTCGTCTGAGTACCATAGCATCACATTGATACTTGATGCCTGAAAATATTTCATTAGTGGCTTATGGTATAAGGAAATTATTAGTTATGATTCTTGATATTCTTCTGTCTGCTTAAACAGGTTCTTGTCCCTTTACATCAACTTAAAGCCATTAATCCTTCGACAAGTAAAGTCAATCCCGCTGAGAAGTACATCCAAATTATCTCTGTTGATGGTCATGAATTTTGGTTCATGGGCTTCTTAAACTACTACGGCGCCATTACATGCCTTGAGGAAGTGTCCGAACTCCATGGCACTTGATCTATGTGATACCATGCTGGTTGGAAGCATTTGATGATACATGCCATGCCCCATGGGGTGTTTTCGATTCAGGTAACTGTAGAGTTTATCAGACCAAATGTTTCTTCCGTGAGACAAGTTACTGATTATATATATTTATTCTCCGATTGGTTTTCCGAAGTTGTTTAGCGATTGTTTTCGCTGCCGGCAACAGCCTCATTGAATAGATTTCGGTTAACAGAGTCGAACTTAGTCCCTAAATCTGATGCAGCTCCGGTGAATGGGCCTTACAAAAACAAAACAAGTGACATCTAACAAAAGAGGTGGGTAATAAAAGAAATGTACATAATTTTGGTTAAGAAAATTGCACGAGTAAAGTAGTAAAATGTTCTGGCCAAAAAATGTAGAAAGAATGATTTTTATTCTTAAAGAAGTTATAAGTTTGCTAATATATTATCGTTCTTTTATAAAATTTATTTATTTATTTTAGAGATCGAGTCTCCACGGTGAGTAATTCATAATTCGGAGGTCTCCACGGAAGCTGCTCTCAACTATTATACTACCTCCCCTTATCCCATTACATATGAGAATAAAGATCAATTAATTATTTATTTATTTATTTTAGATAATATCCGATTCATTAGATTTTAACACTAATCACAATTAATATCCTTTTTTCTATTATCGAATCATCATATTCAATAAATCATTAAAGCTTCGTTCGCAAAATGACTAATCTCACATTAAGTGAGAAAAAGATTTTATTAGTATCTGTTAGATTTAAATAATTTTATTATTATGTTTAGATAATTTGTATATTTATGTATTCAAAGAAAACAACAAACTGTTACAAACAACAAAAATATCACAAAAAATCCGATACTTAATTAAGAAGATCTAACTCTCTACAAAGATCAGAATTTATAAGACACGTCCTGTTAATTTCTTTATTATTATCTCTATTGTTGTGTAAGCTACATGTTTAAAAATCGGTTGGGGATTGTTTCATAGTTTTTGATAAATTGAATGATCAATTTATAACTTTTTATAATTAAATGATTCATTTAAAAAGAACCTTATAAATTAGAGACTATCTTCTTAATTTACCCAAAGATTAGGATACATTCCAACACCGAATCAGCATGATTGAAATTTCTGGAATTCTACTCGAACGTAGAGAAAACCATTCGGTGGGTTACAGGAGTTCAGCCAGGAAAAAGAAAACCCTAGATAAGCCACCCTTAATATATAAATACACTTCCAAGTTGCAGCCCCTCCCATCTGTATCTCCTTTTACATCAAACCATGGAGCCGCTCACTACAACCATCACTCATTCCATTAGCACTCTTCCGGCCATCACCTTCCCCACCTCAACTACTCTCCCTCCTCGTCTCCGCCTTCCGCCGCTCTCCCTCCCCGCCTCCTTCCGTCTCCGTTCCCGTAAGAAACCCCTAAACTCCTCTTTTTTAGCTTCATTTCTATTGATATCAGTCTTTCTATGCTACTCTTCATATTAGAAGAGCTGATTGGCTTCTTTTTTTTTGTAGGGGTTTTGCGATTTAGTAGTCCACTGCCTAAAGCAACAACATCGGAAGAAGCCTCATCCACCGGTCCGAACCGGTTTTTGGGTGACGATCGCGACGGCGTTGCCACTTTTGAACAAGTCCCGGCGGTTGAGAAGAATGTTATCAATGAAATGCTGTCTCCGGAAGAACCTGAATTAGAGTCAGCTTCCGAAGAGGAATCGCTGATGTTTGAGTTTTTGGAGAAGCTTAATATAAAGGTTTACCCTTCGTTTCATCTTTTTGTTTAGATTCGTCATTATTTATGTTACTAACTGCAAAATGAATTTCTCTTGGATTTTTTTGCTCCTTTTTCGTTACCAAATTGGGTTGCAGTGATGATGTTTTGGAATCAGTGGAAGGCATTTGTTGAATGCTTGATGAAACTTTCGACCATTGTGTCGATCCTGAGCGGTTACCTGAGCGACCTAGTGATATGATCTATTAGAATGCTTTGAAAAAAGAAAAAAAAGAAACATCATAGGTTATTTACTTGACTGAGAAATGAGCTCTTGTTGGATTCTTATGCTTCCTTTTTGTTATCAAATTAGTTTGCAATGATGAGGTTTTGGAATCAGTGGAAGGCATTTTGTTGAATGCTTGATGAAACTTTCGACCTTGTGTCGATCCTGAGCGGTTACCTGAGCTACCTACTGATTTGATCTATTAGAATGGATTGAAAAAAAAGAAAAAGAAACATCATAGGTTCTTTACTTGACTGAGAAATTAACTTTTGTTTGATTTTATGCTCCCTTTTTGCTATCAAATTAGTTTGCAACGATGAGGTTTTGGAATCAGTGAAGGCATTTGTTGAATGCTTGATGAAACTTTCGACCATTTTGTTAATCCTGAGCGGTTACCTGAGCAACATAGTGACTTAATCATACCTTTTCACCATCTGTCTCACTCATGTTGTTTGGATTTTGGACTCGGTTGTGAGTTTGGGATATGTGTATGTTTTCATTTTTTTAAAAGATTTTTATATATTAAGATCCTTAGAGGGGTCATATTCCCTTTGCACATATCTTTTTCCCCGAAATGATATTTTGTGTTTTCATCTTAGTGAAGGTTAGAACCACTTCTTTTCTGTTCTTTGCCTTGCTTAGATTTTGTTCATTATGTATTAGTTAACTTCTTTAATGAATTTGCAATTTGGTTGCTGTGATGATTAGTTCCAATTCATTTTCTTCTTTCTTCAATTCTTATAGATAGCTTTCCCCGTAATTTTGGCCGATCATATTGTTTTGTTTGTCCCTCTTTATCCCTGTTTCTATAGTTAGTTTAAAAAGAATTCAATTTCAAACGGTGTTGTAAGTTTGCTCACATTCAATTCATCATACTTTGAGAGCTTTTTTTTTATAATTTGCTTCTTTTCTTACAAGTACTTTCCATTTCTAATGGTTTCTGAATCAATTCTGATGATTGGAATACTAAACACCTGCAGCTTGACAATGAAGATGCATATTCAATCATATTATATGGAAGTGGTACCTTGTTTGCTTTGTGGCTAGCATCTGCTCTTGTGGGTGCTATTGATTCAATTCCATTGGTGTGTTTTAAATCCGAATTCCCGAGTTTCTTTGGACCATGAATAAAACATCTCATATTCCTTTTGGCTAACGATTGTAATCGTAAAATTCAGCTCCCTAAATTGCTGGAAGTTGTGGGTCTCGGCTACACATTCTGGTTTACCTCCCGGTATCTGATATTCAAGGTAACAGCCTGGCTCTTAAACAATCAAGGTTCTAAATTACCACTGCATGACATAAAGAGAAGTATTAATTCCGGTTTCACTGGCATTTGGCAGAAAAACAGGGAGGAGTTGGCTTCTAAAATCGAAGAGCTTAAGCAGCAGATATTTGGCTGGGATGACAAATGATATGGTAGGATGGATTCGGGCAGTGTTTTGATTGATACATGAAAAAGGGAAGGGAAGGGAAGGGAAGGGAAAGCGGAGTTGATACTTTCTCTAGTAGAACCATGACTGGTTAAAATAGCATCAAGATAAAAAGGATGTTTGAGTTTCTTTTTCCATGAACCCACCCTGCTTCATGTAGTTACTTCGTTCATTAGCAGTGGTTGATGTTGTTTATAAAATGTTTAGCCTTAAGATTAATCTTTAAAAAAATGATAAGAATTTAGAGTATCAGAATTCATAAATTTAAAATATTAAAACAATGTATAAGGCGTGTATACTTTTTGAAAATATCATTTTGAGGTAAAAGTCTTGAATCTTAATTTGTTATAAGCTAATAATAATAATAATAAAATTATAAATGGTCTGATATTTATTTGTCCCTTAAAATCTTCTATCCATTAAATTTAGGATTAGAGATGTAAAGATTTAAATATTTAGGAGTTTGGGTAATGGTAAGGGCAATAACCAGTCAATGGGTATGCATCGATAAGTAGACCTGGTGGCCGAAGATGATTAACGACAATTGGAAATGAGTTTGAAATTAATGAATTTAGGGTTTAAGAGTTTTTTTTTTTTATTTTAAAGGAATTTGAATTTTTTTATAAATATTTTTTATTTTAAAATAAAATTTTATAAACCTGACATGTATCAGAAAACGACTAGGTGCCTAAAAGTATAACAGAGAAAACATTAAGCATCTATTTTGAGCGAAAAATTCTTGAGACGCCTAAAATTAACTCAGGGTATAATTTAAATATTTTTTTACATCAAGCCTAAAAATTAACTTAAGATATAATCTAAACAGTTATTTTTTCCCATTAAGCCTAAAAATAATAGGATAATAAATTGAGGCAAGTCATTTTGATGAAGCAAATCTTGGATCAGCTGGGTTTGTCTTTGAGCCGCACATGGTTTGGGACAGTCCAAACTCCACATGCTGTTGCCACTCTTGAAAACTGCTTTGCCAATAATCAAATACATGTCTTTTGGGTGTGATCAATTCATCAAACATTGACTATCTATTTGTAGCTCACCACATGGTCTTTTTTGTTCTATTAGGCCAATACTATCAACTCACACCTCAACTCCCCTTTGATCTTTTTATGTATGTATTAAGTTAGTAAAATTAGAAGTTTAATATTTTATATAGCGATCTGAATTTTAAGTTAATTTTTGTATATTAATTTAAAGATTAAATGAATTAATCAATAATTATTGAATTGAAAAAAAATAGTTCTTTAATAGTTTAAAATAATTATAATATATTTATTTAAAATCTCTTTTAAACATTAATAATAAACCCTTATAAACATAATTGCTCAAATATAAAATCTCGATACTATTTTCTATGGCTGTTGAGTTCGTTCAAATATTAGAATCATAACACTTTTGATGAATTATAATGTGCAAGAGTGTTGACATAATGAGTAACAAGACAAAGATCATAAAATGATTTAAAGTGCACTAATCTTTTTAATTTTTAAAATACTTTTTTATCAAAGATATTATCACAGCCTTTATTTTTTAATAATTAAAAATTAATGATAGATATTATACGTTAATTTATTAACCATGATAAAAATAATATTTTGATGAAGTCCATTAATATTTATGTTGCTTTCAAACACTTACTTAATAACATAATATTTCAAGCATTAACTCGATAATATAATATGAACAGAGAGTTGATTCATAAAATATAACTTAAACTATTTTAAGTTCCGATTTTATTATAGTGATCCCTAGTCAAGAGAAAAAAAGAAAAGACGTAAAATAATGTGAAAATAATAAAAAAGTATGGGAAGAAACCACTTTATTTTACATTTCTATAATATTGTCAATACTTTCATAAACCAAATATCTAAAATGTTAAACTTCATCAGACAACAACTATTTATTACTTCTAATTTACACGTGTCAAATTTAGAGCTCGTGTGCAGACACTGATTGGCCTTTACGGTATACACGTAAGCGAACTAGGAGGGATGTCAGTACACTTGTTGCCGGATCAACGGTTAAAAATATATTGGGCTTTGGCGTTTTTCCCGAAATATCTTATATACCCTATAATATTTTATATCAGACACTCTTTAGATTATTTTTCTCGATCTAACATCCTTTGCAGTAAGGCGCGCCATCTGCAGCGCGTTTTACACTGATATAGACACATATGTCTAAAGCGCGACCCCTGGGGCGCGTCTTACGACACGTAAGACTATAGCACGGGTCAAGGGCTGCGCTTTTCAATTATCACATTCTCAATTATTAGACATGCATAATGCATGACGCGGTGCACGGACCGCGCTTTGCATTATTTACCCTGACCTCTCTGTTTTAAAGCATCATCTCTCAACTATAAATAGTCATCTCCCCGTAAACTCTCTTACAATTCCCTCTCAACCGAGAAATTAATACAACAATCCTTTCAACTAGTAAATAACACCCGATAATCTTCTTATATTTAATTCAAAAGTTCGTTTGATTTTCGTTATAAGGTAACTTTGTTGTAATATTTTTTTATTATACTTATTGTTTATTATGATTATTTGAAAAAAATATTATAGTAATTGCTTTCAATTAATTTCTGTGCCAGTTCAAGGGGAAAGCATACTTCGAAATATTTTTTCAGTGCAGGTAATAATATAAAATTATATTATTTAAATTATTTACGTTTATGTGTAAAAATTTTAATGTGTTATATTTTCGTTCTTATATTATATATTTAATCAGATTTGTTTCAGTTATTTTTTTACAGATATAATATTGTCGCACTTTTAAACTCTAAGAATGACACGACTTTTAACTATTGCTTATTATGATGGAGAAATTCGAGAAGATGAAACCGACGTTGTTTACGTATCAAATGAGCGTGTTAAAATATCATTCAAGAGAAACATTACTCTTGAGGAGCTGATAACGAAGATTTCGAGGAATGTTCATGTTGGAAGTAGTAGAAGAATGTCGTCGTTGCAGTATATATTTCCAACATCATTGTTGTCATTAACTTATACAACGTTCGAACTATCGAACAATGATGATGTTGAAATGATGGCTGATTCTCAAAGTAATTATTCAGACGACGATATTGAGATGTATGCAAAGTTTGTTCAAGTGCGTGTTGTTCGGGGTCAGTCATTAAGCTCCCACTATGGGCTGGATAAACAAGTTGATCAAGTTGACAGCCCGACTACAGTAATGTGTAATGATTTTAACGCCATAATGGGAAATTCGCATCATGGTGTCGTCACATCAACTTCAATGGGGAGACATTCATCCGCAACTCTTTACGATATGTACTGAGGTGGGTCCACAAACAATCCATATGGCAACATCGCGTCCAGTTTAAGGGGAATACATTCATCTGCAAATTTCTTTGACCTTGATATAAAGATGCCATCGATGCAACAATCTGTGCAGTTTCCATTTGACACGATGGCTTCAAGCTCCAAGGGGAGGCATTCCAATGCGAGCTTTTTCGATCTCAATGTCGATATGCCTTCTAGTTCAAGGGGAAGGCGTGCAAGTAGTAGGTTATTCGACCTAAATGTGGAGAGCATGTATGAATTATCATCTCCACCAGAAGAACCGCTTCGTGAGCCTGGTGCGGATGGTGCTGAGACTGGACTATTCATTCACCCAGAATCACCGCAATTCAACTCTGATGATGATGATAATGTAGATGAAGTTTCATTAAATTTGGCACAAACTGACCCTCCAGCACACATGTATGAAGCTGATTATGGTGCAATGTTCGGGCCAGAATTTGCGGATATGCATAATCTCGGTAACTATGGATATTACTCATCAATAAATAATGGTGAGTTATCTTTAGTCATGGAGTTTTCAAGCAAAGAATAAGCGATGATGGCTATAAAAATTACAATATATGTAATTCTGTTTAATTGAGAGTTGACCGCTCCACGACAGAAAAATATGTATGCTACTGTGTCCGACGCGAAAACGGATGCAATTGGATAGTTCGCGTATCGAAGAGGAAGAGGAAAAACAATAGATGGGAACTAACAGTATACAACGGTCCCCACACATGTTGTGCTGGAGGGGTCAACCAAGATCATCCCAACTTAGACTCTGAAGTGATATGCCAAGCCACCATGCCTATAGTAAAAGTAAGCTCTCATATAGCTGTTGCTGTGCTGATTTCAGCTATACAATCGCAGTATGGGTACATTGTCTCCTATAAAAAAAGCTAGGTTAGAAAAACAAAAATGCCATTGTCAAACTTCATGAGGAATGAGATGCATCTTACAACGAATTTCTAGGCTGGTGCGGAGGTTGAATCCTGGGATAATTGTGGACTTCAAAACCTCCTATGCATACCATAATGATCGAGTTCTTCGCGATCGATGCCAATTCTACCGGGTTTTTTGGACTTACCCACAGTGCGTTAATACTGTCAAATATTGTAAGCCTGTGGTCCAGAATGACGGGACTTTCTTGTATGGAAAATACAAGTAAATTTTATTATTAACAGTTGTCCAAGATGACAATCGCAACATTCTTCCAGTTGCTTTTGCTCTTGTTGAAGGAGAAGATATATATTCTTGGGCTTTTTTCCTCCGAAACTTACGTGCACATGTTATCACAGGGAGGTGACTGTCGGTCTCGAGGAGGATTTCTTCGTATCAGTGGTTGTGACTCATCGCTGTCATCATCATCACCATCATCGTCGTCTTCTTGAGCAACTACAATAGGTTGATGAGGAGCTGGTGACGATGAAGCACCTCCATAAAATAAGGACCCTGGAGGTGTATGACTGATTTTCCCACCGACCTGGGAAAACTCATAAAACCTAGACATCATTGAGTGTGAAAACTGTACAGGAGGTGTCTGTGTTATAGCTATAGGTGATGAGGCTGAACCCGCCAAAATGTGGGTATATGAACCCCAAGTTGGATATGCAAACATAGACCCATAATATCCTCCAGGAGGGGTCATAAAACTTTGTGACGGTGGCGGGGGGGGAGAAGGGGGTCATAAAACCAGGTGACAGTGGCGGCGGTGACATCGGGTAAGGGAACGTCGGTGGCGATATCACATATGGTTGCGGTATGTAAGTCGCTGTAGACGGTGGCTACTGTGAAGGTCCTGCTGGTGCAGCTAAGGATGAACCGGAAGCATCTGCTCTCCGTCCACAAGTCGGGGGACGATGATGCTGTGTCGGTGAACGTCTCTGTCCTCGTGCATCCTAGAAAAGCAGAAACAGTTTCCCGTTACTATTAAACCACTCATAATAACCATAAACAACCATAAAGATGTCAGTAAAAATGGGTTCTCTACGGGGAAGGCACCGATGTCGATCCTCCCACAGCACGACCCACTCATGATGCCTCACCAGCCAATCTGTATCGGTCTTGTCGCGTCTATCTGTGCTATACAACTCGTCCATATTACGAGGTGCTTCCGGAATTGGTTGAAAACAACCAAATTACAGGAGCACTCGATCAGTGAAGTGCCACTCGACGATCGCATAACAGATCAAATGAACCATCTCCATCCAAACATCTAATGGGCTCCTCAACTCAGGTGGGATCACCATCCTCACATCATCATTAGAATATGGCACCCATTCAAATTAAAACAAATATATATAATTTTTATCAAAATAATAATCTAATTATACAACTATAATCTAAAATTGATTTTTAAACATTAAAATGCATACCTGTGTGGCAGTCTTTTGATCGATTAGCACCCTAATTTTTTCTAAATCATCAGGTAGCTCTTGATGATTTTTCCTATCAGTAGATCACCTATTCAAGGAAAATAAAATTTATTATACACTGTATAAAATGATTAATATACGAAATTAATTTTATAATTACCTCAATAGTAACGGAAATACGAATGAGTTCTTGACAACGGGACATAAAAAGGGCAATCGATACCATGCCCAAGACTGCAGCAGCAGGAGACATATGCCGATAGCATTTTTCTTGTAGTCAGTGGCTCGACACATCTCCCTGTATAGGAAAGCCAAAACTGTCGAGTCCCAACAGAGTGATCCGGTCAGGCGAAAGTCGCCAAGATGTCGCAACCATATACAGTGAACTTGGTTACACGATTTGTCTGGCATCAGCAACCCTCATATCAACTGCAGTATGCATGCTCGTGCATACATTTTAACTTCATCATCAGAGGCATCATCGCTAAACTCCTAAAAATTGGCATCTAACCAATTTAACGGTATCCGACAACCGTTAAAATTTCTGGGACACGTCCTAGATAATCCCGGCACAAAGTAGTCCATGAACCGTGTGTCATCCCCGATATCACATCTCCATCCACCAGAAGCCCCATGTGTATAGAAACATCCTCAAGTGTAATCGTGCACTCTCCGCATGGAAGATGTAATGTATGGGTCTCCGGCCTCCACTGCTCCACTAAGGCAAAAATAAGGTATGATTATATCTTACAGTGACCCTCATATCTACCTATGTGACCGAATCTAGCCTCTACTAAATACGACAAGACATGGCTATGTATCACTAACTTAAGATTCCCAATAAAATGATCTAATACACGGCCTCTCTCCTAAAATTAAATAATTACAAAAATTAATTTTTGAGCTAATAATCATGTATTAAATAAATAAATAAATTATTACTAATAATTTAAATTATATTAAAACGTTAAAATATTATCGTATCAGCAAAATGTCACGATATATGATTTCCATCCAAGCGAAGTAGACATTTTTCCATTTTATATCTGCAAAAAAATTAATTAAATAAAATATTAAAAACATTTGTTGAAAACATTTTGATGTTTCGATATAACAAATTAAGTTAAATAAATTTTAAGATTTTACAAAAGATTTTCTAAGTATATTCGATGTAATTATTCGAATATCAAAATATTACTCCAAGTTTTTCAAAGTTCATTTTAATTCTTACTAAAGTGTAAAATTGTGTTTTATACTTAAACTATTTTTAAAACAATTTTACAAAATATTTCGAACCATTTCAAAGCCAAGAAAAATCAGATTGCCCAGGGGGTACAGATTCCCCCCAGGGGGTACCGATTCCCCCTGTCTAACGGTCGAAATCAGATTGCACTTAGGGAACCGATTCCCCATGAGGGGGTATTGATCCCCCCACACTCCAAGCTATTTTATTAATGGATTCTCATCTCCAAACGGCTCCAAAACATCCCCAACGACTATATACGACTTCAAACACATTCCAAGCTATAAATATAAGCTAAGGACACTTGAAGAAGCAAGAGAACAACTATCCAAACAATCTAACACAAGAGAAGAGTTTTTCAATCTTATTTCATCTTTCTCTTGTAAATATTTTGTTCTTGTGAGCTCAATCTTGTAAACACCTACCTTAGAGTGGATTTCTTGTTTACATCTTTTATCCTTTTGTAAAGGGGAAAGGTTCTAGCTTAGCCCGTGTAAAAGCTAGGGAAAGGTTCTAATTTAGCCCGGAAAAACTAGGGAGTTTGTAAGGTTAATTTTTATCCTCAAAAGAAAGAACAAATTAGTGAATTTGTGGAAAATCCTTGGTGAGAAGCTAAGGTAGTGGATGTAGACTTTGGTTGAGAAAGTCGAACCACTATAAATCGTTATGCAATTCTCTATCTTTCAATCTCCTTACTCCCTAAGTACAAAACCGTTCCGACCTCTCTTTGTAAATCGTTCCGGTTGTCGATTCGAGCTTCTGAAAATCCCAACAATTGGAATCAGAGCCTAACTCATTAAGAAGATTTAACCACCTTGAGACGGTCCTCAAAGAAGCTCTATCAATTCCCAACACAACCAAGAAGATGGCTTTCACCTCCTTCTCGTTCCACATGGAAGACTCCCTACCAACGGACAAGCCTCCATACTTCAATGGAGACAACTATCGTCATTGGAAGAAATTAATGAAGGTATTCATCCAATCCAATGATCTTGATGTATGGGAGATAATCGATAGCGACTACTCTTCTTCAAAGAAGAAGGAGAAGAAGCGGAGTGACAAAGAACGGAAGAAAGCTCAACTTAATGCCAAGGCCATGTACATGGTGTTGTGTGCATTTGGTCCTGAAATCTATGAAGGAGTTTCTTCATGTTCAAGTGCCAAGGAGCTTTGGAATAAGCTCGATGAAATCCATGGAAACAAGAAAGACGAACCAACAAAGGTGGTGTCTCTAATGGCTCTTGAAGAGCCCAAGGTATCTTCTAACTCAAATGAATTTAATTCATTTACTTTTGATGAGTTACAAGATGCTTATAATAGGTTGTATTTGGGATTTGAGACCATGAATTCCAAATATACGAAATTAATTTCAAAACTCAAAATTGAAAATAAATCGATTTTGAAAGCTAGATTTGATTTTGAAAATCAAAATGAAATTTTGAAAAATGATTTAGAACTTTCAAAAATCAAAATAAATGATTTAGAAAAGAAAATTTTTGAGTTAGAAGTTAAACTTGAAAGCTTAACAAAAGAAAAAGAATTAATTTCTAAAAACAATCTATTATGTTTAAAAATAGCAAAATGCTCACATTGCCATTATCATGGTCATTTGGAACATACTTGTCCTTTGAAGAAAGGAAAACGTTTTAAAATTAGGCAAGTATGGGTTTCGAAAGGAACAAGGGGCATTGAAACTAACGTCCAAGGATCCAAAGTAATTTGGATACCAAAATCTACTTAAATGTCTCTTGTAGGTGTGTGGAAGCAATTGTGATGAAAATGATGATATTCAAGATGCTCTAGCCACACATGAAAAGGAATGGGTAACCTCTAAGCTTAATGTTTTTAATTTTAGTTATTTGGTTGCTCATTTGATTTTAAGCATGCATGAGTTTTGTTTTTAAATAATTATACATTATTGTTTTAATCTCATGTATGTTAAAAAGGTTTTATGATGAACATTTTAAAGTTTTAATGATTTTTTAATTTTTAGTTCATCATAAGGAATTTTGGTCAAAATTGGTTTTAATGCAAATGATATCTCTCTAACAATTGATATTAACTTTTCAAAAGTTTTGATTTTATAAATTTTAAAATTTTTGACCTAAAATTAAATGTTTATGCATGTGGTTTAAATGAAAATGATATCTCTCTAACAATTGATATCAAAATTTTCAAATGCATGACATTTTTGGAAAACTTTATGCATATGCACTTAATTTCAATAATTGATATTGCATAAAGTATTTTAGACTTGGATGTATTGAATTTCTTGTGCTACTAACATGTTTGTTATTCTTTGTTGAAATTCAATTTTGTTTAAGTGTCAAGATCCTAAAAGCAAAATTTTATTTGGAATGCATTTATTGAGGGGGAGCTTTGATTTTTTCAAATAATTTTTAAAATGTCAAATTTACTACTTACTCTCCAAAGTTATTTTGAACTTCAAATATTAGAGTCTTTTTGATTTAACAAAAAGGGTGAGAAGTGTTAAATAAGTGTTAAGGTGTTAAAGGAGAGAAGTGTTAAAGTAAGGGGGGTAATTTCAAACTCTATTTCAAAACCTTAAAATTACTCAAATGTTTTGTTATATCAAAAAGGGGGAGATTGTTGAAAATATTTTGATGTTTCGATATAACAAATTAAGTTAAATGAAATTAAAGATTTTACAAAAGATTTTCTAAGTATATTCGATGTAATTATTCGAATATCAAAATATTACTTCAAGTCTTTCAAAGTTCATTTTAATCCTTACTAAAGTGTAAAATTGTGTTTTATACTTAAACTATTTTTAAAACAATTTTATAAAGTATTTCGAACCGTTTCAAAGCCAAGAAAAATCAGATTGCCCAGGGGGTACAGATTCCCCCCAGGGGGTACCGATTCCCCCCAGGGGGAACAGATCTCCCCCAAGGGGTACTGATTCCCCCTGTCTAACTATCGAAATCATATTGCACTTAGGGAACCGATTCTCCATGGGGGTATCGATTCCCCCATGCTCCAAGCTGTTTTATTAATGGATTCTCATCTCCAAACGGCTCCAAAACATCCCCAACGACTATATACGACTTCAAACACATTCCAAGTTATAAATACAAGCTAAGGACACTCGAAGAAGCAAGAGAACAATTATCCAATCAATCAAACACAAGAGAAGAGTTTTTCAATCTTATTTCATCTTTCTCTTGTAAATATTTTGTTTTTGTGAGCTCAATCTTGTAAATACCTACCTTAGAGAGGTTTTCTTGTTTACATCTTTTATCATTTTTTAAAGGGGAAAAGTTCTAGCTTAGCCCGTGTAAAAGCTAAGGAAATGTTCTAGTTTAGTCCGGAAAAACTAGGGAGTTTGTAAGGTTACTTATTATCCTCAAAAGAAAGAACAAATTAGTGAATTTGTGAAAAATCCTTGGTGATGAGTTAAGGTAGTGGATGTAGACTTTGGTTGAGAAAGTCAAACCACTATAAATCGTTGTGCAATTCTCTATCTTTCAATCTCCTTACTCCCTAAACACAAAACCGTTCCGACCTCTCTTTGCAAATCGTTCCGGTTGTCGATTCGAGCTTCCGAAAATCCCAACAAATTTAAATACTTAAATAAATTAAAAACAAAATATTAAATATAATAAAATATATCATAAACAATTAAAATAGAATATAAGAGTATTTGAGAGAAGTTAAAAGGATTTGGTGTGATGAAAGTGATTAAGAATGTGAGTATTTATAGAGAGGGGGTGGGGTGTGAACGGCCGGGGTAGGTAAATAATTAAACCTAATCATCATTAAAGGTAAAGCGCGACCCATGCCCCGCGCTATACCTCACGTGGCACTATATCAACGTAAAACGCATTGTAAGGACGCATTTTACTACTAAAGGTGTTATATAAAAAATAGTCTGAATGGTGCATGACATGGAATAATATAGGACATGTGATATTTCGGAAAAAACGTTTTGGGCTTTAGCCAATTATTATTTCTTTTTCTAAAATAAAAAATATATTTTATTCATACCGTTGCATCTCAACCGTTTGATGTGCTTTGATTAAAAAAAGAACAAAAAAACTCTATAAATTGTGGAGGAAGAGGAACTCTGCCAGTTTGATTCTTCACGGTAGGGAGGATAATTAATATTAAATCAAGAAAATGGAAATGTGTGAGAGATGATAATAGGGTGTTCGATTTTCTCTTTAATTTTTCTTTGATTGCAAATTTCTTTCGCACCATCTACAATCTCCAGTCTAGTGTGTTGAATTTTACCTTTTTTTTTGCTTTTTTTAACCGGAGAATTCAACGTGTATTTTTATTTTCCGGTGACGCTTTTGTCCGATTATTGTTTCGTCGATAATAGCTCTGAAAATCACCTTTTGAATTTTGAGCTTTTTGGCTTGCAGTAGAAGTTGCAATATTTGGGGGAAAAAATTAGCTTTTCTGTTTGTTGACTTTTTGATGAACTTTGTTTGACAAATTTGAGGTAAGAGAAAGGGTCATAGAACTGTAGACCAAAAAAATTAAAACTTCATTTGATTGGATCATAAACTTGTCTGGGTTTGATTGAAACAAACCTATGCTGAAGTCAGTCTGCTTGAGTTCAGTTCACAAGCTTTTGATTCAAAAAAATGTTGGATTCAATCATTATTTTTCCAAATTATGATATATTTTTTTCAATAACTCGATTTGACCATTTCCTAATGTTGTGGTTCATTGCAAGAAAAAAGTAGATTTTTTTTTTAAATGGCAGTTTCTTTTTCTGGGTTTCCGTGGTGGTTTCGGAGCGTTGGGAATAAAGATAAACAGCTTATTTCAAATGGGTCTTCTTTGAATTCTTCATCGTCCTCTTCTGACACTGTTAAATTCCAAACAAAGATAGCCCCTTCAAAAGGAAAGTGGCCAGGTGGTGAAAAGACAAGGGTGGTTCAATCGGATGGTTTGCTTTTATCTGGATATGAATCTGATGGTCCAGAATGGTCCATTGGATGGGAAGAACCCCATGGTCCTGGTTTTCAAGTTGATGACGATGATGATGGTGGATTTGCTGTGCTGGTTCCTTGTTACAAGCCTGGTTGCAAAGAACTTGTACAAGGCCCTAGTAACCAGCTCTTGTGTGCAATCAAGAACCTCTCCAATGGTTTCTCTTCTGGTAAGAACTTATGCTTATATAAATGTACTGAATCCTTTTTCTTTTTTGAAAATATTAAGTTAAAGCACTGTATCTATATTTATCAAGTAGCTGAGATTGTTCTTCATTCCTTTAAATGCCTGATTGTAAGTTTTTGCTGTTTATGCTTGATGGAAACACCAGTTTTAGGTACTTTGAAGGTGTTGAGAACTTTAAAGTTGATACAGATTTTGCAAGGCAGTGTCATGAAATTAGTGTTATATTGTATTGCATACCTGGATGGTCATTGCACAACTTTGTTACTTGTACTGTGTGTGTGTCTCGAATACGGATACAATACGGGAGTGTTCGATTTTTCTTGCATTTGGGAGACAGTCTTAGAGTATCATATTTCATATCCATGTCTAAATATGTTTAGGAAACATGTTGGATGCAAAGTTATATCTGCAACAAAATCCCGGCAGCAGGCGGCATTATTAGGGAAAGCCTCTAATAGACATACATTTCGATGAAAACTAGAGCTTCACGTTTGCACTTGTTTAACTTAACATGGTTCTTTAGACTTGGTGAGCGTTGAGCTCAATCTCTAGTACGTAGAACTTCTATCGCTTCCCCTTTGATCTTTTCGCGGCGGATGCACTCTTTGTGTGGGCATTAGGGTCTGATTTAGGGCGAGCCTGAGTTGAAAGCATCAGATAGAAAAGAATTCGTAGGTGATTTTGATGCAACTTGTCCAAATGTATCAGAAAACTCTGCAGGATCAGTTTTCAGGGAGAACTTATCGCCCTATTTGTTGCAATCTTTTCTCGAGCGATGTTTCATGGACTCTTAGATCGAACTCAAAAGAAACTTGAGTTTCCCAATGCTTGATATATTCGTATATGGTTAAGCTTTGCATATGTATTGAAAACATTTTCAATTACAATTCGCAGTGTACTATTTTGCGTGAACTTTCTATTTCACGGACTGGAGCTTTGGACTCACCATCTTTAACTCTGTTGAACTCGAAGATGTGTGATTCAGGTGTTTCAAAGTTTTAAAAGATGTTTGTATATAGTGCATTGGACATTTTCATGTTCAAAATCGATGCTCTTTTCACAGGCTGAAGATTTCTTCATGCATACTAACATTCTCTATGCATTTTGGTTAAAAATATGCCAGAGGGAAGCGACTCCATCCAGCAGTGGTTTCCTATTATGTAGATGAAATCTCCCATAAATGTTTCAGCCGATAGAACTGTTGAAGTAATCATATTTATAGTATATGAGAATAATGTAAAAAAAGGTGTGCGATACCAGTGGTACCGGCAGCGGCAAGAGGCAATGATCTGCTTCAGCTTCCGGTGGACTTAAAGATGGACTCTGAAGAACATTAATGTACTCTGTTCTGTTAAATCATCATTTTGTGTTTAAAATGCAGTTGAAGTGATCTGTGGAAACATGAAGAAAATGGCCGATCTTGTATTTTGAATTCTGTAAATAGTTATGGAGTAAATATGCAGGAAAAGAAATGGCCCTTGTCATTCAATCGGTTATATATATATATATATATATATATATATATATATATTTCAATGGCTCAACATTATCACCAAAATAAAATATAATAATTCAACATGTTATTTATTAAATAAAATAAAATTGAAAAAAGTCGGTTAAATGAAAAAAACGAGTAAATATCTTAATTCTTAAAACCCTGATAAGAAGACAGATCGCCACGTGGAGACAGGTAACTGGCGGAAAACTTTAAAACTATTTTCTCCTGTAATTGTTTAAAAAGAATGCGACAAAGAAAGCTTCATTGTCTCAAGGATATAATTGGGGCGAGGTTTGCTCGCTTCCATGATTCCACAACAAAAGCAGATGAAACCAAAAAACCACAACAAATTTCATTGTTTTTCATATTTCACTTTCAAAACTAAGGAAATTTTTATCTTATTTCCCCCCTCCCCCTTCCCCAGTTTTTCTCTTTAATTAGCTTTCTCGTGTCTACTCTTTATTTTATTGGAAGATAAAGAGAGTTTTTTTTTTTGTTTTGCATGCTTCTTGGGGGTCTTAATTTACCTTAAAACAAACCTTTCCTCTGTTTTAGTGGTTTTGTTCTTTAAAAAAAGTAAGCAAAGATGTTGCAGAGAGCTGCTAGCAATGCCTACTCATGGTGGATGGCTAGCCATATCAGAACAAAACAATCAAAATGGATGGAGCAAAACCTTCAAGGTAATATACATATATTATGTTGAATGTATTAGAATTTCTGTGTTTTTGTGTTTTCTCTTCATGCTGAATGCATAAGAATTTCCGGGTTTTGTTGTGTTTTTTTTCTTCATTTTGAATGCGTAAGAACTTCTGGGGCTTTAGTGTTTTTTTTTTGGTTGAATATGTCCAATGCATAAGAATTCTAATTTGAATATGGATTTAAATTTGGAAAACTGGGAAAATTTGTAGATATGGAGGAAAAGGTATCTGCAGTACTTAGACTCATCGAAGAAGATGGAGACTCCTTTATCCAGAAAGCCGAAATGTATTACAGAAAGAGACCTGAGATCGTAAATTTCGTTGAGGAATTTTTCCGAGCTTACCGTGCCTTAGCTGATCGATATGATCACTTATCAACTGATCTACAGAATGCGAACAACACCATCGCTGCAATTTGTCCCGATCAAGTCAGGGGCTTGGACGACGACGACGACTTTGATTTCCCATCAAGTTTCCTGAAAAAGCCATCAGATAACATGGGCAAAGTCCCCAGTGTTCCTAAGCTACCCGTTAAAGAATTGAAATTCATTGCGAATACGAAGAAGAAAGTGCAAGAGAAGAAGGTGACCAAACAGCCTGTTTCCACCGAGAACAAGTCCGGTGCGACGATGGAGGAGGGAATCAGCGAGATCGATCGGATTCAGAAACGAATCCTGGCATTGCAGACCGTGAAGGAATTTGTTAAGAGTTCTTATGAGAGTACATTGGCTAAGTACAGGGAAGTTGAGAATGAGATCAAAGAAGAGCAACAGAGAGTTGATAGATTGCAAGATGAATTCGGTGAAGGTAAGGTGATGGAAGACGACGAAGCTCGGAATTTAATGGCAGCAACCGCTTTTAAGTCGTGCAAAGAGACATTGGAGCAGCTTATAAAGAAATACGAGAGATCGGAGGTCGAAGCCGAAGTCGAGCAAAAGAGGATCAAAGCAGCAAGGGGGAAGGTGGATGCTCTGAAAAAGGTGTTCCTTTCGAAACAATCCGCAGCGGAAGTGACCAAAATCGCAGACCAAAGGGCAAAAAGAAGGAAAGAAAATGTGGATCATATCACCGAAAAGCCGAAGGACGACAGGGAGTCCGAGGCGGAGGCCGGCAGTGGTGATGCCAAGGCAGACGTGGCGGAGAAGATTGATGTGCTGGTGAATAAGGTGACGAGCTTAGAAACTTCAAATTCGTCTCAGGAAGCTCTTATTCAGAGATTGAAATCGGAAAATGATGAACTTCAAGGCCTAATTCAAAGCTTAGAAGAAGATAAGGCAAACCTGGTAGATGGAAAGCAGGATTTTAAGATGAAGATAATCAACTTGGAGCTTAAGTGGCAAGGGATTCAGGATTTGAGCCATAGTATTGAAAACCAAAAGAAAAATCTACAACCTCGTTTCAACGATGCACAGTCTAATCTTGATGAACTTTCCCAGAATGTGCAGCCGATCGAGAATCTCGAAGCCCTGAAAAGCTCGTCCGCAGTACCGAAGAATGAAACAAAAGAGAAGCCGAAGAAGGCGAAAGCAGGGAAAGAGTTCTTGAAGCCGAAAGCAAAATCCGAAGAACGTGTTGCAACCAACAATGCCGATGCGTCGAAAGAACTAAATTCCTTCCCAATATCTGCCAATGTTAATGCTGATGCATCGAAAGGATTAAATTCTGCGGCAAAATCAGCAGTTGGTGGTGCCAATGCATCGAAAGAGCTACATTCCATCCCAAGATCCGCAAACGAAGGTGCTAACAATGCATCGAAAGAACTACATTCCGTTCCGAAATCCGAAAATGAAGGAGACGAAAGTTCTAAGGTTTCAGAAAAATCTGATTATCTGAAAGCAATGGCTAAAGTTGTCGGACAAGCTTCATCACCGATAGCCGACACAGTGTCCAAATCTGATTTGAAAGAACATGAATTAGCTGCATTGTCTCAGACCTTGGAGGAAACCAAGAAGAAGCTCATGGAAGTCGAAACAAATCATCAGAACGAACTCTTTGAGATAACGTTGCAGTTAAAAGAGTTGAAGAACCTTATCGCCAAGAAAGACGAAGAGATTCGATCTTTACGTCTGAAACTAATCCGAGGCCAGACCGCTATCGGTAAGCCAAAGGACGAAGGAACTGATGAATCCCAAGAATATTCCGAGAAAATACCAGAGCCTAAAACAAAAACAACAGAACCACCTCAACCGGTCAAGAAAAAAGAGGAAGAAGACGAAGATTCGATCAAGATCCCAAAGCCGGTTTACGACGCTGAACCTACATCCACCATCGAAGAACAGTTCCGAACAGACATCGACGAACTGCTAGAAGAGAACTTGGATTTCTGGTTCAGGTTCAGCTCAACAATTTGCGAAGTACAAAAGTACCAAACCGGAGTTAAAGATTTAGAAGAAGAGGTAGTGAAACTAGAGGAAAGGCAAAAGAACGAAGGAAGTAGCACATCCAAATACTCTGCAAATTCAGACGTCCGACCATTATATAAACACCTGAGAGAAATGCAGACCGAACTGAATCTGTGGATCGAAAAGGGAATGTCATTGAAAGAAGAACTGAAGAACAGATCGGCGTCTTTATTTGAAATTCAAGAGGAGATCACCAAAGCACTGAAAGCGAGTGCCGAAGACGAGGAGTTCACGTTCACGAGTTTTCAAGCAGCGAAATTCCAAGGCGAAATATTGAACATGAAGCAAGAGAACAAGAGGGTTGGCGACAAACTACAAGCTGGTTTGGAACTGGCGACATCATTGCAACGTGATGCGGAGAGGGCACTGGCGAAGTTGAGTGACGACTGGGGACAATCGGGTTCGAAGAGCCGCCACGGCAGCGGGTCAGCGGAAGTTCGATCGAACGTGCCGTTGAGGTCGTTTATCTTTGGTGCGAAACAAAAGAAACAGAAGGCTTCCATATTTTCAGTGGTTCAACCTGCACTGCAAAAGAAGCAGAATAAATCAGGACATAGCAGTAGTAGATGATAAATGGTTCGACGCTGAATGTTTTGCTTATACTAATAAGTCTTAGACTAATAAATATGATATGAGAATAGATATGAACACAATACACATACAAAAGTGATCCAAGAACTGTTGCTCCTCGTCTTTGGTTTTTCTTTGATAGAAGCCCAAGGTAGAGTTGCATTGGAAAATTTGTACCATTAGAAGAGATTGTCTATCCGGTTTCCGTAGATATGGCGATTTTTTTTTTGTATTTCAAATTATTTTAGTCCATTTGTAGTACTATTTGACAATAATTTTTTTTCAATTTTTATTATAATATTTGTTTGTTTTTTAGAATTTTTTTATATTATTTTATTAATTGTTGAACAATTAGATAATACAAAAATAATAAATAGAAGTATCACCACCAATCATCGACATTGAACGATCTCACCTCTAACATTTATAGTGCTCGAACCCAGAATCTCCAGAAATAATAACAATTCATTTACTTTATTCGTGTTCATACAGACTTTCAGATCTGAAGAGCTATGAAGGCAACGGTTAAATAGAAGTTCATTCCATTGTGTCGTTGAGGTCATTTGTCTTTGATGTGAAACAAAGGTTTTTTTTTTAATCCAAATATCACCCAATAAATTATAATATACCAAAGCAGCACCCTTAATTGAATATATACCAAAATAGCACCACCCCTTTTGAGTATGAGGTAAAGGCACGTTTAGGTAAACGTACCTTGTAAACGTGGCAAGGAGACGTATTCTGAGGGGAGCACGTTGCATTAAGGTGGCACCGTGGCAAGACAATTGGGAAGCGCGTCTGTGGGACGAGCCTTCCCTGAATTTCCAAGCACCTTATGTTGATTTGACAGTAAATCTGTAAAATATATTTAAAAAATACACTTTAAATAAAAAAAAATTAAAAAAAATATAGGGACCAATAATGTAATTTGATACATATTAGATCTGTGAGTTAAAAAACATAATGATGTTAGTTTATATTGACATATTTGAGTGTTTATGCTATATTTATTAAAAATGTATGATAAAAGCTAAAAGAAGTTGTTATATCTTTTTCTCATGTAATCTATAATTTTTTATTTTTACTTAATCCATTAAATTTTATTATTAAAATAGATATGAATTGAAATTAAATATTTATATTTTTTTAAAATTTTTTGAATAAATATTTAATTTCAATTCATATATATTTTAATAATAAAATTTAATGGATTAAGTAAAAATAAAAAATTAAAGATTATATGAAAAACAGAAAACTCCTTTTAGCTTTTATTCTACATTGTTAACAAATATAGTATAGACACTCTACTATGTCTATATAAAATAACACCAGACTTTTTAATTCATGAAACTACTATGTATCAAATTACATTGTTGGTCTCTATAATTTTATTTTTTTGAATCTTTTTTAAAGTGTATTTTTAAAAAAATATGCTTTACATGTGTGTTGTTAAGGGTGCTTTACATGTTTTTAAAATTACTCCTTTCTCTACATGCGCCTTCTTACCTCGTATTTTGAAGTGGTGTTATTTTGGTATATATTCAATTAAAGGTGTTACTTTGATATATTATAATTTATTGAGTGATAATTGGATTCAAAAACCCGAAACAAAAGACTTCCATTTTTCTGTGGTGAAAAGTAGAATAAACCATAGCCTCTGAATGTTTTGCTTACATTAATAACATAACACTTCTTATTCGATGTAGTAAAAA
Organism: Hibiscus syriacus; assembly: GCF_006381635.1. Lineage (NCBI taxonomy): Eukaryota > Viridiplantae > Streptophyta > Magnoliopsida > Malvales > Malvaceae > Hibiscus > Hibiscus syriacus. The sequence continues at coordinate 535,604 of NW_024063072.1, read as the reverse complement.
GCTAAATTCAGAACACGAGGAATCTCCTCACATTAATCGTCACAGAACACTGTTAATCAATGTTTGTAGGTGATAGAGGATTAAACTTTAATCAGGAATTTAAATGACGATTGGATAGCGGAATAATTATCGCTATATAACAGTGACGACGGTATTTGAAATCACTATTACAGAAAATTACGATATGATACAAAATTACAGTAATAACGGTAGATCCCAGGGACGAGCCTTATCATCAGAATGATGCTTAAGAAATCATTTATTCCCAACAAAGCACCTCTGTATCTGAGCTCTGAGATTGGCTGCGATCGTTTACTCCATTTTTACTGTAATTTTCTCTACTTAATCACAATTTTGAAATTTATAAATTACGCTGAAGAATGTGATTTATTCAATGTAGTGAATGGTATACTTTAAAGTACCAAACCAATGAAAACTTGAGATCGTAAAATGCTTCCAAGTTGAAACCCATTCAACAAATGTGAATCCAAGTGTTTAAATTGGAACCAAAATATGAACAGAGAGGTTAAAAAAACATTCAATTGAAGGCGTCGGTTGTTATTATGATAACACAGTGTCACAGAATGCACGTGCGTCGTGGACAAATATTTTTGTATTAAAATGATCCCATCACTTGCTTTTCAGTCAATGGTCAAAAGTAGCGATTGCGCCAGTCTTTGACCTTAAAAACACAAATTAATTAATAAAGACGAGATTAATCAAATAACAATCATATAATATAATATAATTCTTAAAAACTGTCATTCTTGTTTATACACACATATTTCTCCCAAATCATGTTAATATATTAATGCATCTAAAGAAACAATACATGGCATGATTAATAATATATATAAATAAACTTGTGTATACCTGTCATTACAGCAAAAATATAGAACATGCACGTGTGTCTAATAATAATATAATCATGAACAGACATGATTTTATTTTACGAGGTGATTTTGTAAACTTTTAATGATAAAAATGAATTATTAATAAAAATATAAAAAAATAATTTTTTTAGAGAGAACCATAAACCTCAACTCTTCTTAGTCTATACATATTCGTGAAATCATATAAATCTTTAATTTTCAGGAAATTTAATGATTGTGCGTTTGCGAGAGAAATTTGGAGTAATGTTATCCGGTTGTGTTATGTTCACCGGGTGGTGGGGAGTAGTTATAGTAAAATTAAAGTTGCATCATTTGATATGTATGGGGTACGAAGTGCTGAATGTGACGTAATATGCAGTTAAAGGGTGCATGAACCAAAGTCAGCAAAAGACGCAGCTTATTGCAGGAAAGATAAGATTTTGATCCCAACAACTTACGACCAGTTGCATGCCATGTTCCCACTGTATCCATCCATTTAACGGTTCGAACTATAAATAGAATTAATCATAAATATAATAAATTTATAACATAAAATAATTTAAATATGGTTAAATTAATTTATAAATCTAATAGTTTTGGTCAATTTGCCCTTAAAATTTTAGAGTAAAATTTATTATTATTTCTTAATCTCATCTAATCTTACAGATTTATTTTCCTTATTTGTCAAAGTAATCCCTTGATCAGTGAAGATTTATCTTGTCCATTCTATATATCTCTCCGGTTGTCACCCAAAAGGATATAGATTTTTTTAATAGCTTTGTGTTGGGGTTCAAGTTGCTCCAAGGTAGGGTAAATAGGCGCAAGGGACTTAGCGTCGCAAGGACATGAGGGCGTGAATTAGATCTGGTCAGAAAGATTCGACGTGTTCAAAATAAAAGGCTGCAGTCTGGAGTGATGGTAAAACATAGACGGTCTAGTTAAGACGACTGTCGGTTTCTAATTTGGGGTTGAAGTCGAAAAGGTTAGGGAGGAAGAAGCTCATTGAAATGATGGAGGTTTCCTATGACATGAGCCGAACGACAAAGGAGCAGAAGCTATGCTCAGGTCGCGATTTACGAAGGGAAATGAAATCAATAGCATGAAGATGACGACGAGGATTATCGAAAGAGATGAAACTGAAACAAATTAGACATTTGTATATTAAATCTCTAAACTTGACAGTTTTAAAAGTAGGGATATATACTCAAAAAGCATTAATAAATTATTTTAAATTATTAATGAACTATTAATAAATTATTAAATTTAAATATTATAGATTTATTGAATTATTCTGAAATATGACAAATTCGATAAAATATATAAGTTTTAAGGATTAAAATTATTAATATATCATGCCCGTTAAATCAATGGTCAAATCTAACAACGAATTACTAAATAAAAATGCAACGTAATATTAATCATAATTTAAAAAAATAGTTTAATAACTAAAATAATAATTTAGAAATAGACGAGTGATCAAATATTTAGTTTACACTTATTATTTAAAAGAAAAAATAATCTCAGTGACCGAAATTTCCTTATAATATACGATTTTGACCAAAAAAAATTTTATTTGCCAAAATGACCAACAAAATCGCAATGCGATCTCTAAATCGCAACGCGATCTCCAGTATCGCAAATCAGTTTCCAGATTCGCAACGCGATTTTGACTATCGCAACGCGATTCTGACTATTGCAACGCTATAATACATAATCGCAACGCGATAATACATAATCGCAACGCTATTCTGACTATCGCAACACTGAATTTCAAATTCGCAACAGGTTTTAGTTTCGCAACACAAATATTTTGGGTATATAACTACGCAGCAGAAGCAACTCATAACCTAAATCCCTAAATCGCAACTAATTCCATCTCCATCTATCACTCTCTCCGGTGACATCCGTTCCTATATCCAACGACATCCTTCCCCATCCGGCAACAGGTTTTAGTTTCGCAGCTCGTTTGTTTAGTAAATTAATTTACAATAATGAAATCATCTAATGTTGATCATGTTTGGATAGATTTGTGTTTTGGAGGGTCATGGGAGAATGTTCATGGTGTTTTACAATATATGCCTTTACCCATGAATCTTCAACTAAAACTATCATTAAAAAAATTAACTTATGAAACTCTAATGTTATGTGTTGCAATTAAATTGAATTTAGAGCCCTTAAGTGGATTTAGGCTATCTTATCAGAGAAAATGTAAAGTTTATTTGTTAACCGACAATGAAGATGTTGAATGATTCATTGCTTACATTAGTGTTTCGCAAGATGATGTTACATTGTATGTTGTTGAACCTAGAAGTAGTGAAGTTGGGTCAGTAGCGGGTAGTAATCAACTAAGTTTTTCAACCCAGTTTATGGTGCTCAAAATTTAATGGTTCCACCACAATTTCATCACCAAGTAAATTTTGTTTCACCACATTTCCAATACCAAACACAATCTCAAAACCCACAACCTTTCCCTAATCCAAATCCCAATCAACTTTCAGCACCAAATTCTGGTTTTCGTATTAACCAGTTAGACGATGATGGCCAACAGAAAAAATTGTGAGTACTAGTCAGTATTCGAAATTTGATATTGGTCAATACCCGGACTTTGATCTTGGTCAATACTCGGATTTTGATGATGTTTCAGAAGAAGAAACAGACCCTGCGTGTAATGATTTTGATATTGGTCAATACCCAAATTTTGATGATAAAACAGCCGATGCCGAGGAAGATGTTGTTGATGATAATGAGGAGGAAGTTACGACTGTGAATGAACATGTTGAACATCCATTCTGTAATTCATATAACCCTGAAGAAGAAGAAATTCCCGAAGAAAAGTCCCCGAAGAAAATGTCACGGGAGTATAACTGGAATATACCAGAATTACTTCAGATACCGGAAGAAGAGTTGGTAAAAATAGCAGTTGATTGTTACACAAAAATTATTCGTATCAAGAAAGATGATTGTTTTGATACAAAGGAAGACTTGAAGATAGCTTTGTATACGAAATGTGTGGAAGATGGCTATCAACTAAAAGTTAACAAATCAAACAAAGATCGTTTTGAAACAAGGTGTATGATTGACAAAAACTGTACGTGGCGTATGATTACAAAGAGGATAAAAGATTGCGAAATGTTTCAAGTTAGGACTTTTATTGATAAACATACATGTTCAAGAACCCAAGTTTTTCCTCACCATAGACAGACAAACAAAAAGGTGTTGGGTGGTTTTCTGGCTGAGTTAATGTTTTTGAATGGCAGAGTATATCGGGGACATGAAATTATGACTGACATGAATGCTCGGTTCAAGATTAGTATCTCATATTCTCAAGCTTGGAGAGCCAAATGTTATGCCTTGGAATTGTTGAGGGGGTCGCCAGAAGCATCGTTTGCCCAATTACCAGCTTATTGTCACAATTTAAAGCTGAAAAATCCTGGGTCGGTAACTCATATCAAAACAGATAGAGATGGACGCTTTGAGTTGCTGTTTATCGCCATTGGTGATGCGGTTAGTAAATCAATATAATTTTGTTGACTCATTTTTGTTAGTTACATGCATTTCACATTTAAATGATTATATTTCTTGTCTATATGATTTTGTAGATTCGTTCGTTTATTACTTGCATGCGCCCAGTTATTATAGTTGACTGATCACATTTAAAAGGTCGATACCTTGGAGTAAACTTATTAGTAGTAGCCATGGATGCTAACAATGGGATACTGCCAATAGCTTACGGGGTTGGCAAATCTGAAACCTCTTATTCATGGACATTGTTTATGGGGCATCTTAGGGATTGCATAGGTCCTATTAGCAATCTGACAATCATATCCGATAGGGCAAACTCAATTGACAACGCTGTTAGAAGGTGTTTCCCAGATGCTTTTCATGGACTTTGTGGTGTTCATTTGTATAGAAATCTAAAATCAAGGTCTGCTAGTATAAAAAATCACAAATGGACATACTGGAAGGTTGAAAAAGCTTATCGGGAAGTAGATTTTAATAAGCATATAAATTGTTTAAGACGTGTTTTGCCTCAGTGTGCTCAAACACTAGAAGATGTCGGGTTTGAAAGATGGTCAAAAGTACATCAACTTGGAGCAAGATATGGTTTCATGACGTCTAATAGTGCAGAATCAATCAACGCTCTAAGTCGTCATTCCCGGAAATTACCATTACTATGTTAATGGAGTTTTTTCGAGCCTCTATTCAACAGTGGTACTACAAGAAAAGAAACCATGCAGATATTATTTCTTTAAATTCGTAACTTATCATATATTTTACTAAGTATTATTTATTTAAATTTACAGGAACATTGGAACATCGTGTTACACCATGGACTGAAAAAAAGATAATGAAACGTGTTGTGAAGTCAACGTCATGGAGAGTTGAACCATGTTCAAACACTTTGTTTGAAGTACTGAATAATAACTTAAATGGGCTTGTCGATCTAAATGCAAAGACGTGTAGTTGTATGAAATGGCAAACATCTGGTTATCCGTGTGGCCATGTTATAAAAGTTGCTCTTCATCTAAACCAAGATGATTTAAGCGCATACGATATGGATTGCTACACTACAGAAGTATATCTACAGACTTATGTCGAGATTATCTACCCTATTCCACATCATTCTGAGTGGGACATACCAGATGACTTACAAACAGTTTTGCCACCAGCGATGGACAGAAGGCTACCTGCCCGACCAAAAAGTCATGATCGTATATCGTCTAAGGGTGAAGAGAAGAAGAGATCGACATGTAGTCGGTGCAAAGAAAATGGTCATACAAGGTTGACATGTGGATCACCAGTGCCATCACAATCATCTTTTCCTCTACCAAAATATGGATCCTCGTCAAAATCCAAAGCTCATATGGTGTCAAGAAAAAGGCAATCAAAATCGCAATCAAAATCAAAATCCCAATCACAACCGGCTTCACCTTTTGGGACTATTAACTTAGGTGATTTTTAAATGCAAACGTTGTATTATGTATATTTTATGTGTAAACTTTTAACATTTTCAGTTAGGCATGTATTAGTAACTTGAGTTTGAACATTGCTATGATCTGTTCAGTTGTTATCACTTATTACACATTCATTTGAATATCGCAATGCGAATTTGATTATTATGTGTATTTTATGTGTAAACTTTTAACATTTTCAGTTAGGCATGTATTAGTAACTTGAGTTTGAACATTGCTATGATCTGTTCAGTTGTTATCACTTATTACACATTTATTTGAATATTGCAACGCGAATTTGACTATCGCAACGCAAATTTGATTATCGCAACTCAAAAACCGCAACGCGAATTTGACTATCGCAACTCAAAAATCGCAACGCGAATTTGACTATCGCAACGTGAATTTGATTATCGCAACGGGTATTTGACTATCGCAACGAGAAAATCGCAAAGCGTATTAGACTATCGCAACGCGAATTGACTTTCGCGTTGCGATTTTGGCTTTCACATTGCGATTTTGAGTTTAGCGTTGCGAAAGTGTACCTTCAACAGGTCTTTTGCCTTCAATATGATGCAGATTGAAATCAACAAATCAACTTTTACATTTCAATCAATTAAACAAGCACAAATAAGAATTATTTACACATCAATATTAAACAAATCAACTTTTACAAATCAAATTTTACAAATCAATTAAACAAGCAAAAAATGCTAATAATTCTTATTTTCCTCATCAATTAAACAAATCAGACTTTTAAGAATCAATTAAACAATCAAAAATGGTGTACCCCAGACAGTTGTTTATGCACCCATACATCAATTTCATGCAGCTCACTTCAGGATTAACCTGCAGAAACCAAACATTTGCTCAAATAACATTTTCTACACATCTAAAACCAACAAACAACAAATTATTATTGAATTCTAGGTACTTAACAACACTTGCATTTGACTTACAAATTGTTTATGGACACTTTCATAACGCGGATGCAGGTAGGCAGCGTCTAGCGTATATCGCTCTAGCCATAAAATGCCGAAACCACAAGCCTACTGCACCTCTATCTCTATCGGTGGGAGGTAGAAACTGTGTACTTCCTGTCGTCAAACGCTCCAAGCACATGCATACGATAGGACCACAATCCCCTCTGGCTTCCGGCATTTGTTGTGGCGTGGTCTCATCTCTGATAACTGTAACATTGAACTTCTTTGGCTTCTTGTTTCCAGAATAAGTCCAATAATTAATCGCATCCAAGAATTTAGCCAAATGAGAGATCCATCCCTTAATAATATCTCTCAAATAAGACAATGATATGTAATTTATCATGCTGTCATATACTATTGTCTTCAGGGATGGGAGCTGAAGCTCGAATAGAAGCCAATGAGTATGCTCCAAAACAGGGATAAACATCTGCAATCATAAGTAATAATTCAAATTGCGCACGTATTTATGAACACCTTTAAAATATTTTAAAAAAAATAAATACTAACCTTATCGACCTCCCACCATGCAGGATAAAGTTTAGCTTGTCCATTAGCTAACACATATGATTCATGTCGTTGATTCTTCAAGTGAACTACGTGAAAAGACGTCGGCATAATTGTATATCGCGTATTTTTTTATTTTTCTTCAATTTCCTTACTATTAGAAGACGTGACACCCATGCATCAATATGTTATTTTACAAAAAAAGACATATATTAGTGAATTACATATATTTTAAAAAAAATAATCAAAATGAAATATAAGAAGAAAAATAAGACTTACCCTCCATCGAAATAGCCTTTGTCTTCAACCCCTAATAACACACCCTACCAAGACCGATCAATCAACAAATGCATATCATCGTTGAGTTTGTATATGTTAGCGTAACACCCTTGGATCCGCTCATGTAGATAAAAATCAACTGCGGTCTTAGCCTAAAGGGTATTATCCAGAATTGTTTCCGGTAGTTGTTTCCTCTCCACTTCATCTGCCAGAATGGTACTGGCCGGTAACTCATACGAAAGCCAACAGTCATCCATCATGTCCGACACATGAGGGGGTTTCTCAATAATTCGACATATTACGCCGTATGAATCGGGCTCTTGAATGGTAGGAGGGATCTCTTCAACGATGACAGGGGCCTCTTGAACTGTGGGAGGGGACTCTTGAGGGATGATAGGGGCCTCTTGAACGATAGGAGAGGCCTCTTGAACGATGACAGGTAAGTCGGGCTTCTTCTTACGGAGTCTTCGCACTATTGGGGTGAACGGAGACGTAATGACACGTGCACGCCGTCTGATGCGTGAACCCAGTCGTGCAAGAAAAACCCGACGTAAAGCATCCACCTTATCGGGCCGCTAAAAATAATTATTAATACATAAATCAATAAATAAACAGACATGATATTAAACAGTGAAAACAAAGACAAATATGTTTCAAACTTGCACGGTATTTACCCAAGTCATTATTCTATCATATTTCACAAAATACATCAGATAACATTCCGGAAGTAAGCACTTATAAACATTTAAAAGGATAGCATATAGGTTTAGTGCATGTTCAAGGACAACATAAAGAGTAGTAGTTTATTCTTGAAACTTAAATTTGCAACACTGTGAAGTTAGTATTTGTCTTTGTCTTTTGGTTGAAGTAATCCAATCCATTCAAGTTTCAATTTGCAGAAGAAGAATAGTTTCTAAAACTTAAAATCGCAACACGAAACTTAAATCGCAACACGAAAATGACTATCGCAACGCGAATTTGACTATCGCAACGGGATAATCGCAATGCGAAATAAAAATCGCAACGAGAAAAACGCAACGCGAAACCAAATTCGCAACGTGAAACTAAATTCGCGTTGCGATAGTCATTTTCGCATTGCGATTTTCACATTGCGATTTTTATTTCGCATTGCGATTATCCCGTTGCGATAGTCAAATTCGCGTTGCGATAGTCATTTTCGCGTTGCGATTTAAGTTTCGTGTTGCGACTATTCTTCTTCTGCAAATTGAAACTTAAATGGATTGCATTACTTCAACCAAAAGACAAAACAAAGACAAATACTAACTTCACAGGGTTATTTTAGAACTGTTTAGCAGTATTGGCAGCAACCGAATGAATTTACTAAGCAATCTAAGTGAAATGGTTAATCTAAGTGAAATTACGAGTAAATCAAGTTAAATATGAAAAATCTTAAACTTACCTCGTTGCGTAGAGTATGAACCTCATTCTGCAACGATACTACCATCTCACATAGAGCCGCTACCTCACCACGTAAAGTAGATACCTCGTCACGCCAAGCACCATTGTCATCGCGTAAAGTATCGACCTCCTCATGCAAGGGATTGACCTCATCACGTAACTCCCCTAACTCATCCCGTGGAGGTGGAGAACAGGGAGATAAATGTCGTGGCATCTTTGCCGGTCGCCTATCATGAGGTGATGGTGGAGAAGAGGCTCGATGATGTGACAAAGTAGGTGATGGCTCTCGTTGTAGAGGTATATAGTGTGGTCGATCAGGTGATGGCTCTGGGTGAGGTGATGACTCTCGAAGTGGAGGCTGCTCATCATCCGTGCCATCAAAAAAATGCTTACTAGCTTGCCACCAATCAGTGGCAAGCTCAGCCTCCATGGGTGTCAGCCTCTGTAATGGAGTGTTGGCCTCCTAACAATATAAAAGCTCAAACAAAGTTAAACGTGTATTAGTAATAACTTGTTTATATATATGGTAGTATTTGTGTTAACTTACATCATTTATTGTCGTATACCGTAGTAACTCTTCCCAAATCAACAGCCGTCGTTTCCTCTTTCAGGAAATAGCTCTAGGAATATCATTTCAAGTTTTTAATGCATATGTCTGCATGTCGGGAAAAGCCTCAAATATCCAAATCTACAAAAACAATATAATACACACACATTAGTAATTGTTAAATAATTAATTATAATTTTGGAAACATTATATAGAAATTCTTACCTTAAAGGCCCAAATAAAGCCTGACAAAGTGTATTTGGAACCATCGCCACGTAAACTTTTGCAGTCATCAAAGGCAGACGATAACTTATTCTAGGTAGCTTTCCATAGATACGAACCCCACGGAAACAGGTTCCATGCATTTAGGTCCTCTACCAATAATATTAGGTCCTTAGGAATAGGTTGTTTGGCCTCTCTGCCTAAAAAGCCGGCATGCAAAAGTACTAAAAGGCATACTCAGACAACATCGACGTCATCCATCCGAGTAAAACCATATTTCTTATTCAATAATCTCGTCAAGTCATCGACGTATAAATTCGGCTTCTCCATTGACAGCTCAGGAAAAATCCGGGATAACCATGATGGGCGGGTAATATGACTAGTGTATCGACCTACATCATCGTGTCCGAAGCGTAGACCAGTAATTAAGCAAAACTCCTCCCGCCCAAAACACGTATACGCCGGTGGAAAATGAAACAATATCTCTTCATTACCACGTTTTATACTCTCGGGTAGATCGCTAGTCATGGTCTGAAGCCACAAATGGGTCAACATAGCATCTCCACCCGAATGTTGTACTTTCAGCCATGGCCCGAAGTAAGTATCCTCAAACAATGTTCTTTGTACATGTGAAAGCTTCGACACAATTGTAGTGACTAGGCTTATTTTATTCCTTAAGGTCAATTGAGCCGAAAAAAAGTTCTACAAAAATAATAAACATACCAAGTTAGATTAAAAACTACACTGTGAAGAAATACCAAAAACAATAAAGAGTAGTAGTAGTAGTTTATTCTTCAAACTTAAATTTGCAACACTGTGAATTTCGTATTTGTCTTTGTTTTTTTGTTGAAGTAATGCAATTCATTCAAGTTTCAATTTGCAGAAGAATAATAGTTTTTGAAACTTAAAATCGCAACACGAAAATGACTATCGCAACGCGAATTTGACTATTGCAACGAGATAATCGCAACGCGGAATGAAAATCGCAACACGAAAATGACTATCGCAACGCAAATTTGACTATCGTTGCGATTTTCATTTAGCGTTGCGATCCTCGGTTTCAAATAGTCATTGTCTAAAATTGAAACTTGAATGAATTGCATTACTTCAACCAAAAGACAAAACAAAGACAAATACTAACTTTGCAGGGTTAAAGACTAAACAGTTTAGCAGTATTGGCATCAATCGAATGAATTTAATAAGCAATCTAAGTGAAATGGTTAATCTATTATTGAAATTACCAGTAAACTTATCATCAATTTCAATATGAAAAACCTAATAATAATACAAAAATTTCAAAATAAAAATAATTAAAAAAACTAACCATCGGTGGTTGATTTGGTTGATTTTCCATTTCTGATCGTAAATGATTGTGAGGTTGTCTCTGAGAAATGGAGATAGACGGATTTCGACAGAGATGGGGACGGATGTCCCCGTAGAGAGTGAGAATGGAGATGGGACTGAGTTGTGATTTAGGGTTTTAGGTTAAGAGTTGCGATTACGGGATGTATTAATATTCGTGTTTGGAATTTGAAAATAAAATACGCGTTGCGATACTAATGGCGCTTTGAAAATTACATTGCGATTTTATATTATCGCGTTGCGATAGTCAGAATCGCGTTGCGATTTACATATTCGCATTGCGATATACGTATTCGCATTGCGATAGTCAAAATCGCGTTGCGAATCTGGAAACTAATTTGCGATACTGGAGATCGCGTTGCGATTTAGAGATAGCATTGCGATTTTGTTGGTCATTTTGGCAAATCAAAAAAAAATTGGTCAAAATCGTATATTATAAGGAATTTTCGGTCACTGATGTTATTTTCTCTATTTAAAATGTGAGTATATCGATTATTAAATTAAAGTCTTTATTTTACAAAACTCTATTTATTTTTCCAATTAACTTTGCACTATTTAACGAATGAGATTTAATTTTACAGGTTGGAAAGCTACATGCATGAAGGACAAATGTGTAGAACCCAGAAGAAAACATTTATAAAGCTCAATATTCAATTAATGATCTTTTCACTTATTACTAATAATCTAATAATCCAAAAATATTCTAATACAACAAATATATATATATATATATATAAACTAACAAATCATTTTCGTATATTAAGTATAATACAATTCTAATAATGCAAAAGTCAAAATATTCATAATATTTTTTTTCAAAAATAATAATCATAAGAATTAAAATTACATGTGCGAATCAAACACCTCAATGTAAAAGATAACAATCATTATTTTAATAATATTTTAATAATAAATATTTAAATATTTTATAAAAAAATTTGAATCTAAAATCTCAAAAAATATCAACTATTTTTTTAACCATTCAAATCGTTTAATTTAATATATCAAATAAAACTATAAATTTATATTATATTTGTGTTTTATTTGCACTATTTTTCAATATATTATTGCCTCTCTCTCTTTCTCTGTCCGGTTTTAGATTAAACCGCTGGATAGCTTTTCCCCTCTGTTTTGAAAATCGGATCGGATCGGTCGGTTCAACAGGTTCAATCAGGAACCGTTGTTTAGTCCGGTTCAATCTAAACCGATTAAACCGCTATTATTGAACCGGCCAGAATCGCTGAACCCTTCGAACCGGACCGGCTGAAAACCAGAAAAAACCGGGATTTTTGTTTTTTTAAAAAAAAAATTAGACCAAACAACGGCGTTTGTTAAACGAGCCAAGTCGAACTCGAGTATTGCTGAGCTCAACTCGAACTTGAAAATTTTAAAAGTAAGTTCAACTCAACTTAAACTCACAAGCTAAAAATTATCAAGTTCAACTCAAACTCGAAATATAATATTGAAACTTGAACTCAAAAAGGCTTGAACTAAAAAAAAAAATTAGAAGCTCGATTGAAGCCTAAAATTCGAGCTTGATTGAAGTGAAAGAATAGTTCACTCAATGCTCACCAAAAGACTCCATGATTTTAAATGCCAAATTACCTTTATTATTTATAGAAGTTAGTTGTGATGCGCTTCTATGTTTCTTAGCAATATGAGATTGTTTTGTTCTCATATTTTTACTCTTTAGACTTTTGGGATGATCTTCTATGTTTCTTAACCATGTGAGATTGTTTTTTTTTAAAAATTAAACCAAACAATATCATTTTGTTGTGATTTTTTTAACCCCAAATTTATTTTTTAATTATAGTTATATAATTATAGTTATTATTTAATATATTTTACCTTAAATATTATATTGTAGTTAATTTGAATCATTTTGTTTCACTTAATTTTATGGTTTTTAACTTATATATGTTATGACTTGCTTTGAATATGACTTGTTATATAAAAAATTATTTTTTATTAAATATTTTTTGTATTTTTATTTAATTTTTTAAATAATTATGACGCCGTCCGATTCTTCCGACCGATCAGAACGATTCAATCGGTTGAATCAGTGAACCGATAGCATGACCGGTTCGCTAACCGATCCGATTCTGAAAACCATGTTTTTCCCTGTGTCTTCCTTTAAAATCCCAGCGCCAACTTTCTTTTACCTTTCTCTCTTACCAAACAGTTCTTTTTAACATTTATTATCCTTCTTTAAGAAGACATTGGATTCTTCAAAGAAATCCCAGAGCATGCATTTAAAAGATTTTCCATTTTTCATTTTTACTAAGCTTCGTGATTGTCGTGGCTGTTTTTCTGAATGGGTGCACTTCCACTTTACGGTTAAGATTTTTAAAAAAATACATTATTAGTTTTCTTTTGGTGGTCTAACAATTAAAAGTTTATGAGCTAATTTTTGTTTGTTTCCTCAAAATATAGTTTTGGTTTTTAGTGTAATTTCTGGAAAAGAAAAGGAGAAGAAAAGTTTTTGAAGTTTATATTATAAATATATAAAATGGCATCAGCGAGTAACTGGCTTTCGTTTTCACTGTCTCCAATGGAGATGTTGAGGTCATCATCTGAGCCTCAGTTTCTGTCATCTGAAGAATCTTCTGCTGCTTCTCCCCATTATCTGATCGATAACTTCTATGCTAATGGTATGTTTATCGTTTTTATTTTATTTTTCTCTCCTCTGTTTGGTTGCCTAGAAAATTTGAGAATACCCAAGGATTTAGAGGTTAAACGAAGTGAATAGTTGAACTTCATTTTCCTGCTGATTATACTTAAACCGACTTTAAAAACTCACTGATATGAACAATAAAATTTTCGTTCTTGTTTATGATCTAAAAAAGCACTCGTTTTCTATGTTTTGTTTTGGCAGGCTGGACAAATCCAAAAAATCAAATGTTTTTTGAAGAAGAGAACCAAAACGACGGAGCTCAAACGGCGGCATCAATGGCGGATGAATTTCCTATTTTCACAAACTTCCTTTACCGAGCACCGAAGCTTGAAGACTTCCTTGACGATTCTTCATCGATCATTAGATTTTCTGATAGTCAAACTGAAACCCAGAGCTCGTCTTTAACCCAAATATACGAGCATCAAGATCTTAAAAAAATTACTGGGTTTCAAGCGTTCTCGACGAACTCGGGGTCGGAAGTTGATGGCTCGTCACCAATGGGCGGGATTCACTTGACTCGCGTTGAGTTACCTGGTCACTCGACTGAGTCATGCGGTGACAACAGTAAAAATAATGATAAGGCCATTGTTAAGTTTGACTCAGATAGCTCAAAGAAGGTTTCCGATACATTTGGTCAACGAACTTCGATTTACAGAGGTGTCACCAGGTAAAAAACATCCCATCAATCAATCTTTTCCTTTTCATTTCTTCCATTTTTTTTATTTTTTTAATTGGTTCGTTAGTGCAGACACAGATGGACGGGTAGATATGAAGCTCACCTATGGGATAATAGCTGCCGGAGAGAAGGTCAAGCCAGAAAAGGCCGTCAAGGTCCTCTCTCATTTTCTTTCTTTTTAGTTTTTACACAGCTATGCTCTACAATTATAGATTAATAATTACATTATATTAATTCATATGAACAAACGGAGTTGGCAGGACGGTTTGGAAAATCAAAATATCATGTAATTTATATGAATTTTTATTGATTTTTTTTTATTCTTAAAATTTTATAAATTTATTTATGTTAAAATTTTATAAATTTGTCATCTTCATATACTTCTCAGTCCGTCCATAATATTGACAGTCTTTGCATTACTGTTTGCATGCGAATCTTGGATCCTGGATGTTCAAACCATTGTTTATACAGTATACTTGGGTAAGAAACTCCCTAGCTTTGTACTTACTAGTAGGATTGAGCAAATTTAACTCGATTCAATCTAATGCTCATTCCTAATTATTAAGTTTAATCTTGCAATGTCATACTGCCGATGTAAATCTTTAGACTTGAAATTTTATGGTGTAATTTTCAGGTGGTTATGATAAGGAAGAAAAGGCCGCTCGAGCCTACGATTTAGCCGCCCTGAAATACTGGGGTTCGACGGCTACGATCAACTTCCCGGTACTATATATGAACGGTCATTTCTTTATCATAGTTCATGCTTAAATCTATTTAAATGTGTCAAAGATACATCTTGAATAGAGGTATTAACCTAATGATCGGCGTTTTGCTTGGTTTAGATTTCGAATTATTCGAAAGAGTTGGAAGAGATGAAGCATGTGACCAAGCAAGAGTTTATCGCATCCATAAGGAGGTAATTAGCTTTGTATACTTGACTGGTTTGAATTTTTTGGATGATTGAAATGGGGTTAATCTTTTGTTCTTCGATATTTAATAGGAAGAGTAGCGGATTTTCGAGGGGTGCATCGATTTACCGAGGTGTCACAAGGTTCGAACATTTTGTTTTGAATTCGAATTAGTAGTTGTCAGAGCAAACGACTGAAGATTATGTTATCATCCTATGATTGCAGGCATCATCAACAAGGCCGATGGCAAGCCAGGATAGGCCGGGTTGCCGGAAACAAGGACTTATACCTTGGGACTTTTGGTAAGGCCACGGAACTCTGCCACTTATGACTTAACTACTGTAAGTTCATTGTTTGGAACTGATAATGTTCACTGTCCACATGGTTCATAGCTACTGAGGAGGAGGCAGCTGAGGCGTACGATATCGCGGCAATCAAGTTCCGAGGCGTGAATGCGGTGACCAACTTTGAGATGAGCCGGTATGATGTCGAAGCCATTGCCAAGAGTTCTCTTCCCATTGGTGGGGCAGCTAAGCGCCCAAAGCATTCCCCTGAACTGGAACAAAAACCAATAGTAAACCGCGAGCAACAACAATCCCGGTGCAGCTCCAACGGTCACGGTGTAAGTTTCACTCCCATACAGCAGGTTTCTGACGTTCCTTGTGGAATAACTTACGACTCTGCAGCAGCAACAGCAACATTTTACCAACAGAATCTGTACCATCAACTTGAGACCACCAGAGTTGGCATCTCTGAACCCCTCAGTTTGTCGTCAACAATGGCAACACCTACGACGGTCACGTCGCATCCGGCAGCTGAGTTCTTCTTATGGCCTCACCGGTCTTATTAAAAAATGAGCCGAGCAGTTTTAACAGCAATTCAGCTAACAATAAATAGCAAAGTGTTCATTGAAGCTCTCTCAAGCAGACTCGATGATCTGAGCTTGTTATCTTTACCTCTCTTTTTTTACTTGGCAAGAGTAGGGTTTTGCTTTGATGGGTAAAGGAGTAGTTGAAACAATAGAAAGATGGATTTTGTAAAGTATCTAATTTTCTTCAAATGTTGCCGATATTTCACCAATTTTTCTTGAATTTTGGTTTCATCTGTTTTTTTTAATTATAAAAAGAATATTTTTAATTTAAAAGTAATTAAAAGAATAAAATTTGTTCATGGATCGGATTTAATAAAATAAAAAAACAATTAATCCATCTACTTTGCAACTCTTGGAACTAATACTTCCAAGTTTTATTAAAGATAGTTTTCAGGGTAATATTTTTAAGGGCAAACCATGGTTTTCAGAACCGGTCCGACCGATCGAAAGAACCGGACGACGTCATAATTATTTAAAAAATTAAATAAAAATACCAAAAATATTTAATAAAAAATAATTTTTTATATCACAATTCATATTCAAAGCAAGTCATAACATATATAAGTTAAAAACTATAAAATCAAGTGAAACAAAATGATTCAAATTAACTACAATATAATATTTAAGGTAAAACATATTAAATAATAAATATAATTATATAACTATAATTAAAAAATAAATTTCGCGCTAAAAAATCATAACAAAATTATATAATTATAATTATATAACCATTCTTTCACTTCAATCAAGCTCGAATTTTAGGCTTCAATCGAGCTTCTAATTTTTTTTGAGTTCAAGCCTTTTTTAGTTCAAGTTTCAATATTATATTTCGAGTTTGAGTTTAACTTGATAATTTTTAACTTGTGAGTTTGAGTTGAATTGAGCTTACTTTTAAAGTTTTCAAGTTTGAGTCGAGCTCAGCAATACTCGAGTTCGACTTGGCTCGTTAACAAACGACGTTGTTTGGTTTAATTTAAAAAAAAAAAAGTAATCCCGGTTTTTCCCGGTTTTCCCCGGTTTTTTTTCGGTTTTCAGTCGGTCCGGTTCGAATGGTTCAGCGGTTCTGGCCGGTTCACCAATAACGGTTCAACCGGTTTAGATTGAACCGGACTAAACAACGGATCCCGATTGAACCGGCCGGTCCAGTCCGGTTTTCAAAACAGAGGGGCAAACTACATATTTTTGTTTCACTTTTGTTTCAATCATTATTTTATTTGAAAAAAATTATATTTTAATTATTTACATTATCGATTTATTATATTTTTATCCATGAATTATTTTTATCATTGTGTTAGTAATGAGAAATCAAAGTAAGAGGTTTATGTAGGTTATAGAGAAATATAAATTCTACAATCTCAGTCTTATCGTTAGGGTTCAAATTTTATTTTTATTCTTCGGCGATAATAGTTGATTATATTTTTATAGTTTCTGTTATCCAATTACGAATGGATTTATGGCTAAAAAAGTTAAAGACTTTTATTATAATATTTTAGAATTTTGTTTTTGGGTTAGAATGTTGGGAGAGTTTTTAATTTGTTTCGATAAATGGAAAAAAAAATTACAAAAGGTTGGGCTTAAAAAAGGAGTGATTGTAAATTTTATTTGGTTACATAAAACAATATAGATATCATATAATTGCTAAAATAAACACAAAGCTGGAATAGCTCAGTTGGTTAGAGCGTGTGAGGTCGGAGGTTCAAGCCCTCCTTCTAGCGTTAATTTGTGTTTTTTTTCTTTTTCATTTCCAGAACAAAAAAAAAAAGGGATAAATCTCCAAACATGTCATAACAATGTGATTGCACCAAAATCATGCCTTGGTACTATTATAACAAAAAAATGATTAGATCTCAACATAAATATGTGGAATACAAAATCTACAAATCCTTGTGATTAGCCTTACATTGAATAATAAAGTTCGTTAAGTTTCAATCCTTGTTCATCTTTTACCCATCAAACGATGGACACCGACACTCCATTGGATTCTGCAACATCCCTAGAATTATTCTCATTTCCGCCATTACCATCCTCCTTTGCTCCTTGAATATATTTGTGCACTTCACTTTCTACCCACAAACACCTATAATCAAAGTAAACAATCTCCTGCTTTCCAATTTCATGGTCTCCGATTCGAATTTGGTAGGCAACTGGCTGGCCAACATCACAATATATAACCCGATCATCGCGTTATCCATCTACCTTAAGCAAACCGGAGCTTCAATTCTTTACAAACACGACTACGCGTTGTCGTTGACTTCCTTCGACGATTTCGAGCTCGATCCGTGGGAGATGTTTGTGTTAAGTTCGTGACGGCAGGGATTGAAGCTGATCGACCAATCATTGAATATTCATTGTTGAAGGAGATTGGAAAAGATTGGGGACAAGGGAAAATTAAGTTTCGAATAAGATTCAATGCAATGGTTAACTATGAAATCGATTTCCCTAATTTAAGGGGGAGGTCAATAGTGATGGACCCTTGTAATAAAGATTTAGATGTCAATGTTGAAGATGCAAGAAGAAGAGCAAGGGATGAGATTTATGATCTTATTGGTCATGTCCCTGAGGATGGTTCTTGGCTTATCATGGTAGATAATTGAGTTCCAGTTAAATTAGCTGGTTTTTATCTGCTTCATTTGTGATGACTTGACCTGTTATTTTCCATTGCCAAAAGTCGGTTCATGCACTGTGGTATCAGTATGGTTCACGTAAATGAAGTAGATACTTGTATGTTGCCCAATTAAAAGACAGATCATGACGATGCTTACCACATTCAACACAACAGTAAATCTTTTAGACAAAAGTTTGGAGTGAGGGTTACCACATTCAACACGTGTGGAAATGTCATGCACTCGATATGCAGAGCATAATTACATTTATTAGTACATCAGTATGCGTATTGAATATCATCGCCACAAGCAATGCATTTCCCTTCACATATGGGATCATAAAAGAGGAGTGAACCCATTAACGGGTAAAAGAATTTGTATCTTAAAAGATTTAGGTTCGAACAATTTTGTTTGTAGTATGTTTATGCGTTATCAATAAATTAAATTTTTTTAAAAACAAATATCGTTTTAAAATCATCCAAACTATTAAAAAAACTATCACAAATATCGACACATATAAAACAATGAAATGAAAAAAATCAATGCATATATAAGAACAACCATAACATATGAGAATAACATCTAGTTTAAGGTTAGGATTAAAACATTTTAATTTCTTTTAAAAAGTTGAATATAAAGTTTCAATCTCAATCATTCGTTTAGATTTGTTTAATGAACGGTAAGACTATTAGTAGAAAAGGAACTTTTTATAGAAAAAATTATTATCCTTAATTTAAAATTTTTTATTCAACGCATTAAACTCAATTAATCCAACTATTTAAAAAGCATGTAGAAATTAAAAGTTACACAAGTAAAGAAGCTACCGATAAAATTAAAACCGCACGAGCAAGGAAGGTACCATGTGTTCCTACAGTGCTAAAAAGTAAAAACTATCAAAAAAAGAAAAGACAGGAAACTTGGAGAAATTAATGAAGCAACATGGTTTTTATATTACCAGCATGAATATGGGAAAGAATGTCTATTGACAAGTTCATAAACAAACATCAACACCCATTGCTGATCAGCATTTGCCGCCATTTTACCCCACATTGGCCACATCGCACAAATTTCTAATTCTCTACATTTTCGATTCAGTCTAAAGGAAACAGTTTTCTTAATATAAACCCATGATCATATTAGGATTTTACATCAGAACATCAGTTGCCTGCATTGCGTCAAATTGATACCGGTCGGACAGTATGGGCACTTGAAACTCTTCGAACCATTCTTTGACATCTTGTTGATAGACTGTTTGCAAAGCACATGGCCACACGACAACATCATTGGCGGGTTATCATCAGTTGATTGCTCCTTGGATACGGGGCAGACAAATATTGAATGAAACTGAAACTCTTTGTCCAGCTCGATCGGCACGGGCAACTGCTTCGTTGTTTGCCATTCATGTTTCTTCCCTGCCATAACAGTCATAAACTTGAGAAGTGGGGGCAAACTTTGGATTCCTGCTGCTATTGCGACACTCAATGGGCTCTCATATGATTTGCCCAGAAGATTGCAGAACTGCCTGGTGAGTTTCTCGGTCACAGTATCCCAATTGGTAGACGATAATAAATGAGCATACGGGGACTCGTGAAGTCTATCAGAATATAAGAGACACCCCATGAGCTTCTGGATTTCGGCCATGTGGTTTCCGGCGAAAGAAACAAAGTTGGTTCTTGCATACTTGAGTGCTTCATCTCTGCTTCCCTTTTGAAGTATTTTCAGAAACTGCAAATGATGGAGTCTCAGATGAAGGTCTGAACCATTTTCTTTCAGTTTATCGGAGTTTGCAGCTGCCCATTTCAGGGCAGGCTTCAGGTTCCAACTCTTCATGGCTTCGAGTATTTGATGAAGTTCCTGGAAAAGTAATTTCATAGTAGCAGCAGCTTCTACATCCTGAGCCTCGGCTATTAAACAATCACCAATCTCAAACAGCCCTTGACGATAAAAGTGGCAGGCAATTATTTGGTTAACTACTCGGGAATCAAACTCAATATTTCGGTAAGCCTTGGATATATCAGGATTAAGGACTTTCTCGAGAGCTTTTGGATACTTGCTCAGTGCTATGTTCAGTTCCTTTTGGGTGCCTTCTAGCTGACTGAGTGGAGAAACTTCCTGCAACTTTTTCTTCAGTTCAGCTAGTTTGGATTTATATTCAAGAGTGCTTGACTGCACCATCTGGATTGCCTTATCTATTTCCTGAACAATCAGATCTGCAACTTTATGCGTTTTAGAATAGGACACCTTTTGCTTCTTTGCAACACGCTCAAATGAATCTTTCAGGCTATTGAACTCCATTTTTAGTTCTGTTCACCGTGTCAAATATTATATTAGAATCTTGCTACAAGAGTACCTGCCAAAAAGCAATTAAGAAATTGTATCAGTTAAAAATCAAATTTGTCTCTGTGGGAACAAAAAAAAGGTATAACAACCTTAGACCTGCAGCCATTATATTCACAAATGCAACTCATGCCAGAAAGACGAGGGCATTAACAGAATAAAAGGAAGGTAAAGTACATGTTCCAGTAAACTAAGGAAAAAGAGGAAGGTGCATAAGATATGAGAGGAAAGGTCAGTCTGTGGATGTATGGTTTTTCATTTGGTTATGATCTCAAATGCACCAGAAAAATGATATATTGGGGTTAAATCATGTGAATTCTAAAAGCGAAAGCGTTTATCATGTGAGTTCTAAAAGATATATTGGTTATGAATTGGCTTCAACAACAACATTGAGCACATGCTCACTTTGCATTTATCGTTAATAGGAGAACAAAAGCGAAAGCTTAATAACAATAGGAATAGTACAAATACATTTGGAAGAGTTTTTAGTCTATTAACGTAACATCCCTAAAACTAGACATACAGCTTTGACACAAGGAAACAGCTCATGCTAATAAAGTGTTTGAATCAATTCTAGATGACTGCATAAGCAGGCTATTGGATTCTGATTACCCAATGCAAAAATCTTAAAAGAAATCATTAGTAGATTAATTGGAAGTCTTGTGTAACCACAAATTCTATTTGAACATATGATACATTTTGCTAGCCATCAATAAGACAAATACTGTTTTACGGGACTGAATGCCAGGTGCAGAACAAATCAGTGTGACTCACATGAGAATGCTAAATCAGATGCCTATGCAACAACAAAATTAGAAATGCAATTATAAAGATGAAGGCTGCACTGAGCACAAAATGAGGAAAAACACATTTGTGATAGTTCAGAAATGTAAAGACTATGAAATATCACTGGAAAGATGTTACTATACAGAACAAAGCAACTTCAAGACATGGAAAAGAGACAAAGAAGGATGCAGTAGAGATTACAAAGGATAAAAAAGAACTTCAATTTCAATAAGCTTACAGAGACTATAGTCTTGAATATAGTGGTGCAATACAAGTCATATTGCCAACTCGCATACATGTTGATATACAGTTGTTAAAAGGGACACGGGAAAATATTACATCTATGAGATATATTATATATGAACCATTTAAGACTTTTAGACTTCACCAGGTAGGAGGGATGGACAAAGAAAGGAAGAATTTTTAAATCTCATCATTAGATTAAAATATTTTACGATCTTTCCCCATCTACATCCGCCCTAACAAACATTAAGGAAGACTAGAAGAGTAATCCAAGTGTCAGGTAAACAAATTAACATCAACTTTCAAGAAGAATGATCTACAGGTTTGCATTGGATATATCAAATAAGTTAATTTCCAGTTCTTTTCCAATGAGTTCAAAATATTAGGTCAATTTCTTATGAACCAAAGCTTACAATAATCAAAACTATAAATTAACAACAGTAACAATCAATATGAAAGTGACATTTCTTATAATTCAAGAAATAGAATGAAAAACTCTTCTAAGAAGAAGCTAACCAAAAATAGCAACAAAACTACGCAAAAAAACAGAGTTAACAAAAGAAAAAAAAACGAAGTCAAACAGAACAGAAAACAGATTACTCTCAAATTACCGAGATTAAGCTCCGGTTAGTGAAGTCAGACCGGAAATATGATATCTGCGACAAAAATTAAGAAATCAAAATCCAATGTTAAAATCAATCTGGAAATTACAACAGGAACTTAATTCAATGCATGATTCAAGGCTATAAATAACAAGCGCGAATATAACTAACAAATTACCTTAACTATATCAATGCTATAAAAGGGATGAAATTAGAAATAAATAAAAAATAATTTAGGAAAAAAATAAATGAAATTCGAATAATAGATTTATTTTTCCCCCGAAGAAAGAAATAGAAGAGCATACGAATTTGCGGAGGAGATTATCAGTGAAGGGGAAAGGCTTGGTGGGAAGTGAGACCCGTGTGAGGGAGGAGTAATGGAAATCTAAATTTCTGAAAAGGGCTTGGCCCTTCTAGGTTATTCTTGCCTTGTTATCCCGGTTAAGAATTGAGAGACATTGGACATTTGGCGACTCCACCTGGATGAAGAATCCGGCTTATTTAGGGAAATAAAAAATAGAAATTTTGAAAACTTGGGTTAAGAATCTGACAATAAATCCATGATGTAAAGTTAATGATTTGAATCTTAATATTTGAGAATGAAATCAGGAGAATTATCTTTAATAATATTTTTTTGAATATTCAATTTAAATTAATCAATTAAAAGATACAATATTAATGATTATACCAAACAAATGCAAGTTATTAAATAATCTTTTTAATTGTGGATGATTACGATAAATCTTCTTCACATATATTTTTTATAATTTAAAAATGTTAAAATCTGACTTTCTCACTCTAAAATTCGGTATAAATCAATAATTTTCTAGAATCGGAAGAAGATGAAAATGTGTTTTTCCCGAAAAATCACCGGTGATAGATATATTTATCGATCTAATACCGGTCAGATTATATTTCTCGATCTAACACCCGTAGCAGTAAAGCGTGCTCCCTGCCCCGCGCTATATGTTGATTTGGCGTCACATGGGGTATAGCGCGCCCCTTGTACCGCGCTATACGCTGACATGGCTTACACGTAGGTATAACGCGACCCCTGATCCGCGCTATAGCTGTTTATCTGACACGTGGGGTATAGCGCGGTACAGGAGACATGATATACCTTTAATTACCCCCAATCCTCCCTATAAATATCCCCTCCTCTATTACTTTCATCACACCATATTCTCTCAATTCTCTTAAATACTCTATCTATTTAAGGTATATTTTATAATATTTTTAATATTATGTATTTAATTTATTTAAACATTTTACTTTATTTAATATTTTACTAATATAATTTTTTGTAGATATATAATGGAAGGCGGTATACTTCGCTTGAATGAAAATCATATATATCGACACTTTGCTGTAACATTTTAACGTTTTAATTTAATTTAAATTATTTGTAATAATGTTGATTTATTTAATGCATGATTATTAGATTAAGAATTAATTTGTGTAATTATTTAATTTTAGGAGAAGGACCGTGTATTAGATCATTTTATTAGGAATCTTAAGTTAGTGATACCTAGCCGTGTCTTGCCGTATTTAGTAGAGGCTGGATTTGGTTACATAGGTAGATATCAGAGTCACTGTAAGATAGAACCAGACCTTATTTCTGCCTTAGTAGAGCGGTGGAGGCCGGAGACCCACACATTCCATCTTCCGTGCGGAGAGTGCACGATTACACTTGAGGATGTTGTTATGCACCTAAGGCTTCCGGTGGATGGAGATGTGATATCAGGGATCTCGCAGGGTTCCTGGACTACTTTGTGCCGTGATAATCTAGGACGTGTCCCGGAAAGTTTTATCGGAGATAGGATACCGTTAAATTGGTTAGATGCCAATTTTTGGGAGTTGAGCGCAGACGCATCTGAGGATGAAGTTAAGATGTATGCACGGGCATGCATACTGCAGTTGATAGAAGGGTTGCTGATCAAAAAATGTATAACTTACTAATTTGCTTTCTTTGCAAAATTAAAACGATTGAAAGAAAACAAACTACATCAGTTTCACTTACCCATGCGCACAATTAATTGAAGCTCATCATTCTTCTTGTACCTTCCATGATAGTTCGCAGCAATGTATTAGAGACAATACCTATGTTGGACAAAGGGTGGTTGCCACATTGGACCCAAAGACTCCATTGCTGCTTTGATCCCAGCTCCGCGATCTGAAATGACACAGCTGTTTTCCCTCGTGATAACATGTGCACGTAAATTTCGGAAGAAAAAAGCCAAAGAATCTATATCTTCTCCTTCGACAAGAGCAAAAGCAACTGGAAGAATGTTGCGATTGCCATCTTGGACAATTGTCAATAATAAAACTTGCTTGTATTTTCCATACAAGAAAGTCTCGTCGATCTGGATCACACGCTTGCAGTATTTGGCAGCATTAACGCACTGTGGGTAACTCCAAAAAACCAGGTAGAATTGGCTTCGATCGCGAAGAACTCGATCATTATGGTATGCATAGGAGGTTTTGAAGTCCATAATTATCCCAGGATTCAACGTCCGCACCAGCCTAAACCAACCTGGAAGTTCGTTGTATGATGCATCTCATTCGCCATGAAGTTTGACAATGGCATTTTGTTTTGCCAACCAAACTTTTTTTATAGGAAACAGTGTACCTATATTGCGATTGTATAGCTGAAATCAACACTGCAACAGCTATATGAGAGCTTGTTTTTACCATGGACATGATGGCTTGGCATATCATTTCAGAGTCCAAGTTGGGATGATCTTGGTTGACCCATCCAACACAACATGTACGAGGACCGTTGTATACTGTTAGTTCTCATATGTTGTTTTTCCTCTTCATTTTCGATACGCGAACCATCCAATTGCATCTGTTTTCGCATCGGGCACAATAGCATACATATTTTTCGGTCGTCGATCGATTGACTCTGGACTAAACAGAATTACGGATATTGTAATTTTTTTATAGCCTTCACCGCTTCTTCTTTGCTTGAAAACTTCATGCCTAAATATAACTCACCATTATTTATTGATGAGTAATATCCATAGTCACCGAGATGAGGCATATCCGCAAATTCTGGCCCATACATTGCACCATAACCAGCTTCATACATGTGTGCAGGAGGGTCAGTTTGTGCCACATTTCTTGGAACTTTATCATCAACGGAGTTGAATTGCGGTGATTCTGGGTGAATGAATAGTTCAGTCTCAGCATCATCCGCACCAGGCTCACGAAGCGGTTCTTCTGGTGGAGATGATGGTTCCTCCATGCTCTCCACATTTAGGTCGAAGAACCTACTACTTGCACGTCTTCCCCTTGAACTGGAAGACATATCGACATTGAAATCGAAAAAGCTCGTAGTCGAATGCCTCCCCCTGGAGCTTGAAGCCATCGTGTCAAATGGAAACTGCACAGATGGTTGCGTCGATGGCATCTCCATATGGTCAAAGAAATTTGTAGATGAATGTTTTCCCCTTGAACTGGACGCGGTGTTGCCATACGGATTGTTCGTGGACCCACCTCGGGTACATATCGTAAGGAGTTGCGAATGAATGTCTCCCCATTATGGCATTAAAATCATTACACATTACTGTAGTCGGGCTGTCAACTTGATCAACTTGTTCAGCCAGCCCATAGTGGGAGCTTAATGATTGACCCCGAACAGCACGCACTTAAACAAAATATGCATACATCTCAATAGCGGTGTCTGAATAATTACTTTGAGCTTCAACCATCATTTGAACATCATCATTGTTCGAAAGTTCGAACGATGTATAAGTTAATGACAACAATGATGTTGGAAATCTGTACTGCAACGACGACATTCTTCTACTACTTTCAACATGAATCTTCCTCGAAATATTCGTTATCAGCACTTCAAGAGTTATGTTTCTCTTGAATGATATTTTAACACGCTCATTTGATACGAAAACAACGTTGGTTTCATCTTCTCGAATTTCACCATCATAATAAACAATAGCTGAAAGTCGCGTCATTCTTTGAGTTTAAAAGTGCGGCAATATTATATCTGCAAAAAAAATAACTGAAACAAACCTGATTAAATAAATTATATATGAACGAAAATATAACACAATAAATTTTTTACACATTAATGTAAATAATTTAAATAATTTAATTTTATATTATTACCTGTACCGCAAAACTATTTTGACGTATACTCCTGCTTTTTAATTTTACAAACACAAAAATTATTTGAAAATAATTAGTATAATATTTTTTCAAATAATCATAATAAATAATAATTATAATAAAAAAAATTATAACAAAATTTATAACGAAAAATCGCATGAACTTCTAAATCAAATATGAGAAAATTACCAGAATTATTACTCGTTGACGTAATTGTTGTATTAATTTATAAGTTGAGAGGGGAGATGTGAGAAACTTAACCGGGAGGGAAGGGTATTTATAACCATATAAGACGCGGTACCTGCACCGCGCTATATGTAATTATTCAGATAAAAGGTATAGCGCGGACCAGGGTCCGCACTAAATATAATTCATACCCAGGTATAGCGTTGAGCAGGGGCAGTGCTATATCCCTACATGGCGTATAGCGCGGATCCGGTGGTGCGCTATACCCAAGTGTAAGCCATGGCAGCATATAGTGCGGTACAGGGGGTGCTCTATACCCCACGTTGTGCCAAATCAGCATATAGCGCGGGCAGGGAGCGCGCTTTACTACTACAGGTGTTAGATCAAAAAATATAATCTGATTGATATTAGATCGATAAATATACCGATCATCGATAATTTTTCGAGAAAAAAGTCATGAAAATATCTCTCCCCCGTCAATTCGGCGGAGAAGAAAAAGAATGAAATTAAGTGTTTTATTCACTTAATTTAATATTTATTAATTAAATTCTTTTTAGAAATAATAATTTTTAATATTATAAAAAATTAGCACCTGCTTTTATCATTTCCATAGTATCCCATTGTAATTATCAATTTGAATAATTTCCATGCAATTCTTTTCTTTCTCTATAATTTGGTCCATATACTTCAAATTACTTTTCTGGTTTTCAATTTAATAAAGGATCGAACCACTATCTATTGAACCAACTTAAATGAATATGACACTTATGTTCAACAACTTACAATAATAATTAAATCGTTTTAAAAAAAATCATTCACACAATATGAAAGATGGTTTTCCTAACATCTTATACGAGAAAAACATTTCCCCCAAAACATTATTTATTAGATTTTATTGAAAAAATCATACTTCAATCTCTAGGATTTATAATTTCGTTATGACCCCTTAAAATATACTGGATAAGCGCAGGTTATAATTACCAAGATTCTTGGTGTTTGTTAAATTGAAGGCAGGATGTGTATATTTAAGGGGCATTTAGCAAACACTTATGACTACCAAAGTAGAAGGAAAAAATTAATATAATTGATGTGTATACCAATTAATCAGATATTAAAGCTTAATTTTGGAGTACATAAAACAAAATCTAATTTGGCAAGCACGTCAATTAGTCTCCCTGCACTCCTTGACGGGGAGGCAATAACACAATGACCCTCGCTAAATATAATGTTTTTACGTTTAAACTTGTGCACCTAGGGTGGTAATTGAGTCGAATCAAATTTGAGTATTGTTACGTTTGGCTCGACTCAAAAAATATAAAACAAGTCTGACTCGAATAAAAAACTCACGAGTTTAAAATTATTAAATTCAACTCGATAATTTAAAGTCTAGTTCCACTTCGATTAATCAACTCATGTCAATTTTCAAAAATAATACACATCTCTAATCTTAACGACTTTATGTATCGCCTTTACTATGAATCATCATAGCAACTGCCCAACATTATTTTGAACAACCTTAATGTTATAAAAAAATTAAAGATAAAATGAAACGGTGTAAAAAGCTAAAAGGATTAAAAAAATTTGAAGACCGTTGATAGTTTGATCAATGGACCATCAACACTTGAAAAACTTAAGACGGTGACAATAATTTAAAGGATTGCATACCATATGATGGGTCACGCGTTTTCATGAACTAATACTTCCCCAAATAAAGACAAAAAGGCAAATACCAACAAGAGCCTTTCATTGTTCAATCATTCAAATAAAAAAAGTTAAAACAAATTTCCAAAATAATAATTACACCAATCTACAACCGGAGCCCACCTTGATCCGACCCAACTTCTCCATGCTGTACCACAACAAGTCAGTTGGGTCCGAGACTTTATAATTCGAATATTTATGTTTTTGTTTATATATTTATTAAATTATAATCATATTAGTAATTTGTGTTAAACAAATTTTGATGTTTCTTTGTATTTTTATTTTCTGTGTTGTGTTCATCCAATTAAAAAGGTTAATTTTGCATGAATTATAAACATGGACAGATAGGGTGCGACTGTGCAGTGCAGGTGGTTTCTATGTTCTGCTTGGTCATTTGCATGTGCCGCTCTGCCTATGCTCATATGAAACCCACATGACTCCCATACCCTAATAAATTAATCTCATCTTTCCAACTTCAACTCAAAATCAATTGTAGGCCCTATTATTTTATCGGTACAATTATCATTGTTTGAATAATTATTTGATTAATTCTGGATCAAATATTATATACGTTTTTTATATGATTTTTTTAATTTAATTTATTATATTTACAATATCAAAATCAAATCATGAGCATCACTTAATAAATTTAACACCTTCCAATTCGACATTTTTTCATTCTTCTTTATGTTAGTTATTGAAAACTTATTGAGTGACTTCAGTGATTAAAGGAGTGTCATTCTTCTTTGAGGTCCAGGATTCAAGCAACTGTGTTTGTTAATTACTATTGAAAAACCTAATTTGACTTCGGTGAATAAAATTATGAACATATGTTATCTTATAACCACCAAATACTATTAAAAATATTAATTACTAATTTATTCGATTAATTAACATGTTAGATATAATGTCATTCTTAATTCTTCTTTATTTCTCGTCAATGTCCCCATAATCAAGGTTAAGGTTGGACAAAAGCTTTCTTAATTGACTTTCATTCCTTTTTTTTTCTCATTTTTTTAATCGAAATTACTATTTCCTTTTCTGTTGTTTTTTTGTCGGTTAGATAAGTTTAATTAAATAAAGTGAAAACTTTAAAATTATGAACAAAGATCAGAATATACATGAATTTTGATAATGATAGTATCAAAGCATTATTTTTATTTAATAATAAACTTTTGATGTGATATAATAGTTGCTAGAACCGACGACGCTTTTAACGAACTAAATTAACTAAAAAACAGTGTTGTCGTTTAACTAAAACAAACAATACGACTACTAGGTATATTAAGGATAAATTAGGTTTTTGTAAGTTAACTTTGTCTTTTTGTTTTAGTCAGTTAGCTTTAAAAGTTTTCAGTTTTACTACATAAATTTTTGGATTTTATTTTTTGTTTACTCGATCGTTAAGTGTCTAATATCTTTTAAATTGTTGGGGTAAATTTATGCAAAAAATCACTTGAAACTTTCCTCTCGGACCTAGATTTTTATACTCCCTTTTATTCACATGCGTCAAAGTATTTGCTTCCAAATCCAAACAATGGAAAGATCGAGAAAGATAAGAAAATGAATATATCTCGGTACCACGATGATTATACAATTAAGATTGCATTTTGAATCAAGATAAGGTCGAAGCCTTTATTTATGTTTTATTGATTTCGATATAAACAAATTTAGAAGAAGAAAAAAGAGAAAAAAAATAAATGTTTTGATATTAGTTACGATATAAATGATAGTCGACGATAGTCGAATAGTGATGAATAAGGATAAATATTAAGTTGAATTCATAAATAAAACTTCCAACATCGCAAAATTTTTCCAATTTCTTTATACACGTCTGGGTTAAAAAGAAAATTAAAAAATTGTGTGATAGAATTGAAAATTTTAAAGTTAGGTGACCAAAATTTAAAGAAAGATAAAGCTAAGTAGCTAAATGTGTAGTTTACCCCTGTAATAATTATCAATATAATAACATAAAATATTAACACGATCAACTGATGAATTTCAAGTCCTTAGGTTTAATTATTAATACCATCCCGATAACTTTAAATATAAAACATATGCTATAAATATAATATTTAATATTTTTAAAATTTTAATTTAATTGATATAATATTTTTAATACAATAGAGATAATAAATTCAAATATTTAAATATAATTGCCTTCCATTTATAAAGTTAAGAAATTGTCCTTAGTTTAAATTTTATATTACAAAAACATGAAAAATTCAACAAGCATAATAAAATATGTTTAATTAGTATGCTATGTTTTTATTTTTAAAGGAAAAATCTAATAAGTTTTTTCCTTTTTTATGTTAATAGAATGACATGAAAAGTACTAGCTGAGTTTCAAAAGATATTGTGTAGCAAAGGCACATGCATTGGACATTAAATCAGATCATAAAATAGACCGAAATTCCACTTTGTTGGTCTGTTTGTTTTATTTTTAAACAATTTTTCATTATATATTTTATTCAATCTAAAACAATTAATTTATTAAAATTGAGAGCTACCAAACCCCTTCATCACATGTAAGGATCATGGACAGTTGAGGCGGGTAATACCGCGTATCAATATCATGAACCATCAGAAATATTATTTTCTAAAAAATATATAAAATAAATCCGCGGTTTCTCTCTCAAGAGAGAGATTGAAATTAAAATATATGTATTTTATGCAACCGTTGTAGGCTGCATAATGCAAATAATGGTTTTGGTCTATCGTTTAGTCTAGAGGTGTGAAAAGAGGGTTTGACAAAATCAGGGATTTCTCCCTCTACATGCCACATGCATTGGATGATCATATATTGGATATGGTCAATGAGAAAGAGTGTAAACCGAATCGAAATTTAAATTTGATAAATTCGTCTAATTAAAAGTAAATTTAATTAGTTTATATGATAATATAATCCTGATGTTTCATTGAGAAAGAAATCAATATCTTGTATATCCTATTAGGACATCGGGAATGAACAATGAAAAATTTGACGAAGAGACGATAAATGTTGACATGCTAATGCCCTATAATTATAACAGAAAATCATGGCATTGGGTCACAACAAGAAGTCGAGTAGCAGTCGTCAAATTAGAGGAGGAGGAGGAGAACGAGAGAAAGCAACCTACAAAAAAAAAAAAAGCAAAGCAAAGGGAAAAGAAGACATATGTGGGGAGAGGAGGCAATGAAAGTCATGAGGGATGAGGAAGAAGGTAGAGATGACGACAAACAAGGGCTAAAGATAAGAGAGAAGTGAGAGTACAGAGTCGTTAAAAAAATATGAAAAACAAAGAAAAAATAAAAGGGGAAAAGGATAGATGATTAATGATCATCGATCAATCTAAGACTAATATCATCAATAGCGTTGGTGAAAGAGGTTAAGACAAATGTGAGGCACTAGAAAGAAAAGGAACATTAGGGTTTTAATTCTTATCTAACATTAGGGTTTTATTTCTTATCTAATTTTCTAAAAGTAACCATTTTCTCTTAGGGTCTGTTTATTTCACTGAAAACGTTTTTCGAAAAATGTTTTCTATAAAATGAATTATAGTTGTTGAAAAACATTTTCTGAAAAACGTTTTACGATGTTTGGAAGATATTGTTTAAACACTTTTTCCACTAGTTGACAAATTTTTAAAAATTATTTATTACAAATATTAAATACAATAAATAATATTATTTATCATAAAACTTATTATTATTGTTTTTAAAATATTAAAATAATTTATTTATTATTAAAATATTATTTTTATAATTTTTTTAATAAAATTATTAATATTGGTATATTTTATTGAAATAAAAAATATTATAAATTATATTAATTATTTATTAAAGTAATAGTGTTATATATATTTTAAAAATATTAATTAGTATATTTTAAATATCTTTATTAAAATATTATTAGATTATTAGATTAATATTAAATATATAAATAATATTATTCATTATTAATAATTTAATAATATTATTTTTATGAAATTAATAAATAATATAAATTTTATTAATAATTTATTATATATTATTAAAATAAAAATATAATATCTTATATTATTATAATATAATTGATTATTTTATTATAATATTAAAATATAATATTATATATTAGAAACATTAATAAATATATTTTAATAATTAATATTTTGATTAAAATGATATTAAAATATTTTATTAATATTAAATTAATAAAATAAAATTATTTTGATTATTTATTCTTTGAAT
This sequence comes from Hibiscus syriacus, assembly GCF_006381635.1. Taxonomy (NCBI): domain Eukaryota; kingdom Viridiplantae; phylum Streptophyta; class Magnoliopsida; order Malvales; family Malvaceae; genus Hibiscus; species Hibiscus syriacus. The sequence continues at coordinate 502,540 of NW_024063072.1, read as the reverse complement.
TGAAAAGTTTGGAAAATGACTTACGAAAAATCAGACCGTATGTCACTTTTCAGAAAACACAAAGGAAATTATGTTGACCGGAAAAATGTTTTACGTTGACCAACCAGTTTTCCTCCAACCAAACACTGGAAAATGAGGAAAACATTTTACGGAAATCGTTTTACGTGAAACAAACAGACCCTTAGTTTATAAAACATAAAGTAATAAAATAAATTTAAATATCATTACTATTCGATTAATATATGTTTTAGTAAAGAATTCGATGAAAGAGAGCATAAAATACCATTCAAGTATAAAATGATTCTCCAAATCATAAGTATTTGCTTAGAGAGATGCATGCCAATCAATAAGTGTGAACGCATGACTCGAGACCAACTACATAAATTTAGATATCTAAACAATCAAACCTTTTCTAGTCAGCTAAAGTAATAACATAAAACCTTAAGCGCATAATAATTCCAATGTGCTGTCGTTTTCTAATAACATACGCTGTTGCTTTTAAAATCACATTATTGCCATTCACAAATTAAAATACGGACCACCCTAGCACTGATTTAGTACCATTTTATTTACTTATTTTCTTAATGAATTCATAATTTGTTATAAACTATTAAGATTTAAGATGTTTGAAGATATTAGATATATCACCTCATTAAATAATTGATATTTGTTCATTGAATAGCGTCATCTAATTATCCACCAAATTTAAGTTAATTAGATATATAGTATAACAAATATATAATTCTATATAAATAATGTATATAATAATTATTGCATGTAGTCTTTTCTTATTCAAACTTATTATTATTGATTTTTTAATAGAAATTATTATTATTGGTAATAAACTATAATTTAAATTTTTTGACAACAAATGAGCAAATGGATCGTATTTTGATTCTGTTTAAATAGTTTTATATACAAATTATTTTCTTAATTCATAAAAAACCATAATGTCTATATATGCATCTTTATTTACTAATTGAAGTGAAAATATTAAATCATATTTCTTAATTTTACCGACGATTTCTAGTCTCTTCGCCATAAATTATTTTCTTTTTGTTAATTGTTTTGCTGAAGTTCTTCATTATTGAAGTGAAATAATAAAATAAAATATCACACCCACTGTTTAAATTAAAGGTATTCTAAGCACATAGATATTTTTGTTTTTCAAATAAAATAATATTCATTGACGTGCTTTCGCTTTCTCAAGTCTTGACTAAGAACATCAAACCCTATTTTTTTTAATTAAAAAGTGACTACTTTTAACCCTACGAAAATATTCCCAGCTTTATTTGCATCTAAATCTATTTTTTAAAGTAAATTTTACAAGTGGAATAAAACACACTTCAAATCCCACATAGATTGAGTGCAGTTTCTATGTTCGTTTACACAAGAAATGATTACTTTGAGCAATTGTTTATAAAATAAAAAATAAAAATATTAGGAAATAAAAGGTAACTGTAAACTGAAAAACCAGACTTAACGGTCATCTTGTTCGCGATCATGGAAAGATTGAAATGAAAGGCGGAAAACCCAATTGTTGCGTGTTTTCTTTCTTAAGCTTTTCAACTCTTCGTGGCTTTGGGTGTTAATGGTGGCGATGGAACTAACGAATGATTCCAACCGTTGGATGGCGATTTGCAGGGTGTTTTCCGACATGTTGGCGAAGCAAACTCGGAACCAGCCCGGTTCGACGCAGTGGCACGAAGAACCAGGCGAAATGTTCAGTTTAACATCGTAAACTATCTTCTCCCAGAGCTCCATTTCGGCTTCGAATGTGTCGGAATTCAAGAGGTGTCTCATGTCGACCCAGCAGAACAGGCCGGCATTGCTATCTAAGCAACGAATGCCGGCCTTTTCCAGGCCGGAAATCAGGTCCCGTCGTCTCTGTCGAAGCCGCCTGTGGTTTTCCGACACGTATTCTTTCGTGAACTTCTTGTCGGATAACATGGCAGAGAGGAGATACTGCGTTTGAGAAGAAACAAGGCCGAAGCTCGACATCTTCGTTGCGGCGGCAACCACGATGGAATCGTTGGAGTAAATCGCACCGATTCGAAAACCGGGAAGACTGAGATCTTTAGAAAGACTGTAAACCAAATGAACTCTTTCCCATACTTGAGTTTTCTCCAGATTTTTATCCTTTAAAACTTCCATTACACTAACAAACGACGGAGAGTTAAAAACGGTGCCGGAGTAAACCTCGTCGCTGATTAAATGAATTTGTTTGTCGTCGATGAAGTTAATGAGCAAATCTAATTCTTCTCTCGCCATCGTCGTCCCCAAAGGATTCGAAGGGTTGGTTATTAAAACCCCTTTGACTGTGAGGTTCTTTTTCTGAGCTTGTTGATAAGCTTCTTCAATGGCGGACAAAGTGATTTTGAAGCCATTAGAACCGGTACAATGAATTGGTATAATTTCAACCCCAGTTCGCCACTTGAGATCTCTATCAAATCTATAAGAAAAATAAATAAAGTTTCAGTTAATAACGTATGTTTTCATGCATAAAATAAGGCACAACGAAAGCAAAGATAAGGTTATACATATAAATTATATACCCTGGATAATATGGCGTAGGAAGAAGAAAAGCGTCGCCTTCATCAGCGAGACAAAACATGAGAGTTTCATTAGCTGAAGTTGCACCAGCAGTGAGGACTATATGATTTGGGTCAAAAATTACTTTGTTTCTTCGGATTTCAGCCATGAAATCAACCAATGCCTGTTGATAAAAAATAATCAAAAACCCAATGAAATTGAAAATAATGGGATTTTTGTTCGAGAAAAAGCTTACATTTTTTAATGCAGGTAAGCCATGATAATCTTGGAAAAGAGCAAGCTCTTTGAATATGGATTTGCCATCTCTTTTCAAACTAACTGCGTCTGGGTTTTTCACCAGCCAAGATTCAAAAAGATCAAAGCAGAGCTACAAAAAAATCCAACAAAAATAAAACAAATGTAAGAGAATCCATTGAGATATGAAACTTCATTGTTTTTCTGGGTTCTTTTTTTTACCTGATTTTCTGCAAGACCCATTTGGATGATTCCTTTAGGGTTGGTGACTTCATGGTAAGGGTTATTCTCGTATTCCTGCCATCCTAGAAAGTAAGAAGAATCTTGCCCATGAGAGTTGCAACTGGCTTTTCTTGACAACAACCCCATTTTTCCTTCTAAGATATTGAAAAAAAAAATCTCAGAAGCTCTAGTTTAAGGTTGTGAGGGAATGAGTTTGATCGGTGATTGTTTAGTCTGGTGAGGGAAGAAGTGTTAAAGCAGAGAAAATTGTTTGCAGTGGTGTGGTCTATTGCACTTGAATATATAAGGGTCTTGCAAAGGAGAATAAAGCTAAGCAGTAATGTTAGGTGAGTTAAAATAAAAATAATTTTTTTAGAGGAACAAATAAACTTTTACTACGATTCTTAATAATAAAATCAAAACTGAAGAAATCATTTTCTATTATACTCAAAATTGAAGTGACATTACAATAATTGAAGTGGGTAATTCGTGAAAAAAATGTTATTGATGTTCAAAATTTTTGAATAAGTTTTTATTATGATTATAATACATTTTTTCCCTCTCAGTTTTAAGATTTTTTTTGACTAATCCGGCGACCAGCGTCGCTCTCTTTATTTTGGTGGGTGAGTCTCCCAGCACGGATTTTCTGCATACACAATGAGTCGAGCTCGAGACCTCACTTAAACGATATCAAACTGCTTACCACTTAAACCAATCTCTGTTGGTTTGATAATAATAATTATTCTCATTAAAGATAAGTTTTTTATATTTAATATTTTATGTTTATTAGTAGAAAATAATCAGTTCTATAAATGATATAAAATATGGTCTTATATGCATTTACAAAGTTTTAAAATAAAATATTAGAAATGAAATATAAGTATCATTCATATTAACATAATTATACAAACGAACTTTATCACAACACAAATAAAATATATAATTATCTTTCAAAATGAAAGAATTTATTTAAAAGTCCAAAGTACGAGTAAGTCAATATAATGATTAAATAATTTAACTTTATCTCTTTCCTTTACAAAATCAAGATTAAAATATAATACAGAGGTGACAAATACAACCATATTTTCTTAAGAAATTATTACTTATTATAACAAAATAAAATAAAAATTTATACCTACAAAACAAATTCTAAAAAGTGAAAAATAAAAAAAGTGAAAAAATGTAGAGCAGTGAATATGGAAAGAAAAAAAAGGGACCTATGATTGATTTTTAAATCGGCAATAACTATAATTGATTAAATTTATTCATTTTAATTAATAAAATGAATATCTACTAAAATTAAATTAGTTATATAGTCCAAATTAAATTTATTACGCATAGTAATATGTTAAAAATTACTATAATCTAGAAAATTATACCGACAGCAAATAGCATGATTGACCCACAACAAAGTGTATGCTAAATTTGGGATCTATAGGTCATATGTAGGGTGCAACTCTGGTCCATATGCCCTTTCTTTTATTAACCCATCGAACCCTCATGTCGCCACTAGAGGTGCATATTGCCGGTTTGAAAATAGTTCATTTTGTTATTTAAAAAATAATAAAACAATATTAATATTTTTATATTATTATAATTAAATGAAATGAATTAGTTTTATTTTCATAATTTAAAAAAAAACTCAAATTAAAATTCATTTTATTTAAAATTGTAGTATTCTATATTTGAATAAGTGAAAAGCGGTATAAATAAGTGGCGAACCTAAGAAACTAGAAAATAAAAGTTCAAAATTTTAATATTCTCATTTCTAAGGAAAAAAATGAGTATATAATTTTTTTTATTTTTTATTCGTTTTAATATATTAAATTAAATTTAATAATTTTTTCAAGATAATGAGTATGCAATTGAATCTCATCAAAACCATATACATCTGCACCTTGTATAAATGGAGAAGGAAACAAGAGCTTAAACACGTTAATATATAGAGAGAATGGAAGTCGTCGTTGAGATATTTATACTTGGTCCTTGGGGTGCCCGAAAAGTTACCAACTCAGATTCATCCTCCAACTCAGCAAGCATATCACACCAACCCAGCAACTCAGCAAGCATATCACACCAACTCAGCAACTCAGCAAGGAAGATTCATCCTCCAACTCAGCAAGCCTATCAAATCCAGAGGAATTAAGATTTGATTTATCACACTAACTTCTCTTCTTTCTTTTTCTTCAATCAAAAGTGGACTCTTTATTTATGGTCGCATCCCGTTGTTTCCGATTTGGGACTTGCATCCAAGCCCATTCGTACTCCGATATAATTTTAGGATAAATTGCATATTTAGTCACTCAATTACTTTTTTAGTTATATTTTGATTATCTAATTATTCTTTTTAAACTCATACTTAAAGTCACTTTTTGTTTTGTTTCGGTCATCTTCCGTTAAAAGATAAAAATTATTGCTGAAGTGAATTTTTTTTTTAATGATGGTGTGATATTATCTTATGGTGATATGTCAATAATTCTATTTATTCTTAACGGCGTGTGACAAGAACGAAATCTCATTTTCACTTCTAAATCTAAATAAAATTCTCTTTATTCTATTAAAATGGTCATTTATTGATATTTGATAGTTAAATTTTTATCATTTAAAAATTATTAATAATAAAAATTTGAGAAAAATATATTTTAAAATTTTAAATTAAATATTTTTTTAATATATATTTTATAAAATTTAATTATTTAAAATAAGTATGGTACAAATTTTAAAAAAAATTGAGCACGATAAAAAAAAGTATTCTTAAACTATAAGTGAAAGAAAATTATTCATACCCCGTACTGATATCGGAATCCAAATAAGATATTTTCTTCATCCTATTAAAACTATTTTTTATTGAACTTTAGTGGTCAATTTTTTTAATTTTTATTATTTAAAATTTATTATTGATAAAATAAAAAAAAACATTTTTAAACACCTAGAGAGAAGTAGTATATATATATATATATATATATATATATATATATAATTTAATTATTTAAAATAATTATGAACCAAACTTGAAAATTTTGTTCACCAATAGACAAAGTAGTTCATAATTACTTGATCTTATTTAGGTTGAAACGGTTATTGAAAAACATATCTCTAACCCAAAGTGGCGAACACGAAAGCACAGTGAACAAGCCAGTCATGTGGCCGAATACTATCTGCTTTGGTGGCTTACGACTCAAAACCTTCTTCACTACATGTCTAGCAAACATCGTCGCATCCGTTGCCTTCGAACCTTGCGACGCCCTGGCTCTCTCAGCAATGGAATCCTTGAATTCCTTATAAAGTTTCCAGTCATTGTTTCTGAGATTCTCGAGGCTAGAGTTTCCGAAATTCGATCTTATTGCACCGGGCACCACGAGGACTACATCAATGCCAAAGGGCCTTAATTCAACACGCAAGGTGTTGGTCATGGCATGGACAGCAGCCTTGCTAGAACAGTATGACCCCGCCCATGGTGTCGGCACCTTCCCGACGACGCTCCCTACGTTTACTATAATTCCCTGACGCCTTGATGCCATGTGAGGCACAACTTGTTGCACCATCCTCAGCTGCCCCAGTGTGTTGATTTCCCAAGCTCTCTGGATTGCATCTAGGGAAAGCTCGGCTAACGGTCCGGTGCTTCCTATTCCCGCGTTATTTATGAGTAAATCAATGCGGCCATACTTGGATATAACACCATCCACAGCTGACGACACGCTCTCATCCGATGAAACATCGAGCTCTATTGTTTCGATTTTATCGGAATCGTAATCTACCATGTCATCCTTGCGTTGAGGGATGTCGGAGGCAATGACACGGCAACCCTGCTCATTAAACGCCCGGCAATACTCATATCCAATGCCACCTTTGGCACAACCGGTGACTAGAACAACCTTGGGCTCGTGCATTTTCGGTTGTGTTGGTATTATTGTTTGATTGTTTCTTTTATAATGGATTGGTAGTGCAGAATATTGTATCCAACAAGGCTTTGTTTTTCTTGTTTATTACTATGACTTCAAATGGAGAATATGCCTTGAGGCATATGCTTGATTACATCAAAATTGGCCTGCAAAATTGGAGCTTGGTGGCTTGTTCGTTTCGAGTATGACTTCAGACGGAGAATATGCCTTGATTTTAATTTTGATTTAATATTATTCTTTAGAATTTCATAAACTCGACTCGAAAAAATTTAAATTTAAATTAAAGTTTAAGTTTAAGATATGATTAGTCAATTCCACTAACTCGAAATTTTAACTAAATAATCATATCTTTATAGATACGTCTACAGTTTTAAATAATCACATATAGCCAGCTCACTTTCTAATTGGCAAATCGAACAGTTTACAGAACACTTCATGGCTCATGCAACCGGAGTTTCGCAGCAAACATCAAAGATATCGTCTAAAGGAGTATGATCGCCGGTCCCTTCGTCTTTTCGTGCATATAACAATTGTTTACCTTTGAAGACAAACATCCCTCCCTGTTAAAAGAACCGAATCAAACCCAATCGATCATCCAGCTGATATATACCGGAGCACGGATCATGAGGATTGGTAAGAGAAATTCACAAACCTGTTGTAATACACTGCTAACGTCGTCTGGAGTTGCACTGATGGTATAGTTTTCCATAGCTTTCTTCACTTCATCAAGTCTTGAGAACACCTTTGCCTGTCCATACATATGAAATTTATACAAATCGGTTAACAAGTGTCTTTCTATGAACAAGAAATGTACTTTCTTACAAGATGAGAATGGAAATTACACTGGCTGGATTGCAAGACCATAGTATAAACCCAGAACATCATATGCCTGAAAGACAACATGATTAATGAGCATAACATATACTTTACTCCAAATCGTCATTTCTCTCCGGAGTATATTTTATATATCATCCTTGAATACATGAAAATTTTTAGAAGTGATATACGTTCGAAGAAAACTCTCCGAAAGACTCAATTCTCTGAACAAAACCTTTGAAAGTTCACCATAAACATCACATCACTTTCGGAACTTTTCACGCCGGGATCGTCCTCTGGAGTCTATTATGCCTTGTTTTTGACGTGATCTTTGACATAGTCAAATATGATAGTTGACAGACGTATCTACATAATATGTCAGCCTATTAACAGACATTATGATCTTAGGCTTGATATCGGTCATCCTATAATTAAGATATTTATTCCCCCAAGGAAAGACTGAAAGGACTCTCTCTCAACTCCATCTCACACTTACATTGCTTATTTCCTTCTACCTTCACTCTTCTTCTCACATAGATTAACCACCAGTCCACGATCGAATCTTACCGACTACTGCTCCTCACTAAAACCAGAAGAAAGTGAATCGTCAACAGTTGACGAAAACAATTTATTCCTATCAACAAGAATATATAGCATCAAACACATACCCGTATCCTATATTCACACTCAAGTCCGTATAACATAGCAACATAATGTTACCTTGCGTTGAGGATCAGCTTAAAGGGAGTCCATTGGAAAGGGTACCTGCAAATTCCATGAATTCCAGTAGGGGTGTTCAAAATTCGGTTTTAACTGAATTAACCGATCGAACCGAATTAGTTCGGTTAATTCGGTCAGTCACCGAATTAATTCGGTCGGGGAACGGTTAAGGATTTTTTTGAAATTCGGTTAACGGTTAATTCGGTTCGAAATCGCTTAATTAACCGAATTAACCTTTAAATATAATTATATTAAGAGGCTCAATCTATTTAAAATCCATTTAAAACCCAAACCAATATTAATTAATTAAAATAATATCAAAACTAAATGCAAAATGTTTGAATCAAATTAATTAGATATTATTTATAATTAGATATTATTTAAATTAATTGTAAATTATTATTTTTAATTAAAAAATATTAAATTCTAAAATTCTAAAAAAAATTGTTAATTCGAAAATTAACCGAAATTTATTCGGTTCGGTTAATATTTTCGAAAAAAAGTTCGATTCGGTTAACGGTTAAAGAAAAAAAATTCGGTTAATTCGAAAATGATAGTTCGGTCGGTTCGACCACCGAATTAACCGAATGAACACCCCTAAATGCAAGTGGTAATTAGTTGTTGCTGAAGACTGCTATCGAATAGAGCAAAATCACAACTGATAATTTGAGAAAATAAAAATAAGATAAAAGAGACACAAAATTTACGTGGAAAACCCCTAAATAAAATAGGGTAAAAACCACGGGCAACAGTAGAAGAATTTCACTATGAGAAAATAGGAATTACAACTTCTCCCTATCTACCAAGGAGAAAACAATGATAATTCTCTCTTGATAAAAAGGAGAAAAACAACTCTCAAGAAACTCTCTAAATTCTCTAGTATTGGAAGAAAGCTAGAATACTTTGGGATGGTTTTAAAGCTAAATGGGCTAGGGTATTTATAGCTAAATCTTAAGGACTTAATCTTATAAATACCTTAAAGCTTAGTGATTAAATTTTGTAATTATACCTTACTAAAATCAACCAAAGTTGGCTGCCCACTTAGACTAAATTAGCAGCCGGCTGCTACCACAATTATTGACAATCTCCCACTTGAAGATTTGATTGGAATAATAATATATTCACACCATTCTTTCTACCTTGTACCATCATGTTGCTTACGTCTCTAACAGGCCACAAGAAGATCGACACCGGGTAAATTTATCAGCGTTGATCGCCTTCGTCATGAAATCTGCTATGTTGTCTTTGGTATGGATATTATGCATATCTATCGTTCCTTCTTCCACCTTTTCACGAATGAAATGGTACTGAACTTGTATGTGCTTTGTTCTTGAATGAAATACTGGATTCCTTGCTAGATGCAAGGCGCTTTGACTGTCACAAAACAGAGAAACATGCTCTTGATTGTGCCCAAGCTCCTCCAATAGCATCTTCAACCAAATTGCTTCTTTACTGGCTTGTGTAGCTGCTACATATTCTGCCTCTGTTGTGGATGTAGCCACAACTGACTGCAATTTTGAAACCCATCTTACAGCTCCACCAGCAACTTTAAACACATATCATGTAGTAGATTTGCTTTTATCCAAATCTCCTGCATAGTCAGAATCTACATACCCATTGATTAGTAAGTTTGATCCTCCGTAACATAATGCAATATTTGAGGTCCCTTTGATGTATCTCAGGATCCTTTTTACTGTATTCCAATTCTCTTTGCCTGAATTCGCCATGTACCGACTAACCACTCTCACTGCTTGTGCAATGTCTGGTCTTGTGCATATCATAGCGAACATCAAACTTCTCACTGCTGATGCATACGGCACTCGAGACATCTCCATCCTCTCTTCTTCACTGCTATGACTCATACTGGAGGATAATTTGAAGTTAATAGGAATAGGGGTATAAATTGGCTTACAATCTTGCATGCTGAATCGTGACAAGATCTTCTTCAAGTAATTCTTTTGTGAAAGCCAAATTTTCTTATTACTTCTATCTCGGTGAATTTGCATCCATAGAATCTTGTTTGCTGATCCGAAGTCCTTCATTTCAAATTCCCTAGCCAGTTGTGCCTTCAATTCTTCAATATGATCTTTGTTGGGTCCTGCAACCAATATGTCATCCACATACAACAGTAATATAACAAAATTGTTATCACCAGACCTCTTGAAATAAGCACAAGGGTCTGCATTAAGTCTGTTGTATCCAAGGCACATAATGAAGGAATCAAATCTCTTATACCAACACCTCGGCGCCTACTTTAGACCGTACAGAGATTTGTTCAACCTGCAAACCAAGTTTTTCTTTTCGTCTTCTTCAAAACTTCAGGCTGGAGCATATAAATCTCTTCTTCAAGATTTCCATGAAGAAAAGTTGTTTTAACATCTAGCTATTCCAGATGTAAATTCAATGTAGCACACATTGCCAAGACTACTCGAACTGTTGTTAGTCAAACCACATGAGAAAAAATTTCATTGAAATCAATACATTCTTTCTGAGCATATCCTTTGACCACCAGTCTTGCACGATACCTCTCCACTTGATCGTCACCATTTCGCTTGATTTTGAAAACTCATTTGTTACCAATTGGCTTCCTTCCTTGTGGTAGTGACACAAGGTCCCATGTATTATTTTTATGAAGGGCTTCAATTTCTTCTTGCATCGCCATCATCCACAATGAAGCATTTGAGCTGTTTATTGCCTCCTGGTATGTTGATGGCTCACCGTCCTCTGTCAAAAGACAGTATGCAATATTACCTTCTATAACATAATCTGAGTGCCAATTGGAACGTCTTCTCACACGATCTGATTGACGAGTTGTTGGAGCTTCAGAACTCTCTGATTCTTGTTTATCATGTGCTGGTTCCGCTTCAGAAGAATCTCCTTGTTCAAACTCCTTTTCCACATGTATCTGTGTAGTCTCTGACTTTTCAGCGCTGTCATCATATTCTTTTCTTTGTAGCTTATCTTCTACAAAGATAACATCCCTACTAATGATCACTTTGCGGGCAGTGAGATCCCACAAGCGATACCCCTTTACTCAATCAGCATACCCCAAGAATTTGCATTTCTTGGATTTTGGATCCAGCTTTAAAATTTCTTGGGCATTGTACATCACGTACACTATACTTCCAAATACATGGAAGTTTGAATAATCAACTGGTTTACCAGTCCACATCTTCATTGGTGTCTTCAGCTCTATTGCAGTTGATGGAGCTCAATTCACCAAATAACAGGCGGTATTGACTGCTTCTGCCCAGAATGATTTTTCTAGGCCTACGTCCCTCAACAATGCTCTTGTTCTTTCTAACATGGTTCTGTTCATCCGCTCTGCCACTCCATTTTGTTGAGGAGTGTTCGCCACTGTAAACTGTCTTTTGATGCCTTCTTTCTTGCAAAAGTCATTAAATTCTTCGCTTGTGTATTCTCCTCCATTATCTGTTCTGAAACACTTGATCTTATTTCCAGAATCAAGTTCCACCCGCGCTTTGAAGTTTTTGAAAGTTGAAAACACATCTGACTTCTTCTTAATAGGGTACACTTAACATCTCCTAGAGTAGTCATCAATAAATGAGACAAAATATTTTGCTCCGCCTAGGGATGTAACTGGTTCTTTCCATACGTCATAGTGAACCAATTCTAGAACACTTTTACCTCTAGAATTTAACGTGTTGAATTTTAACCGGTGCTGCTTACTTGTTATGCAATGCTCACACAAAGTAAGTGATACATTTGTTAAGCCTGGAAGTAGCTTTTCCTCCACAAGGACTTTCATTCATTGTTCTGACATGTGTCCAAGTTTCTGATGACATAGCATTGAAGAATCTGAACTACATGAGGCAACAGAGGCTTCTACTTCTAGCAAAGTCTCTCCCTTCAGCTTCTAGCAAAGTCTCTCCCTTCAGCATGTACAAGTTTGCAGTTATCTTTTCGCCTTTCAGCACCACAAGCGCTCCACGGAACACCTTCATGATTCCTTTATGTGTTTCAATCTTGCTTGCATTATTATCCAACAATCCGTAGGATAATAAATTTTTCTTCAAGCCTTTCACGTGCCGCACATCTCGAACAACTTTGATTGTTTCATCGTACATCTTCAATTTGATGGTTCCCACGCCAATGATCTCTAAGGCATGATCATTGCAACTATACACAGATCCTCCTGAGACAGGTTCATACTGATGGAACCATTCTCTTCTTGAAGTCATGTGATATGTTGCTCCCGAATCAATGAGTCATATGTCTGCAAATCGTTTTCTACATTCCACGGTGGTTGACGCTTCATAGCATAGAGCATATCCATCATCTGAAGTGTTTGCGGTACTGCCCTGTGGATTGGAGTTTTTATTTAGACTCCAATAATCCTTCTTCAAGTGACCCTTCTTTCCACAGTGGTAGCACTTTAAATTCTTTTTGCTTCTTGACTTCGATCTACCATGTTTGTGACTGCTGCTTTGGCCACGTTCTGTTGATCTCCCTCTAATCGTTATCAACGCTTCTGCTTGTTGCAGATTTACTTGTCTGTCTGTCTTGTTCTTGCGCCGATTTTCTTCTTATAGAACAGCAGCTGCAACGTTATCGAAGACTACACTGGTGACATTACTGTTTGTCAAGTTGATGATGAGTTGATCGTACGAATCCGGTAGACTTTAAAGTAGAAGTTCAGCACGTTCTTGTTTTCCTATTTTATAGCTTAAGGATGTAAGCTGAGAAAATAAGGTGTTCAGTGTATTTAAGTGCTCCGTCACTGAAGTAGATTCTGGCATACGGAGAGTGTACAATTTCCTCTTAAGGAAAATTTTATTGTGCAGCGATGTAGCCTCATACAATTTGGTGAGATGATCCCATATCTCTTTAGCTGTCTTCTTCTCCTCGATGCTTGACAATACTTCATCTACTAATGCTAGATGAAAGTTTGCCATAGCATTCCCGTCCATCTCGTTCCATTTTATGTCATATGCGAAATCCATCGGCCTTTCATTGATAGCCGCTAGACACCCGTCTTTCCTGAGAATGGCCTTCATCTTCAATTTCCACAATGATAAATTTCTCCCATTGAACTTTTCAATGTCAAATTTTGTTGCCAAAGCTTCAATTATTGATAGCTCTCACTATTTCACTATCGTGAATAGTTCTCTAAAACCTCAAAGAATGGGTAATACATTCTTATTTTCTTATGTTGGAAGATCCATCTTTTGGTGGCAACCACAAAGACAATAAGCAGATATTACACACTCAAATCTGGCTCTGATACCAATTATTGCTAAAGACGACTATTGGATAGAGCAAAATCGCAACTGATAATTTGAGAAAATAAAAATGAAGATAAAAGAGACACAAAATTTACGTATGGAAGAAAACAATGATAATTCTCTCTTGATAAAAAGGAGAAAAATAACTCTCAAGAAACTCTTTAAATTCTCTAGTATTGGAAGAAAGCTAAAATGCTTTGGGATGGTTTTAAAGCTAAATGGGCTATGGTATTTATAGCTAAATCTTAAGGATTTAATCTTGTAAATACCTTAAAATTTAATGATTAAATTTTGTAATTATACCTTACTAAAATCAACCAAAGTTGACTGTCCACTTAGACTAAATTAGCAGCCGGCTGCTGCCATAATTATTGACATTAGCTCCAAACTAAGACATGGGGAAATGCAGAAACACTCAAAATCAATACCCTCTCGGCAAGGATACGAGCTTTATCGGGAGTACCAACACCAACAGCAATTAATTTCACACCAGCTGAATCGAATTTAGGCTTTGCTTCTTTCAGAACTGAAGCAAGTTCCCAACTTCGAAGAGCAACGAATACATATAAATCGATTAGTTGAAAGACCCAATTTCATAGATTAACAAAGATGGCTCACAAATACTTTTACCAGCAAAAGCATTCGAAATACCTCAAAAATGCAACGACAGCTACTCCCTGAATCAAAATTCCGATAGTTGACAACTTTGGGTTCCCAAAAACTATCGTATTAAACAAAAAAAAAGATTAAATTTGAATTTAAATTGATAGAAATAATATATACCTCATTTTGGTCCCAGAGGTCTTTGAACAAAACGGGTTGACCTGAAGCGGTGAAAACTCTAACTTCGCTGAGTATATCGCCGATGTTGGTGGAGAATTCAAGGGCGGAAGAAGAAGAGACACTGACCATGAAACGGGAGTTACCAACGTTACTGTTCAAAGTGATTTGCTTGGTGGGTTTAAAGCTAACTTTCTTTGGAGTAAGGAAGTGAGAAGAAGAAGAAGAAATGACTGAAGGGGATTGGGATTTCGGAGTTGAATAACAGCGAAAATTTCTTGAAGACATGGTTGCCATAGGTTTTTGGAATTTCAATTTTTTTTTCTTTTGAAGGACATGCAATGGGAAGTTAAATCAACCGTCGAAAGTAGTGTTTGTGCTGTTTATGTGGCGGAAGTTCTGCCAATATGTATGGCGGATGGCGGCAACAGTTTTTTTAAACAACCACTTTCACTTGATTTTTTCGAGTAAACTACTTTTGGTCACTTAATTTTGCTTCTCTACTCATTTAAAAAATTTCATTTTTATCACCTGAACTTTTATATTGTTAATTAAAAAAAATCAATATTGAAGCACTAAAATAATTAATTACAAAAGAAATAACTAGAGTTTGTTATCTTTTCTATCTTTTTTACGGTCGTCGTTAGTCTTTTTTTTCTTTAATTTTATGATCGAAGGCAACACTAATTTTGTATTGATTGTTGATCGTTGATATTCATTATTTTTTTTGCTTTATTATAGTTTATATTTGTTTTTTTTTCTTTTTTATTCTTAATAATTCTGTTTTTTTTTCACATATTCTTCTGTCTTTATGATACGTTTTTTGTCTCTATGTCACATTTTCAGTTGTTTGGTTGTTGTTTTCGTTTATTTTTTCAGGTTTTGATTTGACATCGTCAACGACTGATCAAGATGACTGTCGTAACCGTCTTTCGGTTGGGCCACAGAATTTGGCTTCGACTTAAAAAATGTGATTGGAGTCGCCACCGATTATTTATTTAAAAAAAATAGGTTAATCGGATACCTTATATCTTACCTGATCTGCGTCTTACCAAAGATATGTCGGATTCGGGAGTCGGTTACGGTCAAGGAAGGATTAGCACCCTTGAACCGCCCTTTCGGTACTACGTAATTTCCAGTTGTTTTTAATTAAGAAAATCGAAAGTTAAAATTTAAAGGTAACATATGATCCAAAATTACTCACCTCCGATCAATTTGAAAGAGTACCCTTAAAAAGTCGAGAAACGCGTTAAAGGAAAAAGGAAATAAGAGTAAATGAAATAAAGAAAATAGAAGGGAAAAATAAAAAAAAATGATGAAAAACTAAAAGAGGAATAAAATATATAATTATTAAGTGCAAAATAATAATGATAATAAGTAGTAAAATAAAAAAACGCAATCACACCAAAAGAAAGTAAAAAAAGAAAGTTAAGGTTTGGTGAAGTATAACTGTCGGGAAGGAAAAAGACGATAAGGGGTAGGACCGTAGTTAATAAATGAGTGTGATGTATCCCTATAATATAGTAAGAATGAATAAACAAAAAAAACATTATGATATAATATATATATATAATAATATAATACGAAAAAATAATTTAATAAAATAAAATAATAATAATGTATATAATATAAATACATGAAAACAAAAAATAAAGAAGTATAAAATATAAAATATAATTAAATGTATATATATGCATATGTTTAAAAAAAAGTAAAAATAAAAAATAAAATACAATAAAATATACATATAATGATAATAATAGTAGTAAAAGAGAAAAATATTTATATCGTTAATAGTAAAATAATAATAGTAGCAAAAGAGAAAAATATATTATATATGTTAATAGTAAAATAATAATAAATATAATAGTTATAAATATATATATATGATAACTTTAAAAAACATTAAAATAATATTAGAATAAAAATAATTATATATATATACTTAATAATACGAATTATCAAAAAGAAATAAATAAAATATGAAATAATACATAAGGGACCATTCATCGGCGGCAAACCTCGAAAAAAAATTGATTTTTAAAATCCTTTCCTTCCCTCGTTTTAAATATTCTAGTATTTTTTCCAAAACGGCCTCGGGGTTGTGTAGATCTAAAAGAAAAGTTTCGAACGACAACCCCTTTCCTCGGCCAAAACTATTTTTTTTTCAAGCACAAAGACGAATAACAATACATGCAAGTGAAGAAAAGAATGCGAAAGGTAAAAGCTTTCACCTTTTATTGCTCCTGAATTGTTTACAATAGCTTCAAAACAATCTATTTGCTCGTATTTTTTTCTGGTAATTTCGTATGCCCATCATGTGTTACAATAGTGAGCTACAATGGCTATTTATAGTGCTTGTGGATCCTATCTTTAGGAGTTTAAAACATAGCAAAATTCTATCATATTTTTAGGAGTTGAATCCTAGCATAATTCTATCCTATTTTTGAGAGTTTGAATCCTAGTAGGACGAAAAAGGTGTGTTGACAATGACGCTTACTTGTTATCATGATGATCTTCTCTGCTTTTGACCCTCATATTGAATTTAGACATACTATTTGCGTTCGTTGATAGTATTTTTACATTGTTCGATTCTGATTTGAGGTATGTCGGTGGTCTCGCAATAACTTTATTCCCTTTTGTAGTTCGTTTACTGGTGCAATCAGATCCATTCGTATTTATATCTTATTCGAGTTTATTTTTATTAGTTTTTTTAACATTTTCCTTGTATCATTTTGTGTGATATTAAATGGCTAGTTTCTTTGTGTTTAGAAAATATTCTTATTATATATTTAGTTTACAGTTGTGGTGGTAAACTTCTGTTGTAAGATATTTTTTATTTTCAATAAAATTAGCGATTTTTATAAATAAAAAATTTAATTACAAAATTTGATTTATATATGTACAGTTTTGGTTCATTGTAACGTTTAATGTATGGATTGAATTTCTCTTATCAAACAAAATCAACAAATGTTCACGAGAAACTCAATTTGGTTTCATTAATTTTGGGTCACGTCATATCTTTTTGATGAAGGTTGTATCTTACATGTACATCAAATTATTACCTCATAAATTATTATTTTTTTATTTTTCACGCCATTGTTAAAAAAATCAAACTAACTAATTTATCTCTCTTTTTGAGTTTTATGATCAGAAAATTAGTTTTATGATCAGAAAATTAGTTTTATAGTTATTTATCAAATTAAATAATAATCTATTTTGAATGATTAATTGATAATCGAAAAGTGAAATAAAACGTGAGGAATAAATTTAATTAAAAGAGAAGTAGAACCTTACATGACTATGAGAGTGAGACATAGAGTTGTTTTAGCGGCATCTTGAGATAAAGTCATTAACTTTAAACATATAGCGGTGTTTCTATTAAAAATACTACAAAATGATAAATTTAGCCTAAAAAGGATACAAGTGATATACCTAAAGATGAAATGATTAATTAGAGTCTAATTGAATTTGTATATGATAATATGATTAATAATAAGATTAGCAACCAAAATAAAATTGATTAAGTAAAAGATTAGTACTGGGATTGAATTGTCAATAGGTATTGATAGGTTCCTTAAATACAAATATGATTTAGATTAAATGATTGGCCATAATTGAGTGACTATTTAATAATCTTAAATGAAATTTAAACTATATATCAAAAATAAAATTTAATATTGATTTGTATTTTTGTTCGAGATAAACTAAATCTTAAAGGGTGATTAAATATTGAATTTGAATTTAAGAACTTCATAAAATAATACGAATTCCATAATATAATATCAAAATGGCAACACTGCGTATTCATCGATTAGCAGAAAAAGGTGCCATGAAGGGAGCAGGCGAAGCGTCACGTCGGAGTCTCTACACCAAAGCCAGTCTACAGAAGCGGAGGAGGAGTGGATACGCCATTTCGTTGACAACGTCAGCAAGAGAGTTCACTTTAGCCATTTGAAGGAGTTTTTCAATCGTATGGGAGAGTGTTGGACGTTTACATTGCTTACAACAATAAGAAAAGGAAACTGAAGAAAACAACCTTTGCATTCGTTAGGCTCCAGCATCAGAGGGAGGCTAATATAGCGGTACTAAAAGGTGGTGGGAGGATGGTGATGGTAGCCCAATCCGGGTTTCCTTACAAGAGAAAGGAGAAGTGATAGTCCGAAGTTCAAGCAAAAGTTTCGAAGGTGTGGAGAAGAATTTCAGCTATAAAGGATTCTCGAACATTTAAGGAAGTGTTAGTTGGCAGAAACAAAGATGACAGTCAGGAACCAGTCATAGCAGGTGGAGGGAAGGTTCCGTCAAGCATAGTCAATGAGGTTATTGTTAGGGTCGTTGAAAATCTATCAGAAAGAGCAGCGGGGCAGGAAACTGATCCGTTAAACGCTATTGGGTGGCTAAGTCCCAGTAAGATTAAAGGGGTGTATAACCATGAAATAATCCACGAGACGTTAATTCTTATGGTTTTGTTGTTAAGGTCTGCGCTTGGTACGGTTTACTTTCAGTCATACAGCTTGTTAGAGTTGAAGATACGGAAGCATGCTGGAGAAGTAGGGAAGAGATAAGCAAAATATGGTTTGATGATCTTGAGCGATTAGAAGGTTACGAAGGCAAGCGAAGGGTGAAAGTATGGGTGTTATTAACCGATGTCCCATTACAGTTCTAGAATACTGATTTCTTCATAGAGTTAGGCAAAAGATGGGGCTCAGGCGTAATCGTGGATGATGATACAGCAAAGCGAAACCGGCTAGATGAAGCTAAGATCCTATTAAAGTGTCCCAGGTTTCTTCGATCCCTGACAGGATCATCATTCAAGCTACGGTATTCTCTCCATTGTTAAGCTGAGAACGGAGGAGTACGAAGGTGATTGTTCATTCATCGATGGCAGCTTTCCTTTCGATGGACCCGACTGTAAAACTGGTTTCGAGGAGGATGTCTTCCAAGTTCAGGATGATGACATTAATGTAGATGAGGCAACCAATGTTAGCGCCGAAAAGGAGACAACAAAAGCGAAGGAT
This sequence comes from Hibiscus syriacus, assembly GCF_006381635.1. Classification (NCBI taxonomy): domain Eukaryota; kingdom Viridiplantae; phylum Streptophyta; class Magnoliopsida; order Malvales; family Malvaceae; genus Hibiscus; species Hibiscus syriacus. Next base: position 483,049 of record NW_024063072.1, on the reverse strand, counting down.
TGTCAGAGTGATCTACAGCGAGAGGATGATAACTTCTCAAAAGCTGAGATGGAAATGACCTCGTGGCCCATACAAAGTACAAATCAGAAAATATGCTCGATGTCCCTATTTTGTCCGGGAATGGACTGCCGGACCATTTTGGGCCTGCTGACCAAATATCTACTGATGGCAATTGTTTAGTGCGGGTTCCTAGCCCAAATTTATTAATCTCACATGGGTCTCGTTTACTTGATGTTCCAATGAGGTCGTGGCTTCTAGAGAGTGGAACTCTCCGAGTAAACCTGGGGTTTTCTAAAGAGGGGCGGTTGCTAATTTCATTTATTCTGGCTCGAATGGAGAGGATAGTGAGGGGAGAGATCCCAACGCGCACAAAACTGAGCCAAGAAAAAAGAGAAAGCATAAAAAGAAGGGTAAGCGAGCTAGCGGTAAAAAGAAGAGCCAGCATGGTGAATTGACGGGCAAAGTCGGCTGGCAGCAAGTGCAAAAGAAAGTGTGGAAGGACCGCTGCTGCTTGCCTTGGTTGAACCAAAAGAGGCTCGTACTTTTGAAGTGGGGGTAAAGTTAGGCGTGGAATTCTTAGCATAAGACAGAGTGGTAATCGAAAGACTAGAAAGGTTAGAAGTTGAAGAAGGGGTCGATAAGTAGCAGCACCCAGCGATGGTCCTGTAAGTGTGTGTGATTGATTTTTAATTTTTCCAATGAATCTTGAAATTCTAACATGGAGCTTTAGGGGTTCTGGTAGAAAGGAAAAGGTGAGAGCCATAAGTGGGTTAATTTCCAGAAGTTGAGTGAAAGTTGTCTTTTTGCAAGAGACCAAACTAGCCATTGAGAATCCTTTGGTGTGTAAGCGGTTAAAAGGGAGGGTGTTGAATGAGATTGCATTCGTGACCTCAGAAGGTGCTTCGGGTGGTTTGATCACCATGTGGAATGTTAACTGTTTTGTGCTGGAAAAGAATGTGTTACAGAAAAGAATTATAGTACTGGTAGGCAAACTAGTTTAGAAATTTTGAAGGTTGGATTATTTAATACATACGCGCCAAACGATTATTAGGAAAGAATTGAGTTTTATGAGATGTTGGGGGATCTTATTGTGAAATGCAAGGAAGAGAAGTGTGGGGGCCCTGTTAAATCGCTGTCAATGCAGGACTTCTTTGAATTTATCCAGTGGTGTAATCTAATTGACCTCCCGTTAGTGGGGTGTGCTTTCACGTGGTTTCGAGGGGGTGACTCCAATGCCGCTAGTCGTTTGGATAGATTTCTCATCTCTCCCGATATTTTAGTAGGCTGGCCGAATCTATCCCAAAGTGCATTACCAAGGAGTTTGTCTGATCACAAACCGATTTTACTGAAGACGGAGGGAATTAGTAAAGGGCCTCGCCCGTTTAAATTATTCTCTTATTGGGTTGATGATAAAGGATTCGTTGATAAAATTAAGTTAGTGTGTAGTAACCTAGGAGAGTTGGACATTTGTCATCTGTTGAGGGAAGCTAAAATTGTTACTAAACAGTGGGCGGCTGAAGCTAGATCTGAGGAGGTCACTTCTACTTCAGAATTAGAAAGCAGAATGGATAATCTGGAAGATGCTTTGCTGTCCGATGGTAATGATATGGCGCTAAAATCAGAAATTAGAGTTAAAAAGTAGATTGTGGTCTTTGTACCAAAGGGAGGAACGAGAATAGCTTCAGAAATCAAGATTGAAATGGTTTTCCGAGGGAGATAGGAATACTTCACTTGTCGGCAGCATTGAGAGGTCGGTCTAATTTCATTTCCAGCATCTCTCTTGATGGTGAGTTAGTTTCGGAACAAGGAATGATCCTAAAAGCTTTGAGAACCACTTTCGGGACTGCTATAACAAGAAGACTATTTCAGTGAAAAGGCTAGATATCAAGTTAGAACAGTTAAGTGAGGTTTCTGCGAGAGGTCTGGAAGCGCTGTTTTCAGAAGATGAGGTTTGGGCAGCAATTAGTTCGGTAGATGGGTCTAGGGCTCCTGGCCCGGATGGGTTTAATTTGGAGTTCTATAAGAAATTCTGGATTGATCTTAAGAGCAAAATCGTGGAATTCTTTGACAGTTTCTTTGCGGGGAGGGTGTCCGATAGCTCGTTCAATCACTCATTCATCGCCCTTATTCCGAAGAAGCTGAACTCGGTGTCTGTGGAGGACTTCAGACCGATTTCTTTAGTGAGCAGCCTGTATAAAATTGTTGCCAGAGTGTTGGCCCGGAGACTAGCAAAATGCATAAATGAAGTTTTCGGGGAGACTCGATTTGCGTTTATTGCCGGCAAACAGATTTCTGATTGTGTGCTAATTGCTAATGAGTTGATTGACGATCTCAACCGAAGTAAAAAAGAAGCGGTGGTTTCACAAGCGGATTTTAAAAAGGCTTACGACTCAGTTGACTGCCAGTTTCTTGATTTAGTGATGAGGAGGATGGGTTTTGGGAGTAGATGGAGACTCTGGATGAAGCTATGTATCTCAACGGATTCCATCTCGGTGTTGGTAAATGGTTCTCCTTCGAAGAGCTTCAAAATAAACAGAGGTCTAAGACAAGGTTGTCCTCTTTCTCCATTCCTATTTAGTCTTTAATTAAATTTGTTATCCTTTGGCGGCTGGGTAACTTTAATTAAATTTGTTCTTGTGAATTTACCGGTGTATTATCTTTCCTTGTTTCAGATGCCAGCTGCGGTTGCTGCAAAGTTGAACAAAATCACTACAAATTTTTTGTGGGGGTCTTCTTCTAGTAAACCCATTCATTGGGTGAAGTGGAATGACATTTGCAAACCAAGGATGCAAGGTGGGTTAGGCATATCTGATTTGTGGCTCGAAAATAGAGCACTTCTCAATAAATGGACCAGAAGAATTGGGTGTGAATCTAATAACCTTTGGAGAAAAGTGGTGGTTGCGAAGGGAGGTTTAGAGGCATCCGACTTGTGCTTTAATTCTGCAGTGAGTAAGAAGTTCTTTTGACCATGGAGTAACATAGGTCAGGTCTGATGGGAAATTTGATGATTCCTTCAATAAGAATCTTAGGCTGTCGTTGGGAGATGGCAATCGTATCAATTTTTGGGTTGATTTTTGGACTGATGTCTCTTCTTTGAAGATCACTTTCCCAAAAATTTTTGCCTTGGCAATTAAGAAAACAGGTCAGGTCTCGGAGTTTGGGTTAAAGGATAATGGAGTGTGGGTGTGGGTTAACTAGGAGAAATTGGTTTGATTGGGAAACAAGTATGTGGAATGATTTCAGGACATTGCTGAATAGATCTTCTTTGAACTCTCTTGATTCAGATGTTGTGAGGTGGGTTGGTGCTTCTAATGTTTGTTATTCTTCTAAATCCTTTTGTAGCCTAGTGCTTAATGAGGGGGGTCGGCAGACAATTTTTGGAATCTGGTTTGGGCAAAGCTTGCGCCTCCTAAGGTTGAGTTTTTCGTATGGAAAGCAATGCTGAATAGAATTCCACCGCTTGTTGAACTTTTGAAAAGGGGGGGTGCTTCCAGAGGATTCTACGTTGTGCGTCGTGTGCAAACAGGATCCGGAAACAGCCTTGCATCTGTTATGCCATTACCCCGTTTGTTGGAGGCTATGGCAAAGATAGGGGTCGATCTGGAACCCTTATTTCAGCTGCCCAGGTAACTTAAGAGAATTTCTAGTTTTGTGGACTGCCCAACCTCTAAACAGGTGGCATAAATAGATCTGGCACCTTGCGTTTTTTTGGTTATGTTGGACTATTTGGCTAGTCAGGAATGATATTCTGTTTAATAAGAAAATTGTTGTTGAAGGTCAATTGTATCATATAGTTTTGCTGAGAATTGGAACTTGGTGTAAAGGTTTGTGGCCTGAGAAATGCCCTTGGGTTTTGGATAATTATAGGTGCCTCGATTCCGTCGTTTTGGGTAATTAATTTGGAGTTTGACTGGGCATTTTGTAGTGTCTATCGTGATTAGGTTTTCCCTATTCGATGTTTGCATTTTCAGTCCCTAGGTTATGTGGTTCGGCTTTTTTGTAGTTTATTCCGTGGCTCGTGTGGCCATCTGAGGTGTTCTGTGTCCTTAAAGTTGCTCTGAGCTAGTGCCTAGTCTTGGCTGTTTATATGGAGATTAGTGTCTTAGGGGAGATGTTTGAAGCGTTTCAGTGGCTGTTTGGTCTGTGGCTTGATAGATATCCTTGTCCTTGGGGGGTCGTTTTTCGGTGGTTTTAGTGCTGTGTTGTTTTAGTCCCGGTTTGTGTTGTTTTAATTTTAGTGTGGCCGTGTGGCAGATTTCTGTCAGTCTCCTATACTGTTGGTTTGCTGATATATTTCAGCAGCATCCTACTCTGTTCATCAAGGTGGATAGATTTGCATGGGTGTTGATCTTTTCACTGCTGTGGAGTGGCAGTTTTCTCGATGGTTTTCATGAGATGCTGCTTCGTTTGGATTGCTATAGTGGGTTAAATTTTCTATAGTGTGGTTTGCTGTGCTTGAGTAATTTCACTGGGATTTGATCTCGAATACTCATGTAATCATACGGTTTTGACATCCGAATGTACACTCTTTTTCCTTCACCACCTAGGATATTATGGAGATTTTTTAACGAGATTTTTTAGTATATATAATTTTGTATACTTCCATTATCAAATGTATATGAAACCCCCTTTTTTTTAAAAAAAAAACTTCATAAAATAATATAAAGTGTAATAATGTTAAATCAATAAATGAAATGGATGAATATCATTGATTTAACGATTTAGATTAAATGAAGTGAATATCATTGATTTAACAATGAAATAAATAATTTTGTTCTTTGATATTTTTTTTCTTCTGGTTCTAAGGTTTCGGCTTAATTAATCCAAATCATTCAGCGTTATACACCTGATTATTGACAACAAGAGAAATAGAAAATAACCATCAATTTCATCCTCACCCTTATCTTCAACTTCAAACTCTAATAAATTCTAATTTATGTACGATATTAACTAATCGAATAAAGATCGTATACTAATAAGACATTTAGTCAGCTTCTTCGCCCATGTAGGGCGTTGGAAAAAAAATTTCTCCATTTAAGGTTCTACTCAAATTATTTATTGAAATGGGGTGTTTGCTATAGTAAATTCATTGGTCGCCAAGTGTTCCATAGGTCGTCAAGTGATCCTTGTGACAAAGTCTCCCTATTACAACAAATCTTCTATTTTCCCTCGTTGGTGCAGCTCTATAGGTCGCCAAGTGCTCCATAGGTCGTCGTGTATTCCTGGACACCTATAGAGGTCGTCATGTGCTCCTAGAGACCTATGGTGGTCACTGTAACATTTAACCTACTTAAACAAATAATTATTCGACTGCACTATATGAAGAATTTTTTTTCAAATGGATTATTCAAACACTTTGCACATTTAGTCCTTTATCTTTTTTCTGGGAAAGTCTAAAATTTTATTAACATAAGGGAGAAAAAGCAAATATAATAATATTATTATATCTTAATGGATAATAACACGTGAGAAAGTGATGGACCCCACGTGACTTGAGAGCGATTCTTGTAGTACAAAATTTAAAGATTGTTTATGGGTCATGTCGGAAATATTTATTTTTATTTTAAGTTGCTTTAGGTCTGGGTTAATTATGGACCATGATCTGTTTTATAACGTGTAAAATTAATACTTTAGTAATTTAGTATTTTACGTAATCTTTTTTCTCTAAAATCTGATCCTAATAAATTTAAAAATTTTAATTTTAAATTTATTTAAACTCAAATCAACACGAGAAGAATTTTTTTAGAACATATTACTAGTTTCGTGATCATCTTTTGGGCTGACTCGAAATTGGGTTTCGACTTGAAATGATTGGGTTAGAGTCGCCACCGATCATTTATTTTAAAGATAAATAGGTTGATCGAACACCTTTATTTCTTACATAATCTGAGTTTTACCATAAATATGTCGGGTTCTGGAATCGGTTATAGTCAAGGAATGATTAGCACCCTTGAACTGCCCTTTCGGTACCAATTAATTTGTCGGTTGTCTTAATTGCAAAAAAAATTTAAAATTAAAATTTAAAATTTAAAAAACTGATTCGAATTACTTACCTTTGATAGATTTAAGCGTACTCTTAAAAAGTCAAGAAAAAACATTAGGTGTAATAAAGTGCAAAATCGATTTAATCAAGAATACATAAATATGTAAATGATAATTACAAAATTAAATGTAAACCACTACTACAATAAAGAAAGTAAAATAAATAAAAACATAAAAATCCTAAATAAAAATTAAAAAATAATAAACAGAAAAAAATATACTAATCTAAAAAAAATAAGTCAAATGAAGACAAGATAAGTAAAATAAATAAAACAAAGCAAATAGATATAAAAGAAAAAACATTGAATCAAGTAAAATCAGAAAAAATAATAAATAATAGACGAGTAAAAAATAAAGCAAATTAATATATAATAAAAAAACAAAAAAAAGATATATATATATATATATAAATCGTTGTGAAAAAAAGAAAAATAAAGATAAGGAAAACTAAAGAAAAATAAAAATATATAAAATACTAATGATAATAAACCAAAACCAAAAAAAGAAATAGAAATAATAATAAATAAATAAATAAATAAATAAGATATAATATTTAATAAAAGTAAAAAAAAAATAATAAACATATATAAAATTAAAATATTAGGAAAGAAAAACTAAAATAGAAAAGGAAACCCAAAAATAAAATAAAAAGAAAATATTAAAGAATAATATAAATATAAATAATATAATGTAATATTAAATAAAAAATTAGAAAAGGACGAAGTTTGTAAGAAAAAAAATTATGTGGTCAAAATGACAGTTACAAACTTAAAAAGCTTTAACATGACATTTACTCAATCAAAGATGTAGATCCCCTCATTTTTCTATGATATCGTGCAATGCTTCAAAAGGCCAAAGATAGGTTTTGTAACCACTGCCTCTCTTTAATCTACTCTCTACTCACCATTTTTCTCTGGCTCTTCGAAAAACGAACACTTGGCTCCAATGAAGACACGATGATCGACCGTTCGAAGAAGAAGGTGAGTCTTTCTGTGTTCTCTGTTCTTATACTCGATCTCTCGATTTTTATTCTGTCCCCCTACCGAATCTTCTATTTTTCTCGTATTTTCCGTGTATCCTTGTACGTTTCCTCTCGAATATCTCTCTATCTTTTTGCTTGGGCTGAAACACTTTGTTTGTTGGGTTGTGGTTGTTTACTGTATCGAAAATGAGATTTTGGCGGCGAAAAATTAGTGTCTAAACTAGATTTAAATAAATTATTATTATTTGACAAATTTATATTTTTTTGAAATTTTTAATTTTAATATAAAACATAAAAATATGATTTTTAAAAAAAATTTTTGAAATTATAAAATAAAACTTAAATCTCTATTCCTAATTTCATATTGTCGCCGACTACTTATTGTCTCTCGTACAAGTGGCAGAAATCTCTTGTAGAGTGAGTCGGTGATGATCTCCAGTCGACACATCAAGTTCATGTCTCGTAAGAAGGTAAGGAGTTCATTGGGATTGTGCTCTACAGAACATGAGGAGTCTTCTCACTAGTGATGGGTAAAAGGCATAGAGGTCTTGACGGTTATGGGAATGGTGTAGGAGATAGGGCCACGAAAGAATACAACGGAGTAAAGAGGCTTCATATTGGCGAAACATACGATTCTTCTTTAAATTCTTTACCTTTATTTTTCTAATGCACTTTATTTCATTCAACATTTCTCTTCCATTTCCTTCTCATCCACTAGTGGAAGCTTAACCGACGATGACAAATCTCGATAAAAATAGATGACTGGTAGTGGATTATGTCGATGATGATGAGTGTTCGTCGACAATGATGACGGTCGATGGTGATATGACTTTGGGTTAGAGATTTGAAGATATTTGAGGAAATCAGAAAAATATGAGATTTTCTTGAAAATCTATACATTTTATTTTTTTTAAATGAAAGAAAATTAAAAATTAGGTCATGTATCAAACATTAATTGGTTGATTACTTTTAACGAAATTATTTAATAACCGTTACAATATAGACACTTAAAAGTATAACATTAAAAATATATACTTTAAGTGAAAAATACTTAAATAAAAATCAACTAAAAAATAATAATTTAAACACTTATTTTTTATTAAGCCTTCCATTAAATAAAATGCCAATCATAGGTGAAATGAACATTCATTCAAATATTTATTAACAATTAATATGAAATGTGTAATGTTGATATTATTAAAGCTTTTACTTAAAAAAGGATCCAAAACATAAATATAAAATTCTAAAGTCTCCGCCTCAAGTACAAGGAGAATTTTGTAACTTTGAGCTTTCTTGAAGAAACAATTAAGCAATAAATGAATATGTAGTAGTACTAACATGGGCATGGCGGAAATGTGGTACACTGTGGTTGGTTGTTGGAACTCTAGTCTTTGTCTGTTCTGTTCATCCCCCCTCAGTTTCACAATTTCTTCTATTCAATCTCAAATATGACCAAAACTCAGTCATGAACAGTGTGAAACACACACACATGAATATCATCTTCAAACCTACTCTCAGCTCTTCCTTGCCATCTTCAACCCATGCTTTTTAGAGGCTATTTTGATTGATTCCTTCTCCAAAATGGATTTTGGGGTTCAGGGTTCGGATTTTCCATCTCAAACCAGCCTAAGCTTGCTGGATCTGGGTTTCCCAAGCAGGAGAGATATTGTGAGTCAACTGAAGATCACTGGAATGTTCAAAGTTGCAAAGAACCGATGGTTTGTTAACTCCCAAGACAATGCTGAGATCTATTTCTTGGTCTCAGCTGATTCTGGTGGCCAGCAAGAGCAAATGCTGAGCTTCTCTTCGCTCAAATCTGAAGCTCCTTTCAGCAACAAAGATGGTGACTTTTTGGAGATAAGTGCACTAAACAGTGGCTTTTCTTATCATCACCATACACCCTCCGCATATGCTAGAAATCCAGGTAACTTGTTTGATGGATTGTATCAAAAGAAAAGATTGCTTCTTTGGGATGTTGGGGTTTTGGGGTATGAGATTTAGGCAACACTCTTTGTGCAGAAAAGGGTCTTTTTTCACTAAATATTCATGATTTTTGCAACATTTGTCAAGGTTTGTGATATGTGGATGTTCAATGAATGTTGCAGGCAAAGTTAACCCTTTTCCAATGTGTGTTTCAGGTTATGGTTCTGGAAGCTCGAATGCAAGCATGCATGAGGCTTTTACTGGTTTTAGAGGACCATTAACTCCATCTCAGTTGACTGAGTTACAACACCAGGCATTGATCTACAAATACATCACTTGTAATGTGGCAGTGCCTTCCAATTTGATCATCCCTCTCAAGAAATCACTTTATCCTTATGGCTTCACCAGCTCATCTGCTGGATCTTTGCCCCTAAGTTCATGTAAGTTTCTTTGAAATTTCATTACTTTTTTTTTACACCATTTGAGTTTTGAAGTGCCTGCTGGTGTTCTTGTTTGGTGTATAAATGTGTTGAAAATGTACAAAAAGTATATACCCTGAATTACTTTGCTGTTTGTAACAGGGAAATTTGGATTTTGCAGTGATTTCAAAGTTTTCTGTTTATCTTTTTATTTGAAAAGTAATTTTTGCTAAAAAGTAACAATGGGGTTGATGTTAAATCCTTTTCCTTTTTTGTGTGTGCTTGTCTTATTATTTGATCAATGGGTGTTTTTTTCTGTTTATAAAATATATATATATGTAGTGGGATGGGGCTCTTTCCATCTGGGGTACTCAAGCAGCTCTGACCCTGAGCCGGGGAGGTGTCGCCGGACCGATGGGAAGAAATGGCGGTGCTCTAGGGACGCTGTTGCCGACCAAAAGTATTGTGAAAGGCACATAAACAGGGGCCGCCATCGTTCAAGAAAGCCTGTGGAAGGCCAGACTGGCCATGCAGCCTCTGGGACCACTAATCCGAAGGTTGTGCCGATATCTTCCCCTATGTCGGCATCGGTTATAACCAGCGGCGGTGCATCCAGCAGCCAGCAGCAGTTTAAGAGCTTGCAATCTGGTTCTACAGATCGTTCTCCGAACACCCTTGTCAACAGGTAAAAAATCATGAATTCGAGATTGCTTTAGTTGCTTGCATCCGTATCATTCCATTAGTAAATTTTAGATGGTATGCTTTCAACAGGTTGAGTAGGGATACATTCTGCTCTTTTCTTCTCTCCTTAAAGTAGACCCCATTGCTTCATCTTTACTTTGGTGACATTGACAACACCTTCTGGAGCATTTTCTTTATATCTTCTGCGTTCCATTGATACGGACTTTGGTTAATCCGATATATTACTGATTAAAATCAAAGTTCTTGATGGTGATTGCGTTTCCCTTATTTCTACTGCCTTCAAGTTTTTCTAAACGAAAGGTATTTGTGTGACAGGATACAGGATCCACATTCGTTGTCTGTGATGTCTTCCACTGCCAACTTGATATCCAACAACTCCACATTTACCATTACGAAACAAGGTGTTCCGTTTGCAGAATCCTCTCAATCAGATTTCAGACATGTCACCTTTGATTCTCTCGTTAATCTCTCGCATGGAAGCTCAAACATGGATTCTAAAGAGTATGGTCATCTCCTAGACTTCAGTACTGATCAAGAAACCCAAGGCCAAAATCTGCATCACAGATTCATCGATGACTGGCCCAAGGACGAATCTACACAATCTGTTATTACTTGGCCGGGGGAGTTGAGATCGGACTGGACCAACTCTCTATATCTAATCCTATGACATCTTCCGGGTTCTCATCATCCTCGTCCTCGCCCGCCCATGAGAAGCTTGCCCTTTCACCTCTTAGGCTATCACGTGAATTTGATCCTGTAATGAACAGTGACCCGAAGCAAAGTCGAGCTCAATGGATACCGATATCTTGGGGAAGTTCAATGGGAGGCCCTTTAGGAGAGGTCCTAACCAACACCACAAGCAATGTGGGTAGCTGCAAGAACTCATCGCCACTTAACCTCTTATCTGATGGTTGGTCCAGCAGTCCGCATTCGCAATCTCCTCTGCCAACAGGCATGTTGCAGAAGACAACACCTTTCGGATCACTTTCGAATAGCAGTTCAGGGAGCAGTCCAATATCAGAGAATAAGAAGCTCCACGATGGTTCAAGCCTTTGTGACGATGTGCTCGGGTCGACTCTTGTAAGTTCTCCCTTGATCCCTTCTGTAATCCGTAGCTATAATTTAAGCTAGAAAAGGACGGAAACTCGAGAAAAAAACAGCTTTAATTCGAAGGATGTTTGAAGAAACTTGTGTTTTAATTAATTTCTTTGAATCTTTCTTGAACTTTTAAACTTGATTGTTCTTAATTTGGCAAAAATAGGAAATGTTGAACATTCTCAGGCTGATTTAGATTTGTGGAATGATTTTATGTTAAGAACGAATTAATTTATGATCGGATTAATTGACTCATTTTTTCAAACATCTTTGGCGTAGTGGGCCATTTTGGTCAAAGGATATCTTCCTCCCATCTTGTCGGGCTGGTTTCAACTGAGTTTCCACGACTCCAGGCAGAGGCACATTTGCTGCCTGCCCACCCTTCTTAAACATGGGACCATTTCTTTCCTTTCTCTGTACGAAAATCCTATCGAACTCTTTACTACTCGATCTGACCGGCCAAGTCGGGAACTGTTTAATTTCTGTTTTGACCCTTTTTCCCCCCGATGATGCATGATGGATTGGGACAATCTTTGAAATGGACATTTTGGTGCATGGGGTCCCAATAATTGGAGGGATTGAAAATGAGGCCTTAAAATATCTGTTTTGACATGATTGAATTAAAATGAAAGAAGGAATACAACAATAGTTGGTACCAGTATGTGCTGTACCCTACCCTACATTGGGTGAGAAAATAGTCAAATTTGTCGAGTGGCCTTGCTTTTGTTGTATCGCACTCTCATTTAGGACGGGCTTCGACTTAAAATATTTTTTCAACCTAACAAAATTATATAAATTTATAATATTTTGTATTGTAATTAAAAAGTTGCATTATGGGATTTTAGGACTTGCAAACGAAAATATTATGAAGATGAATATAACATTTTTGGTTGCATTGGAAATGTTATATTTAATAAAAAAAAAACTTACGCTCTTGATAAAAATTTCGGTTGAAATTGATTTCTGTCGTGTTTTAACCCTATGTTGACAAGTTATATTTTAGAATTTCAAATGTTCCCAGAGAATGAAGCAAGTGAAAGAAGTGTCGGGTGGCTGCAGACAGTAATCGCCATTGGAATGAAAACTGGCAATACATGGAAGGAAAAAAAAGTGAAAGATTTAAGGATAAAAATAGGATCCGACGACTGTTGTGGACTGAATCTGGCTTGTTTTCTAGTGTAGATGGTTTTTACGTTTTTGAATAATGATGAGAATAAATGTAAATTAAATTTCTTGGCTTGAATTGTTACAAAAAAAATTTCTAAAAAAATAGAGATCAAAATGATTATTTAATTAAATATTAAGGGTTTTTTTTGACATTATACCAAATTTAAATGTTTAATGAAACTCGGTAAGTGTAGGATACAAGGGGCGATTTACATACCAAAAGCAATTTCTTTACGGTGACCAAAAATTGATTTGAAAAATCAATTTTTTTCAACTCGACTTGACTTGGAAAAATTCTATTAGAATTGACTTCGAGTTGTAATTTCATAAATTCGATTAGACTTGAAAGTTCAAATCGAATTATAAAATATAACTCAAATAACTCAAAAAAATAGTAATTAGTAGATTGATTTTTAAGTTTAAGTCGAGTCTTTCAACTCTGTATGATATATGAAAAAAATATGAAGAAACATATATGTATTGTATATGATTATAAAATTATTTAAATTGAAATCAAATAATATCATAATACTATAAATATTTACAATTAAATTTAAACAGAAACTCGACTCGAAAAAATTTCAAATCAAATTTATCAATTTAAATAACTCAAAAATTTTCAACTCAGACTCTTAATCTTTTGCATAAATGTTAGGGATAATCTTCCATTTTGAAACAAGCTATCTTAATTTGGTTAGAGCGCCCATTTAGTAAGCCTTCCGTTCGACCCTCATCAAAAGCATCTTTTACTTCTTATAAGTTATCAATCAAAAGTGAATTTAATTGATATAAAACTATAAAGCCAGCAAGCTCTCGTAGCTCAGTTGGTTAGAGCACCCGTTTAGTAAGCGGGAGGTCTTGAGTTCGACTCTCAACGAGAGCATGTTGTTTTTTAATTCAAATTGAAAGTACTGGTTTTAACAATAATAATCTAACTCTTAAAGTTCAAGTTTTTTTAGCTCAGTTGGTTAGAGCATCTTTCTAGAAAACAGGAAGTATAATGTTCGACGCTAATTGAAAGCAATTTCAATTTTTCTTCTTCTTCATTTTGTTTGGGTATTCACGCACGCTGTCCATGTGTGAGACATGAAAAAGATGAACATCCTCATTACAGCAGGCATTCGACCTCAAATTTCTGCCCAGACTTTGACACCTAAAATCAGTGTTAGAACCATTTTTTTAAGTATTAGAACCAAAATTTGAACCTTCATTTCATTATAATTACAATTAAACATGTTTTAGCCGTATCATTCAGTCTTTATCTTACTTTAACTATGATTGACAGAGTTATAATAAGCTATGACATTTACAGGCCAAGAACCAAAGTATAATGGATATGCCTGTAAATGACCTGAACGTTCAACGAACCTTTCATGAACCGTACGGCGGGAGGTTCGTTTATTTATTAAATGAACGAACATGAACAAAATTTTGCGTTCGTTTAATTAAATGAATGAACACGAACAAATGGCTCGTTCGTTCATTTACGTTCGTGAACGTTCGATTATATGTTCGTTCATTTATGTTCGAACAGAGGGCAAGTTGAATATGTTACGAATATTATTGAAGTTGTTTGGATTTCAAGAAGATTGTTTTGTTAAACAAATTAACTTTAAAATTTTATTATGTTCATATAGCTTATTTATTATTTATGTATGTTTTTGTCGTATTCGAACAAATTAACTCTAAAGTTGCAGGTTATATTAATGAATTTTAAGTTGTTATTCTTGTTGTTTACTTTTTTTTACATTCATTTGTTGTGTTCGAATAAGTTTGTTTTTTTGTGTTTGTGTTGTTCGTTTATATTCGTTCGTTTGTGTTCGTTTATATTCGTTTACCATTTAAATGAACAAACATGAACAAGTTATATTCCTTAATGAACGAACATGAACAAAATTTTTTTTGTTTATGTATGTTCGTGAACGAACATGAACATACCTCTGTTCATGTGAGTTCGGCTGTTCATGTGAGTTCTGTTCGTTTACGAGGCTAATAATGGAAGATACATAATAATAACGGACTTTGAATCTATAGCTGGACGCGGCAGGTCGGATTCGTCTACTGATAGAAGCATAACTTTCTCCTTGACCCTCCATAGGGAGATATCCCCGACAAGCTTAATCTCACTAAAATGAAATTACCTCACCAAAGTGTATTCTATGTCCCAAAGTGTAAAGAATCCACCGATAAAATGTACTCGAGAACCAGAGATAACTTTACCCGGTACAACTCTTCAGAGTATTCTATGTCCCATCGGACGGCTCACGGTGGAGATCGACATTATCTAAGTTCAAAGCAGCCAAGATATTTTCTTTAGATCTGCAACGATTGGGGCCGCAGATGGAAGAGGCTACCCCGGAATCATGCTCGGCAAAGTTGAAGCAATTTAATGACTTTGGGAAAGTTAAGGTTGTGGAACATTTTATTGCTCCCGTGATGAACAACAAAAGAACTACAATGAGCTCTCGCAAGGCTCGTCTTCTTCGAAGTATGATTCTTTCAATTTCTGGATCGAAAGTATGTTCTTCTGCAGCAAGTCTACGACATGGTGATAGTAGTCGTTTGCATGAAGTTGGTGTCAGTGGTGCAGCCAAGGTTAGCATGTTTATGTTTGCGACTATAATGAGTAGGGATATACTATCTTTCACATTTATTTGTATGTACATGTAACCCCACCATATTAATCCTAACAATCTTCTTCTCCCTAATCTAACCAATCAAATTCCTATACAACCCTAATCTAAAAAGCATTAAAGTCAGTACAAAGAATTTCAATAAACCCAAATACTCCAATCTTCTATAAGTGGACTAAATTGATTTCATCAAACTTTTCCATTTTTCAAATTCTAATGGTAATGGTAATGCCAAGAACAAAAATACCTTCTTCTAACTTTTTTTTCCCCAATTTCATCAGAACAGCGTTATTTCAAAATTGAAGAAAGAAAAAATCATTCAAGTACCGCAGTAGCACCCAATTCCTGGAGCTTCTTAATAATAGCTTCAGCGTCTTCTTTCGTAACGCCCTTTTTAACCACAACCGGAACTTTCTCCACCAAGTCTTTAGCTTCTTTTAATCCCAAATCCGTAAACGACCTCACTTCTTTAATTATCTTTATCTTCGCCGCCGCATCGAATTTCTCCAGCTTTATATCGAACGCCGTCTTCTCCGCGGCTTTCGTTTCCGATGCGCTGGCTCCGGGTGACGAAGCAGAGGGGGAGGTGACGCCGGATACGGAGGGTCCGTAGCGGTTGAGGCCGAGTTTGAGGCGGAAGAGGATGGAATAATCATAGCGTTCAAGCTTTGTAAGATCTAAGAGCTCGTCGGCGATGCGCTCTAGTTTCTGGTTCCGATTCTCGGCGGTGTCGGTGGAAAAGAACCGGGAAACGGGCGGCTTTGGTGAGGAAGAAATGAGGTGCATGAAGAGATATTTGGTGGGGATCTTCGTGATGGTGGAAGCCATTGTCTGAGAAATAGAGGAAGTTTCACTGTTAGGTTTGGGGGTTTCAATTTTGAGGGCTTTAAAAGGAGACGATGAGAATTTCGAAATTTTATACATTTATATATAGGAGTCTAAATGAGAGATAATAGATAGTGAGTTATTCTATTAAAATTTGATAAATATTTTACTCAAATGGACTTGATTCGAGTTCTTAACGAACTGAAACGAGTTATTTGTTACTTGAAAAGTTTGCGAACAAATCGAAAAACAACATATTAAAATTCTATTTTATAAAAATAAAGTATTAATAATATTAACATTTATGTGTTGATTTTTTAAATGTAAAATAAGGTTTTTATATGCATAAGATTCAAGTTTGGGTTTGAGATTCAATTGAATTAAGTTTAAGAATTTTTTTTGTTTCGAACTTCAATTCATGCTTTCGAATTCGAGGCGAGCTTAAACGTTTTTGACTCGCAAGTTTTCAAGTCGAATCAAACTCCATTTTAGAATTTCTGAGTCGAGTCGAGCTCCACAATACTCAAGCTCGATTCGGCTCATTTACAACCTTATTCATATATACATGGAGAGAAATGTGGATCATCCATATAATATGGTACATAACACTGTCGCGGTCGTCTTTCGGGTGGGTCCGGAATTGAGCTTCGGCTTAAATAAGTTGGTTAGAGTCGCCACCGATTATTTAAAAATAATGTTTAGGTTGATCGAACACCATCTTACCTGATCTGCGTTTTATCAGAAATGTGTTGGATTTGGGAGTCGGTTACAGTCAATGAAGGATTATCACTCTTGAACTGCTCTTTCGGTACCATTTAATTTAACGGTTCTCTTAATTGCGAAAATTAAAATTTAAAAATTTGATCTTAATTATTTACCTTTTGATCAATTAAAATTATCCTAAAAAATTATAAAGTTAAAAAAAATAAAACAGACAAAAAGAAAGAGTTAGTATTAAGATCGAAATAAAAAAAATTAGTAAATAAAAAGAATGGAAGAAAATTCAAATTAAAAAGGATTAAATTGTAAAGAATTAAAATTTATGGATCAAATTAATTCTAGGAAGGAGCTGCAAGAAAAAACATAATACTATGGGACGTAAGATAGCAAAAACAGACATTTAAAGGACTGAACTTGTATTAACAGAGACTATAAGGATCTAATACATAAATATGAACAAATCAAAGTCCCAATAACCAATTTAAAACAGATACAAGGACCAGAAACAAAAATAACCCATAAATAACATTTACATACTAAAATAAAATAAACAAGAAAAATGGAGGACTAAACAATAATTAATCCTAAACATTTATACCGAATCAGTGACCAGAATAAAAGATGCACATATATGAGGGTCAAATCCGAATATTAGCAAAAAAAACATAATATGGAAAAAATAGGACTAAAATATAAAAATTGAAACCTAGGTGCTCGAAATCAAACAAATAAAACTTCATTAAATGTCTGAAAATGGAACAATGCAAGGAAACAGAGGTTTAAATTGCTATTTACCCCTAGCAAAAAAACACGCAAAAGTCTTTGGCAAAAACGTTGTCGTTTCATGCATCTTATATAACTCCCAAACATGGCTTAAATCAAGCCATTTTCTTCATTTTTCTTCATTTATGCGTTTGAAAGAGAGAGTCAAAAAGAGAGTTTGAAGAGCTTCCACCGGAGCTCTCATGTTTCCAGAATCCGATGAAAAGCCACCGTGTCAGCCGTTGTTGACCGGCGTCGACCGCCGTCCGTCGGCGACATGTGGGATGAAATGGTCACCGTTTGACGCGTCTCCTTTTCCTTCGTATGGATATGGGGTCAACTTTTCAAGATAGGGTTTACATCGGAGTAGATTTAGAGAAATAGGTAAATTTCTTCTCCTCTTTTCTCTTTTCTTTTCTCCTTTTATTCGATTTTTTTCCCGAATGTTCTCTAGTTTTTCTTTTTTGTTCTTAAAGGATTTTATCAATTTTTTCACCCGAATCCTCCTTCTCTAGATGTTTGGGATTTGTTTTTCTCATCCCAAATCCCCTTTGAATCTTCCTCTATTTTTCCTTTTTATCGTTGCATGTGGATTTTGGGGTCATGGGTAGTGGGTAGGATTTGTTTTGGTGGTTTAGGTGGGATTATCCTCGGATTTTCGGGGTTAGGTTGGATAAGTTTTGACTTTGTTTGTTGTTGATTTGGTGTAGATCGGTTCAACGGTGGTTCGGTTGATATCTCAGTTTGAAAGAATCGGCCATGGGCAGGGCCGACCCAATACATGTGCCTGATGGGCGACGGCCCATGGCAGCATATAGGGTCGGGGCATCAGTTTCTAATATTGTGACCAGCCCACCTTGTGTAGGAATAAATATGGCATGCTTCTAATATTGCAGTCAATTCCTCCTCTGCTGGATTTAACACTCCATTCGATCTTGAGAAGCTAATAAGAGTCGCACCGTTGAGATCACGAAGAATACCCCCAATGTCGGCCTTGCCTACACATCCTTGAAAGGCTGCATCGACATTAATTTTGAATTTATTTGCTGGAGGAGCAGACCAGGAGCCAAAGATGGGTCTGCTGGTGCTGGAAATATGTCTTAGAAGTGAAGATGCTGGATGACTTCTAGTGAACTCACTAATCGAAAAAATTGAATTCGGCCAATTGCTTTTAGCCCATGTGCCAATCCTTAGTACAACAATGTCAATTACTTGGAAAACTTCACACCGTTTATTATTGAAGATTGCTTCATTGCAGAAAAGCCAAATGGTTTATGCATTGACAGAAAAAGCAAGCTGTCAGAGTGTACGAAGAGACAATTTGATCGGCACTTGTTCCCACATGATAAGAAAATTTTCCAGGGACTCAGAGATAACAAACCGAAACGCGTACCAAAACTGCCAAATCCTCTATGAAACTTCACAGTGTCAGAATAAAGGTTTAACTATTTTCAGGTTGTTTTTATATAATACACAAATAGCCGATGCTTGCACACTTACACCACGCTTCAACAACTCAGACCAGACATGAATGTGTTCTTGAACGGCTCTCCACACAAACGATTACACCTTTTGAGGAGTCAAACCTGACCAAACTAACCTCCACAGTCTATCTGCATTAGCTCCAACCGATGCTACTTTTAAACAAAAATCTTTGGGCATATAGAAGCCAGAAGAGTTATCTACCCACCTCAAGCAGTCTATACTCACTGAAACTCTTGATGTGTTGGTTATTAGGGTTAGAAAATTTTGCTAAACTCAAATTCCCAATAATCGTTAGCGTTTTTCCCAAATTCACATATCTTACCTTCCTTCTTCACAACGTTTGTCTATTATACGGTACAAGTATAGGGGCATAAAATTATTATCTCGCACATGGCATTAAAACTCATTGGACCGGCCCTGGCCATGGGAATTACAGATTCGACGGTGGCGGTTGATGTGCACACACGGGTGGAAATTGGAAAACCAAGAGACGGCGATGACTGAATTAGGGTTTAGAAACCCTAATATGTTAGGTCTGGTAACTGGGCCGGTTCGGGTCTAAATCGGGTTTCTTAATCTGGTTCGGGCAGTTGGGTTGGAGCATTGGGCTTGTAATCTGGACTGCAAATTAAGCTTGCAAGATGTAATAATAATAATAATAATAATATTTTTAACCCGGAAAAAAATAGGTCTTTACAAAAACATTATCATATTAGATTATTTACCGTAAATTATTATATTGGGCTACTTTATATATGTCACGTTATTAATTGAGTATATGAATAAACTATCATATTAATAATATATATCAACTTTTAATCAATTTGTGATTTTCATTTAATGTGACATATTTTGATTAAAAATAAATAAATTGTTAAAATTAATATAGTCTAAATAGATATGGATCAAAACAAGTATTTTAATAAACGTGAAGAGTTAATTTTGTTTCATCCCTAATTAGAAATAGGTTTATTTTCTTATAATTGAAAATATAAAAGGGTAAAATACGTAGTTAATCACCCAATTATTACTTTAGTTCTAGTTTGGTCACTCAGTTATAATTTTTTAAAAATTAAACTTAAAGTTATGTTTGGTTTCATTTTGATCATCCACCGTTAAAAAATTAACAGTGATGTTGACGTGTCAAGACAATGCCAAATCATAATTGAAAAAAAACTTATCATGTCAAAATATATATTTATTTTTAAACAACAGGTGACCAAAACGGGTCTTTACAAACACATTATCATATTAGATTATTTACCGTAAATTATTATATTGGGTTACTTTATATATGCCACGTTATTAATTGAGTATATGAATAAACTATAATATTAATAATATATATCAACTTTTAATCAATTTGTAATTTTCATTTAATGTGACCTATTTTGATTAAAAATAAATAAATTGTTAAAATTAATATAGTCTAAAGAGATATGGATCAAAATAAGTATTTTAATAAACGTGGAGAGTTAATTTTGTTTCATCCCTACTTAGAAATAGGTTTATTTTCTTATAATTCAAAATATAAAAGGGTAAATTACGTAGTTAACCACCCAATTATTACTTTAGTTCTAGTTTAATCACTCAGTTATAATTTTTTAAAAATTATACTTAAAGTTATGTTTTGGTTTCATTTTGATCACCCACCGTTAAAAAATTAACAGTGATGTTGATGTGTCACCATAAGACAATGCCAAATCATAATTGAAAAAAACTTATCATGTCAAAATTTATATTTATTTTTAAACAACAGGTGACCAAAATATAACGTTAAATATGATTAAAAAATAGTTAAGTAATCAAAATAAAATTAAAACAATAATTAGGTGACTAAATACGTAATTTACCAATAAAAACTAAGATATGACTCGGTAACCATTTAGAATCATAAGACCCAGATCCACACATCCCCAAGCAAACCCTAGTTTTCCCCACTCTGCAACCTTATATTCTTCCCAAAACCTATTCCCGCTCTTTGTTCACTTTCCGCCGCCGAGTCGAAGAGGAACAGTCGCCATCCCGCCGCCTCAACAATGAAGTACAACCCACGAGTCTCCTCCTCACGCCGCAAGAGCCGCAAGGCCCATTTTACGGCTCCCTCGTCCGTCCGCCGCGTGCTCATGAGCGCGCCGCTCTCATCCGATCTGAGGTCCAAGTACAACGTCCGGTCCATGCCGGTCCGCAAGGACGACGAGGTCCAAGTCGTTCGTGGGACCTACAAAGGACGCGAAGGGAAAGTCGTTCAAGTCTACCGTCGCAAATGGGTGATCCACATCGAGCGCATCACCCGGGAGAAGGTGAACGGTTCCACCGTCAACGTCGGAATCAACCCATCGAAGGTTGTCATCACCAAGCTCAGACTCGACAAGGATCGGAAGTCATTGCTGGATCGTAAAGCCAAGGGACGCTCCGCAGCTGATAAAGATAAGGGGACTAAGTTTTCGGCCGAGGATATCATGCAGAGCGTCGATTAAGGTTGTCTTTTTAGCTTTCAATTATATGTTTTGCAACTGTTTGAACTTTAGTTTTATTGGGTTTTTCCCCTCTAATGTTATGAACCAGTAATATGGATGGAATCTGGGATTTTGTAGACATGATAATTCTAAATGTTGCAATTCTTAATATGGTGGTGGTTGTTTCTTTTACTGTATTTGTGTTTGTGATTTTAGATTAATCTGGGAAGCTAGAGTGAGTTTTTGTTTTCAAAGTTTGGGCTCAATTCGAGATGGAATTGATTGAGTTTTGTTGAACAATTAGGATTGATTCCATGCTCAAATTTTAAGCTCTATCAAGACGAATTAAAATTAAAAGTTTCATCTGGACGGGCAGAATTGATTTGAATTTTTCAGAGTTGTAGTTGAGGAGAGTAGTGGAGTGTCCTTTCCACGGGCAGAAATTTTAAGCTCTATCAAGACGAATTAAAATTAAAAGTTTCATCTGGACGAATTAATTTACAATATTGACTTTTTAGTTCTCGTATCACATCTTTATCAAATATTAACGGTTGATGATATGATTGATATAATTAAATAATTAAATGACTTGGTTAACAAAATTTTAAAATCAATGGTCAAAACAAAAATGAGTAATAATTAAATGATCAGAAGAGTAGTTTGGTATTTTTGGGCTTAACCAAGTCATTTCTTACCAATACGAAGAGAAGCATATATGATATTTCCTTGTTTCTAAATGTGATGTTTTCTATTTTATGACGAAAGAAATAACTGTAGGAATGATCGTTACTTTTATAAGATTGTAAGAATGTTTGAGTTTTTATTATCAAATGATTAATAATCTTTAGATCAAATATTACTTACCCTTAATAATCCAAAAAAAAAGACGAAAGTAATTTAAAATATAATAAATTAATAAATCAAAATTGTCTAATTTTGAGACATTTAAAAAGAAGGAAATTGTAAATGAAAATATAAAAAACAAAGCATGCTTTTAAAACGTAAGGTAAAGGGTCCAAATAAAAAACACGAGTTTACGTTGGACAATATAATGAAATGGGTGAGTAACTCGAAAGGGAGAAGAAAGAAATGGTGCAAAATAGTAGGAGAAAGAAAGCAAAGAAAATACCGGTTCAAACACTCTACTAAACTGCATCAAATTTCGGGAATTCCCCTCTCTTGGTTTGAAGACTCGTATTTCTTCCTAATTTTATCTTCATATATTTGATTGAAGCTCAGAAATCAGTTTCCGCGACGAAATGGATAGTTATTTGAGTAACTTCGACGTCAAATCCAAACATGCTTCAGAAGAAGCCTTGGAAAAATGGAGGCAAGTTTGTGGTTTCGTCAAGAATCCCAAACGGCGCTTTCGATTCACTGCCAACCTCTCCAAACGTTACGAGGCTGCTGCAATGCGTCGCACCAATCAGGTCCCCTCCCCTTTTTAACCCGGTTTCATTTTCGTTGTTGTTATTTAATATCTATGAAATTATTTTTTTAAAGAAATTTTCAGTTTTATCAATTGGTTTCGCGGTTCAAATATAGTATTGTAGATATTGCTATATTTTATTATCATGTGAAATTGCAGGAAAAATTGAGAATTGCTGTACTGGTTTCAAAAGCTGCTTTTCAGTTTATCTCTGGTGAGATATTTTGCTGCAAATTCAACTTTGTTAAGCCTTTTATATATAATTGAATATTTCTTTTGCAGGTGTACAGCCTAGTGATTATGTTGTTCCTGAAGCAGTCAAAGCTGCTGGTTTTCAACTTTGTGCTGATGAGTTAGGATCCATTGTGGAAGGCCATGATGTGAAGAAACTAAAGTTTCATGGTGGAGTAGAGGGCATTGCTGAAAAGCTCTCCACATCAACAGCCAAAGGACTAACTGCTGATACCGGTTTGTTGAATAAAAGGCAAGCGATTTATGGAATCAATAAGTTTGCTGAGGCCGACGCTAAGGGATTCTGGGTATTTGTCTGGGAAGCTCTTGAGGATATGACCCTTATGATCCTCGGGGTGTGCGCTATTGTGTCGTTGGCCGTAGGAATAGCAATGGAAGGTTGGCCGGACGGAGCTCATGATGGACTTGGGATCGTCGCAAGTATCTTATTGGTTGTATTCGTCACGGCGATGAGCGATTATCGCCAATCTCTGCAGTTCAAGGATTTGGACAAGGAGAAAAAGAAAATCACCATTCAGGTAACAAGAAATGATTGTAGACAGAAAATGTCCATATATGATTTGCTTCCTGGTGATATTGTACACCTTAATATTGGTGATCAAGTCCCTGCTGATGGCCTTTTCGTATCGGGTTTTTCCGTGCTAATCGATGAATCAAGTTTAACAGGGGAGAGTGAGCCGGTATTTGTGCATGATACAAACCCTTTTATGCTTTCTGGTACTAAGCTTCAAGATGGATCATGCAAGATGCTGGTTACCACTGTTGGGATGAGAACTCAATGGGGTAAACTGATGGCAACCCTCAGTGAAGGGGGAGATGATGAGACACCACTGCAGGTGAAATTGAATGGAGTAGCAACCATTATAGGGAAGGTAGGTCTGTTTTTTGCTGTAGTGACTTTTTCTGTAATGATTCAAGGACTGGTAGTGAGTAAAGTGCAAGAAGGGACTATCTGGAACTGGTCTGGCGACGAGTTACTGAAACTGCTGGAGTTCTTTGCTGTTGCAGTGACAATTGTTGTTGTTGCAGTTCCAGAGGGTCTACCATTGGCAGTGACTCTGAGCCTTGCTTTTGCCATGAAGAAGATGATGAATGATAAAGCACTAGTTCGACACCTTGCAGCTTGCGAGACTATGGGGTCAGCAACGAGTATTTGCAGCGATAAAACTGGGACACTAACCACTAATCGCATGACCGTCGTGAAATCATGCATTTGCATGAATGTCAAGGAAGTAAGTAACATCGATAAAGCTTCTTTCTGCTCTGAAATTCCAGAATCTGCTGTAAAACTTCTTCTACAATCAATTTTTCTGAACTCTGGAGGTGAAATTGTTATCGGCAAAGACGGAAAACGTGAGATATTGGGAACTCCCACAGAGACTGCTTTATTAGAGCTTGGCTTGGCTCTAGGTGGAGATCCCCAAGCAGAACGACAAGCAACAAAAACTGTTAAGGTTGAGCCATTCAACTCTACAAAGAAAAGAATGGGTGTAGTGCTGGAGCTTCCTGGAGCATCATTACGAGCACATACTAAAGGAGCTTCGGAGATAGTTTTGGCTGGATGTGACAAGGTGATCAATTCTAATGGACACGTTGTTCCCTTGGATGAAAAATCCATGAACCACCTCAATGGTATAATAAATCAGTTCGCTAATGAGGCTCTTCGAACCCTGTGCCTTGGCTATATGGAACTTGACAAAGGTTTTTCCCCTGACAGTGCTATCCCAGTTTCCGGGTATATTTGTTTAGGAATCGTGGGCATTAAAGATCCTGTTCGCCCTGGTGTCAAAGAATCTGTTGCTACTTGTCGTACCGCCGGCATTACTGTAAGAATGGTTACCGGAGACAACATAAACACTGCAAAGGCCATAGCCAGGGAATGTGGAATTCTTACAGATGATGGTGTAGCCATTGAAGGTCCGGATTTCAGAGAGAAGACGCAGGAAGAAATGCTTAATTTAATTCCTAAGATTCAGGTATCCTCCACATTATTATTCTGTGCTTCACATACCAGTCAGGTGCTTGTAACAAGGATAAATCATGTATTTATATACCTCAATGTTCTTTTCTTTTGCAGGTGATAGCTCGATCTTCTCCTATGGACAAGCATACTCTGGTGAAGCAATTACGAACTACGTTCGATGAAGTTGTTGCAGTGACTGGTGATGGAACGAATGATGCCCCAGCCCTACATGAAGCAGATATCGGCTTAGCAATGGGAATTGCTGGAACTGAGGTCAGCAATGCATTAGTATTTTCACATTGTGCATGCATCTTGTACCAATCAAATGAAGAAGATCTAACTAATCTTGCTTTTAATTCCAGGTGGCCAAGGAGAGTGCTGATGTCATAATTCTGGATGACAATTTCACGACAATTTTGACAGTGGCCAAATGGGGCCGTTCAGTATACATAAATATTCAAAAATTTGTGCAATTTCAACTGACTGTCAACATTGTTGCCTTAATTGTTAACTTCTCCTCAGCATGTTTGACAGGTTAGAAAGTGATATATTTGCCTACTCATATTTCAAACTTATGCTCCAACTTTCTTTGTGAATGATGATAATTTTTTACTCGTACGCGTATCGAACTTAAATTATCTGATTCCGCCCGTCTCCTACCATATAAAAAAATGGAAAAAGTCTGAACAACATATTTTCTTATGCTGCAGGGAGCGCTCCTCTGACGGCTGTTCAGCTACTGTGGGTGAACATGATTATGGATACCTTGGGAGCACTTGCACTTGCAACTGAGCCACCAACCGATGAACTAATGAAGCGCTCACCGGTGGGAAGGAAAGGAAATTTTATCAGTAACGTCATGTGGAGGAACATCTTTGGGCAATCTTTCTATCAGTTAGTGGTAATATGGTGTCTTCAGGCAAAAGGAAAAGCATTGTTTAATCTCGACGGCCCTGATTCTACCCTGATATTGAACACACTTATTTTCAATTCATTTGTCTTCTGTCAGGTAAACCTTTTTATCAAGAACTCCTTCATACTCTTCAATATATACTATCACACAATTGCTAGAAGGCGTTGGAGGTATAATCAGAGACAGAAGCTAGAAGTTCGGCTGGAACTCGATCTAGTTTTATTTTTAAAGCTCGAGTTCATTTCGAGATAAAGATCAAACTGTTTGAACACATTTGTTTAGGCTCGTTTACTTGGTAAAATATACGAGTTGCTTGATCTTTAGCTTGCCCTGTTTTATTTAGTTCATTTTTCTTTCCCCCACAGGTTTTCAACGAGATAAGCTCACGAAATATGGAGGAAATAGATGTTTTCAGCGGCATATTAAATAATTACGTTTTCGTGGCTGTTCTTGGCTGCACCGCAGTTTTCCAAGTACTCATCATTGAATTTCTGGGTGCATTTGCTAGCACAACGCCGCTCACTTGTACACAGTGGTGCGTAAGTGTCCTCATCGGGTTCCTAGGCATGCCGATCGCTGCCGGTTTAAAGATGGTTCCGGTGTGAACCCTACAAAAAAAAATGGCAGATATGTTGGTTTGTGAAGAACATCAACAAAACCTTTAAATGCCCCTCGTGGTGTAAGACTCCCTAGTGACTATGAACCTTTTGCTCTTATATTTTCTTCTTTGTTGACAATTTGCCTGAGTTTCTTTCCATTAAAATGGTAAATAGAGAGTTTGTGATCAAGAATCTCTATGATCAAGTTCTTTTTTTTTCTTAAATATTTTGGTTTTTATAGGCTAAGCAGTAGGTTGGTTCTTATATTTTTGTATTTGTTATTGATTTACTTGTATTTGGGTAAGTGTCATATGCTTGTATATGTCATTTGCCAGACATGAACTTTCTTATTTCCACCCCCCATGTTTATAGAATCATATTCCATTCTCAGTCCTGAATATTTATTTATAGTTTCAATTTATTTATTTTATTTTTTGAAACATTTATTTTTAATTTATTATTTAAAAATTGTATAATACACAGACTATATAAATTTTAGTTTACATAACTCTATCTATTTTATGGGTCACGTAGACATTATAGAACTAGTTAGATACAATGACACATCATAAAATCTTATTCAAGCCCTTGTTTGTTCTTTGGAGTGCTTGTTTTCACTTCGATGCCCTTGATAGTTGACAGGGATGACTGTTTTTTCTCTAGCGCCAATGACTCTATTTCTCTAACGCTCTCCCTCGGCATGATTGCCCTTTGGTGCCCTTGATAGATATATTTTTACATGATACATAATAGTAAGTACAAACAACTTAATGATTTACTTATCGGTAGTAGATGACGACCGACGGTGATCAACAACGACGGCCAATGATGGAAAACTTTGGTCAAATTCAGGGGTCAAATTGATATTTAATCTAAAATTTAATGGTCAAATGATATTTCATCTAAAATTAGAGTCAAAATAATATTATATATGAAGTTCAATAGTCAAACTAAAAATTAATCCTTTTTTACTATCGTGTCAGATCATCAAAATAACTAAAGTTAACAACTTAATGATCAAAATATAACAATCAATAATTTAATAAAACAACAATCTAATTGATCCAATTATTTTTTTTGATTTGATGAGTAAAAATATCAATTCGGTAGTCTACCTTAATATTTTCATAAATGGAACCAACCTATTCGAATGTGACACCGAATGCGAATGTGGTAATGGCGGGAGCAAGAGCATTAAAACACCAAAAGCACAAATTTCATGTTCGAACCAACCAATGCGTTGTCGGCAGTATTGGTCCAACCTTTCGTCAAAAAGGGTTAGCCTCTCGATCTTTCTTCCACCAGACAGCACTGTCAACCAACCCCATTTACATTACCTTTATATAGTAAACAAACGTGACCAAACCGAACCCATTCACTGTTCTCAATCACGTGAGAAATGGGCCAGTCTCTCGGTGGTGGTCCAGGTCCAGGTCCAGCCAGCCATCCAACCTCCGTGCTCGAGTACACCGAACCCACCGAACCCTTTTGTCCCCATGGGACCAAAACCCGAGCAAGATATGGTTAGTGTCAGACCATCGCCCAACAAACAGAAAAAAGCGGGAAAAACTTGAATTAACGCAAACAAATGGCTCGTAAAACCTGGCTTCAAGTGTGCTAGTGTCTAGCACCTTCAAAAAAAAAAAAATGACCATTATATATACTAAATATCTTCTCTTTTTGGCTTTCAAAATCTTGGTTTCTCTAGGGTTGTTCAAAGGAAACGTTTTTCTTCTTGTTCTTTCAGCGGCTATGGAGGAAGTGAGAGAAAGCTCTGCTTGGGTGGCGCGTAATTCTTCTCACGTCACCATTGATTCTTCAGGTTCTTCTCTCTATCTATATATACACATATTCCTCTGTTTTTTTTTTATTGAGAATGTGGGCTTTTTTCTACTTTAAAAGAATATGATTGTGGGTTTTTTTTTTGGGGAGTGCAGGGATTGAGAAAGTAGTGGAGAAAATGAAAGAGTCGATTCCCAAAGTAGAGTGGGATTACGAAGGGATTCATTATTTTGACAATGGACCCCTCACTGTGCAATACCTTTTTGTTTTGGATGCTTTGAATTTCTGTTTTTGGCCTGGTATCTTCCTTTTTATCTGTTTTTTATATTTTGACATACTAAACCCCTTTCTGGGTTTTTCTTTTTTGAAAATGTAGAAACAATAAAGTTTACTTTTTTTTGGTTGGTCGTCTTTGTTTTTTAATCATTATGATTTTGTTTTTGTTGTTAGTGGTGAATAGTTCTGAGACATCTTTGAAATCCCAGGGATTAATTTGAATTTATTGATATTATTGAATGCTAAAATTGTGGATTATGATTAATGATTGTGTTCTGACTTGTTGTAATCTGTCTCTGCAAAAAGGAATTCTCTTCAATTGTCTTTAAGGGATTAATGATTAGCAAAACATTTGTTATTGGCATTAATGAGTTTTAGGGCTCTAACCTTACATTTTCTCCTTATGTGTTGGTGTTACTCTTGATAGATAAGGATTTGAATTATGATCATTTGGCCAAGGGATTAAAGGAGGCTTTGCTGAATGACAACTCTGCATTCGATGCCGATCGTCTGCAAAAATACACAGGTAATTCTGTCTCGAACTTCCGGTCTTTTGCTCTCGGACATTAGAAAACACATGCTCGGACACATTCATTTATGTATCTCTATTGACATGTTCTTATATCAATAAGTGACCATGTTTATGTTTTTGGCACCATCATAACCTTCACCCTCATTTCATTGGCTCTTCATATCGATAGGAAATGATGAACTGATCTTTGTTTTCAGGTCCTGAACTGTGCGAGCTATTGAAATGGCCTCGACAACTTCCTTTAGAGGAGGAGCGGGTTCATTTGTTGCATGAGGTGTAGTATATTTTACTAATCACTGCAGGTTTTGTCTCGTTTTAGAATTCGAATTCCATAGATAGTATGGATGGTATTGCCTTGTTAACCGGTTTATTCTACCTTGCAATAAGTTGTTTGATTTCGTTTATCATCGTGGTTTAGGTTGGAATTGAACTTGAAAGAAGCTTTGAGGGTAGGGCATCGAAACTTGTTGAATCCTGTGGAAAATCAGCTGCGAAGCTTGTTGCGCTCGTCACACGTCATTTCCCAGGTACATTTTCGAAACACTCGGATATAATTAACCGGAAATTTATCATGCCGAAGAATGGAAGAGTTTATTCTGTGTATGATGAATATATTGCAGGGTTTCGAGATCATTAGGTGTACAAAGGGCACCAGGTATTCTTGTACAAAAGAGCACAGATATTTGCTGCTGACTTGTGGGGTGCATTCAAGGGCCAAGGATATGGAGAATTCAATGACATTTGCTCGATCACTATGTTTGCGGACTATATTGTTCCTGCTGTCCTCCAGCAGTTCGGTGTGCTGAAATATAGTTCGACCCTTGCGAATGCCATTCAGGCTAGTAGCATAATAGTTGCTGGCACGGAAGAGGAAATCGAACTTCGAGCATGTTCGATTTATGCCGTGGAGAAAATGAGAGAGTTACTAAGCATAAAGTCCGGAAAGCAGGTAGATCCGAATTCTTTAAACATGCCCGAATGCTAAATCTTAATGTCGGTTTACGAGATCTCGCTGTGTAAAAACAGTATCAAAAAAGGTTTCCATTCCTTCAAATGAATCATGTAGTCCCTCTTTGTTGCGATTTTCAGGTTCTGAGTGTGGAGTTAGATCTTTGGCTCTGGTCTGTTGGTGTTCCATGCCCGTCGCTCCAACATCATCGAACGCTGTCGATATATTACTGAGTAGATCATATGCTTGTAAGCAGGACCGGAAATTTTTTGGTTGGAGGACATTAGGGAACTTCTTAGGATAAGTTTCATGTTACTCACCTACATCCTCTTATGTTCATTAGGTTTTAAGGATTAATGTTTCCCGGTTGAACCGTTGACGATATTTGACTGATTTCAACGGGATTCGGCTTAGGCTTGAATGCTTTTCCATCACATTACAGAAGTATAAAAAAGTACATTTGAAAAGTATACCTTCCGCATGAATCCGTTCCAACCTGATTTTTTTAGAGTATAAACTTGACCTAATCTAACCTGGCATAAAATAAGGAATTAACTTAAAAATCTATATATAAAGAGGGTATTATATCAATTATTATATGAAGAATTATTTTATTACTTTCAAGTCGGGTCAAATCTAATTAGATCAAGTCAAAATTCATTAATTTCAAATTAAATTATTATCCCTACTAACAACTTTGTTTCAGCTACCAATGATTTTATTTTCACTATAAAAAATTTATATTTCCCTAATTAATCTATACCATCTTCTAATTTTTATACTTTTTTATGTAACATACATTTCCTCTAACTGAACACAAAATCTAACACTACATTGGTTTTTCAACTTTAAAGGGCTTTCTGACTGCCCCAAGAGAAAAAGGAGTAAAAGATGCAGGCAGTATTCAAGAAACAGAGAAATGGCAGCAATCAGATTCCTGAAACACTCATGCTTTGAAATCCTCTATGAATCCAACAGGAAAATATAAATCCTGGTAAATAATAAATAAAGTTAGGTTGTAAAATCTTCTGAAATGTTTGACTACTGTCTTGTTTTATCTGACCTTTTCTTCCCACAGGAGTAATCAATGGTTTCTGAGAATTTCGCAGGTGGGGGTCAAATGGCAATCCAAAGCCTTTGTTTCAGCTTTTTCAACAACCACCCAATGGACCCACCGCCCCATACGGTTGCTCCTCCTGTCACCGGCAACGCGTGCTTTCTTGTCACTCTCCATTTTTTATATTGTTTATTAAAGTCCAACTCTCTCGTAGTAATAATTCAACATTTTCCCGGTATGCATCTGATGATGTGATCATTCTCTGCCGTGTCATCATAACAATGGGGCATGGAGGGTAGATCATTGTGTGTCCAATCTAAAAATAATTATAATTTATAATCATTTTAGCTATAAATAAAAAAAATTATATTCAGATAATTTTCAATCTAAAATATTATATATTCAACTTAAAAATTATGTAATTAATAATAATTTCAATTATAATAAAATATGTATTGACTATAATTGTTAGGTTATAATCAAAAACAGTTATATAATTTATTATGAAGAAAATAATATTTCAGTTTCAACCTAAAATATTATTATTTTAATTTAAAAAATATATTTTAAAAAAATAATTACAATCAATTATTGTTATTTTTTGAACCTATATTAATAGATTATATTTTAGACTCTTCCGAAACATGAATTTTTTTTTTGGGATTTATTAAATGAGTAAATGTGCTTCATTTTTATTTTGATATTTTTAATGGGAATATTAGGGGGTCCACTTATCGGACCGTGTGATGCTTTGATTGATTTGCCAACAACCCTCCTAACATGGGCAATTAACGGCCTATAATCATTGTGATGGGCCCATCTTCTTCCAGGGAATCCAATAATTCTTATCCACTGCTCCCTTCAATTTTCTATACCATGGGAAAGATGCTATTACCGATGCCAACAGAAAAGTTGCTCTATTTTTTTTATTTATATTGTACATATCAAATTCTCCCTAAATTAAAATAAACTAATCCGGAAAATTTTCCATTACAATCGTGCATATGAAAACTGCATAAAAAGACTCTTCAACTATATATTTATTTATTTATTTATACATGCATTATACTTTATCTTTATTTTTAATTTTCTAATTGTCGGAGATCTTCCACGAAAGCTGCATTCAATCTGAAGTTGGGGCAGTCTACTACCCTACCTCTCCCTTACTCCATTACATATGAGAAATGGGTTTTTTTGTTGTTGTTTATATTATTTTATATTATATGTTTTAATAAAAATAATATATTATTTAAATAAAATAACTATATTCTATTTGTCCAACAATCAAATACGTGTTTATGTTTGACAAAGATTTAAAGATATCCAGCAATACTATATAAATTGCATCGCTTGCTCATCCTTAAATTCTTCCTCATCCTTTGAGCTTTGGTTTATGTAGTTGTATTCCAAACCTCTCTGCAACGTACACCATCTTCTTTGTCTGTCAAATCAGGCTTTGCTCTCATCTTCTAAATTGTTTCTCTGATCCATAGCACGTTTCGGTATTCGATAGTCACATTAGACACCGACTAATTCGGAGTTGAACCGAGTCGGACCTCAAACGGATAAATTTTTTCCGTCTCTTATCTGCTTGAAATCGAGAGTTCGAGACCAACACCTAATCTTCTGAAGCATTAGCTCTTGAAGAATCTCAAACAGGTTAGAGTATGATCTTTCTCTCCAAGCATGGATTCATTTCAAGAAAGAAAATAAAAACACACACACACATATATATATATGCAGCTTGATTTTGATAGCTTACACGTTCAATATTATATATATATATATGTGTGTGTGTTTATGTTTTTTCCACCAGTCTTTTGAGATCTAACAGATTCATTGATCTCCACTAATTCTTCAAAAGAATTCCCATTCAAAATGTATGATGATGATCCAATAGTAATATACATAATTACCAGCTTAAATTCATGTCAGCGTGATCTTTTGTCTTGTTAAATAATAAATTTCCTCACTACTCTTCTCTTCTCTTCTCTTCTCCTCTCTTCTCTTCTCCGGCTTTATTAATTATAAAGTGTTAAAAGTGTGCAAATTCAAAACTTTCCATTTCAATTTGGATATTTCTTAAACTAAATTTCACACACACACACAATATATATATACATATATATAATGTATTTGCCATGAATATTTTCTTTTTGTGTGAACCATACATGTTTTTATGTATTTATTTAATAATCTAAACTAAGATTATATTGTAAGCTCTCCTGTCAAGTTAAGAATATAAGGAAAATCCTTTGATAATAGGAAAATATATAAAAGTATATTGTTTAATCCCTAAGCTAAACAAATAGTATGAAAGGAAAACCATGAATAGTATACTATGGGTCCAGGGGATCATGTGGGAAATTAAGATGCATTGAATGAGTTATATATATATATATATAAACTACGTATTTGAGCATCTAACCATCCCTTTATTTTTGTTTTAGTATTCTAATTTTTTTTTTTAAATCATACTTAAAGTTAGGTTTGGTCACTCCTTTAAAAAATTAACATGACGTTGATATGTCACCATAAAGTAATGTCATATTATTACTAAAAGAAATTGTAACGTTAACAGTTTTATTTATTTTTTAATAATATGTGACTAAAATAAAATTAAAATATAACGTTAATTATAATTTTTTTTAAAATAATTGAGCGACTATAACTGTACCAAAGTGATAATGGGTGACTAAATACATAGTTTATTATATAGAGAGAGAGAGAGAAAGAGAGAGAGATTACTTACATTGGTATAAAATAAAATAAGTTTTATATACTTCAGTAAAAAAAATTATGATTGGCAGGAGTATTTTAATGATCCAATCATTAAAATTTATGTCATATTTACGTGGATCATGCGTGTCAATTGTTGAGTAAATGAAGAATATATAACTATTTATTTATGTAGATCATGTGTAGTGAACGAAGAAAAATTGAATTTGGAAAATCGTCGCATGATAAAATTTTATTATACTCTATTTGAATTAATCGATTGATATATTAAATATCAATGGTTAAATAATATATATATATATATATATATATCACTTTAAATCAACATGACGGAGATGCCATTTTAATTTAAAATTTTACATGTATAACAAGTATAAATTGTATTAATAAATTTAACAACTGAATTATTAAAATATCAATCTTAGAGAACTTATGAAAGTGTATACAACTTACCTAATTTTATACTAGTGTGAGAGAATTCCTCTATGTATTCATATATGGTTCCTTTTCATACTATTTGTGTTAGAAATATTAACTTTTCATATAATTTTAGTAAATTTGCAGGTGAATTGAATATTTTACAGGCAAACTACATCGGACTCCAATGGAGAAGCTTTTTAGGCAGTATGACAAGGAGTCCATGAGGATGGCAATGTTAAAACATGAAGAAACATTCAAAGAACAAGTACATATAATATACATATTTTTTTATGTGTATATAATATGCTCGTTTGTTAAGCTTGAAGTAATGTCTTTAGGTGTACGAACTCCATCGTCTGTATCGAATCCAGAAGGCACTGATGAAAAGCATCGAAAAGAGCAGGCCTAACGGAAAAAGACAACTCGATTTGGAACATCTGGCCAACAATCATCACGGTAATGAAATGCTAGAAGTCATCGACGAAAGCAACATCGAACTAACGTTAGGGCCACCGGCAAAGAAACAACATGAGATATCGACTCCCCCTCGAACGTCGGATTCCGGACTGACCTTCTCCTCGCCCTCCATTGAACCATGTCACATGACAACGGGGTATCGACACGGAAGTGAAAGCAATGCTGATCTTGGAGAACAATTGAGAAAAGAGAGACTGGGACAGGCTCCTTGGATTTTCCAAGTTCTAACTATGAATATGATTTAGGTTGCTTCTTATCGACCATTTTTTCTTTTGGTGTGTATGTTGAAGTTTATGGTTAGGTTTCTTTTAGCAAAATGGGTGATGAGAGTTTTATGTAAAAAAATTAAATTATCATCATTTTATTTTCGATTATCGATATCTTATAATAATAATTATAAGTCAAAGATAACATAGAGAATGAATTACTTATTTTATTATGGTAGTTAACATTAACCTTATAAATTGATACGAACCGAATCTACAATAACTCGAGATCAATTGAATCTAAAAAGAAAAAAGCAGGCCAATGTCATATGAGGTTGGTGTGCACTTCCATTATTTAGTGCGCATGAAAGTGGAATCATTTTCATTACCTTCACAGTTTAGTGCAACAGGGCATTTTTGTCTCCGATTGTACACTACAAGAACAAGTCTGTCTTGTAAGAACAGTTATGCTTAATCTATTGGACCTTAGTGGCAGTGCGGACTTTTGGGGTTTTTTTACCCTACTTATACAGTTAAGTTGTAACACCATGCGGGTGATTCGATCCGATCCGAGGTGTCACATTAGGGTCACTGAAGCGACTCACCGTAAAAATCCCGAAAAAATTAATTTTTTTGTTAAAACGTGTAAAATCATAAAATAATTTATAAAAATTACAAGTTCGAAAAACTATTAATATATTATAGACAAAATTAAAACCATACATGTTCATACTCAGTATAAAAAAAATCAAATGTTACCTACATGCCCCTCTAATTACACTTGTATAATACTCTGCATTCCAAGCCAAAGGAACTCCCCTTTGCAGATGTCGATAGTTGAACTGGATTAATTCTTTTAACCTGAAACGATGAGTAAAATAGTGAGCTTTGAAAAGCTCAGTAATACAAAACTACCAAGTGATGCTGAAGGACATGTAGATAAATGGAAAAGCATAATTTTCCTTTTTTATTCAGATGTCTACAGGTTTTCAGTTTGAGCTGAGGTTCCACTTATATTTCTTTGAGTAAAAGATATGAAGATTTCAGTTTATAAGAAACATTCAAAGGACCAAGTTCATGAGATCAGAATAGGATGTCTAGTGTGTTTCAACAAAACAGAGTAACATATATAAATCCTTTAAAACGTTTATAGTTCAAAACATATTTTTAAAAACACATAATACCCTCCAATCGAACACCGTTTGCAGTTCCTCAGAACTGCATCCATAAGGACTTACCCTAAGCACACATCAAAGGAGCCACCCTAAGGGAGTACCTTAGGGCATATGGGTCTACCCAAGGATCTCCTTAGGTCCGTAAGGATTTACCAGCTTGATCAGAGTTGAACCTCCATACTCTAGAGTCCTACCCATGAAGTATCCAGTAGAAATCAAATTTAACAGTAAATAATAATATCAGGATCGTGATCTAGTAAAATCTCGTAAGAGTGACCATGAAATAAATCACATAATTGCCCTCCACCCGTACACCATATGCAGTCTCATGATTTACCCAAGGGAGTACATTGGGGCCTGAGAGCCTACCCAATAAAGTTTTTCGGGGCCTCGGAGCCTACCCAAGGGTCACCTTAGGTTTGTAAGAATTTACTAGCTTGATCAGAGCTGAACCTCCATACTCCAGCCTACACAGATAGTGTCCTAATAAAACATTCATGTAATAACTAGTAGATTCCATGATCCATAATTCATGAACGATTATATTTTCCAGTGAAAACAGGTAATCAGATAACACATTTCAGGTAACAATAGTTTATAAACTATTAGATTCCATGATCCATAAATCAGGAACGATTGTATTTTTCAATGAAAACAGAAAATCAGATGACACATATCATGTAGCCATAGTTAATTTAAAAGTAATTCAAAACATCAATAAATTTGAAATTTTGGAAAATCACGTTTTAAAATAGGTAAAAAATTTAAATGTCACATAATGAACACACTAGAGTATGCAAATATTCTTCAGAGCTACTTGGTATTTATCAATTAGGGAACCATGAAACTTTTGTAATTTAATAAGATTTTAGAATCAAAGTCCCTATAAAGGGGTTTGATAGTTAACTGATTCATCATTCATTCGAGAAGTGATTTATCAAGATCATACAATATTCAGATATTTGCGGAGGCAATTGAGTAATCAGGAAGACATTCAAAATCTTTTACATCATAGTTATTGAAGATTTATATATAATATGAATGTTCCCATTATTCAGACAAATATGAGTATTTTGGACATTTTGATTCTTGGAGAATTCCCAGTAACTTAACTCAATAAGGATAGATCGATGATTTGTGGTATTCCAGATTATATATTGAATTATTAGGATTTCGAGTCCGATTGAACTACAGATCCCAATACTGCAATACTTGCCAATTGTTCGAACCGTGATACTTCACTATTATTCACTTCTTATTACTGACTGCTCCAGCTGATCTAATCAATATCAAAATCATCATTGATCAGTTCTTGAGGA
This sequence comes from Hibiscus syriacus, assembly GCF_006381635.1. NCBI lineage: Eukaryota > Viridiplantae > Streptophyta > Magnoliopsida > Malvales > Malvaceae > Hibiscus > Hibiscus syriacus. Next base: position 445,747 of record NW_024063072.1, on the reverse strand, counting down.
GACAAATATGCATTTCATTGGTATTTATTTCATTTTCACATTGTAATAATATCCCAAAAGGTTCGACGACTTGGGTCGTGCTCCATAACCTTTAGAGGCAGTACATCATTTAGGTTCATCAGTGTTTCCATTGTCTACCCAAAGACATTCACTTGATCCAAGTCATAAATGTATTTAGATCATCTCGATATTCGAGGTTATTTTAGTCATTCGGGGTCAGACTCGTTAGTTATTTCAAAACTTGAGGATAATCCATCATTTAAATACTTCAGTGACGTGTCGCACTTCCAGTAATCTAGTCTTCAAATAATCATTCAAAAACACTGAGATTGACGTATTAATAATTTCCAAATATAGGAGTTTATTTTTGGGGTTTTCAAATAGTCAGGAATTTAATCGATGATTCCAAGGTTCAAGTGAATCAAAATATAAGTTTTCAGGTTGTCTCCATTATCATCGCCATCCATAGTCCTTTTTACGCTTTATAGGTATTATCGTCATTCCATTCAATTCTATCAATGGCATTACTTCCGATAAATTAGACTTCAAAATATTCTAGTTCCTTTAGAGTTCAGGGTATTTGGTCATTTGAACGTTGGATGTTATTTTAGTTATTTCGTAGCTCGAAGACATTTCGGTAATTCAGATTAATCCAAACATATGTACATTTTCTAGTAATTTGGTCACATATATATATGTTCAGTGTTATTTTTCGCTCTTAGGGGTAATCATGGTCTTTTTGCAGTACAAGGGCATTTTGGTTAAATTACAATTCAAGGTTATTCCAGTCATTTCCTTCCGTCCAGTCTTTCCATTTAATTCAATTTTTCTGAATTATTCAAATAAGAATAGTACTTTCGCTCTCAAGTAAGTCTAGGCCATTTTTTACCCTATAGGGGAAATTTCGTAATTTTATACTCAAGCGATTCTGGTATTAAACCTTTTAACAAAAATAGTTATAATTTAATAATTCTGAGGTTATTTGCATTTCAGGCTAATCACTGCACTTGAAATAATTTCTTATTAGTCTTTCAATTCCTTTATGTAATTCGACCGAGTATTAATAAATTTATCACTTAAACCGTATTCGGTTAGATTTCATCCATAACCAAACATACATAATAGATCAATCATATACATCAATGCGTTTATCCATTATCAACATGTTTCATAAAACATGCAAATATGTAATAAAATATTACCTCGATTTTTGTGCTCCACCTATTGAATATTTAAACTTCATTTGATCACTTTCGAACTTGAATTCAACTTCCAATAATTCATCGGATACATAGCAATCGAATTTACGTCAGAAACTGAACTTAATTGAGAATCCAAATTGAATCCAAAGATAAAACACTGAGAAATGACTTACTAAGTGCGAATTTGACAAAACGAACTTTAGAATCGGACTTAAGACGTCGAAAAACATAAAATAGGGCTTTTAAAAAATTGTTTTTTGTCGAAGTCAAAGTCAACTGTCAGACCGATCAAAGTCAACGGGTTGACTCGGACAAGTTGACTCAGACAAGTTGACTCGGACGAGTTGACTGAGACGAGTCAAATAGACCCGGTTCAGACTAGTTGGCAGGTTCGGGCTAGTCCAGATCGGCTGGATCGATTCTAGAAGAAACCAGAGCTGGGAGACGAGCCCCACGCGCACCAGACGGTGCGTGCAACGCGTAAAATTTTGGAAAGGGGCGGTTCGGTCAGCCGATTACTCCAATGTACCTACACATCACTGCCAAGCCATTTCAACACTCAATAATATACCAAATTCGTCAGCATTTTAAACAAAATAGCCAGAATGCTTATCCCGACAGCGATCGGTGAAATTGGCAACGTTGACGCGACCCACCGGTCAAGTTTTGAGTAGAACAGGCCGAGGAACACATTGGTGACGACGGTGAGGCGAGACGACGTCTCGATCCGCCGAAATCGAAGGAAAAAAGTGGCGAGTTTGTCTTTCCCGACGATGCTTCGAATAGTGATTCACAGTGTTGTTCGATGCGGGGAGGCTTGGATTTTGGTCGCCGATCGATTGGGGAGTTGAATGGGGGTAGCGGCACGTTCTACAGTGGCTGAAAAATGGGATAATTCAGGGTTGAGTCCCTAAACTTCCCACAGGTTCCAACACTGAGCTGCAACCTTTCCAAATTTGAAATTTGACCATCAACTTTTCTCTTGTTATGACTTTAATTTGATATTTTAAATTAATAAAATTTAGCCCTTAAATTGAGGTATAATATAAGTTGTGGGATAATTTCTTATATTTATTTCAGTAATAAAACATGAACCAACTAATATAAGTAGTTAAAAAATTGTTGTTCTTTCCTTAAGATTTTATGTTCAAACACCATGTATGCAAAGATATATAAGTATTTAATATCAAATGATTAAAAGTCTGAATAAATATTATATTAATTCATCTCAAACTAATAAAAAATATTTTTTAAAAACTCTTAAGTATTAATTGCACTAATTTAACTCACCTTTTGTTTAAAGATAAATCCCCCGATAATAATTAAGGGTTTCCAAATTGGGTACACGAATTTTCGAGTACTTGAAATATTGGATATATGGCTTTTCAGGTAGTATATTTGTTGGTCCATGTCTTAGTATGTTAAGTCTGAATACTCGTTAGTCGGGTACCCGTAAAACCCATATACTCATATATTTTAATCATAAGTATCCGATTCTTATATTTTTATTTTTTAATCCAATTTTTTTTAAAAAATCACATATGAAACACATAAAATTTAAAAGTTCATAACACATAATTCATACAAAAAATTAGTGATATGAAGTTAGTTTTAAAGATAAATATTATGATATTGATATATATATATATTAAAGTTATTTTAAAAAAACATTAAAAATATTAATATGGATGGTATTTTTTTCTTTCATTCTGGTAATGACAAATTAATAATATTTAAAAAAAAATTAAAAGTTAAAATTACATAATACAAAACTAAAAAGAATTTAAGGATTTAAATTTAGTTTTAAAGTAAAATATTAACGAACTTAAAATAAAAATCTAATTTAAAACTAATATATATAAATTAATACTAACATGTCGAGTTGGCTAACTGATTATAAAAAAATTTGATCCAGACATAGCTCAACTACTCCGAAAAAATCAAGGGTCGAGTACTCGGCCCAATTGGATATTTTTTTTAAAATGTTATCCGATTTTTTTGAGTTTGGATTAACGGGTCGGATTAACTGAGTTGAATATTTTTAATACTCCTAATTATAATATCTAGTTATAAATAAGAGCGTTTTTCGCCCCCAATTAATTTATTATTTTTTAAAAATTAAATGATTTATTTTATATTTTTATTAAAAATATCATAACCAATGAATATTTACATGTATTACCGAATTTGATATCATCTTACTTCCAAATATTTACTCATATCGGAAGCACGAATCAGCTCAGACAAAAACTAATAAAGAATGAAATAAATAAGCCTAATTTAATTGGCTTGAATGAATGAATGAAACGCGACGCGCCAACCTTCTACTTTTGTTCTGCCAATTGCTAGTTTGCGCCATCGTCGTTTCCTGCCCTCCTCTCGCCCACCGGGGTGGCGATAACCCTAAGGTCGACGAGATCTCCTATCCCAGTTGCCGACGAATCATGTCCAAATCTCGCGTTCATACTGATGTCAACGTTCTTCGTCCCAAGGAGTACTGGGATTACGAGTCCCTCACTGTTTAATGGGGGTAAATTTTAAATTAATTCCTCGAAACCTTCCTTGATCCTTGATCATTTGATTTGCCCCTTGATTGTTTTGACCGTAAGTTACACTAGGTTTCATCAAGTAACGCCAATTCAGAATTTCTGGAATTAACTTAACGAGGTATTTGAATCTAAATAACCGCGCTTACTTTGAGCATTTTTGTAACTTTTTTTTTACATATAACCCAAATCTTTTAATTGTTCGATTCAGTTCTTGATTGGTCAGAATTCTTTTCGTGTTTATGTTTTACTTTGATCTTTTTAGTGATCAAGATGATTATGAGGTTGTTCGGAAAGTTGGAAGGGGAAAATACAGTGAGGTTTTCGAGGGCATAAATGTCAACAACAATGAGCGTTGTATAATCAAGATCCTCAAGCCTGTCAAGAAAAAGAAGGTTAGTGCTTTTTGTTATCTATCAAATTTGATTAATTTTCGAGTAGATTTATAGGAGAAAATCTTGTGGCATAATCACATTTAGACTATGTTACTCAATTTGGGTGTTGCATACGGGCATGTTTTGACACGAGTATGATTTTTATAAAAGTTTTCCTGTGTACTTGGAGAGTCATAATCCCAGTACCTTTGCCCCAATATATGTCAACCATGGGCAGTTTGTCGGAGAATCATTGGTTATAGATTATAGCTTATTTATTATTATTGTAATTATTGGCAGATTAAGAGAGAGATTAAAATCCTTCAGAATCTATGTGGTGGCCCAAATATTGTTAAACTTCTTGATATTGTAAGAGATCTGCACTCGAAAACACCAAGCTTGATATTTGAGTATGTTAACAGTACAGATTTCAAGGTCCTCTACCCAACTTTGACAGACTATGACATTCGATACTACATATATGAACTTCTCAAGGTAACATCATGTTCCTCATCCTAACTTGAATTATTTAGCATTTGCTTGTAGTTTTATTCTTTACTCGATTGGACTCCAAAAATGGACTGTTCTTTTGAAGTTTTTGGAGGGTTACTGTCATGCATGTTTGCAGAATGCAGTATAGAATGATAAGGAGATGTTTCTTTGCTTTGTAGGCGTTAGATTACTGCCATTCACAAGGAATCATGCACAGAGATGTCAAACCTCACAATGTCATGATAGATCATGAGTTGTGCAAACTTCGATTGATAGATTGGGGACTTGCAGAGTTTTATCATCCTGGCAAGGAGTATAATGTTCGCGTGGCTTCCCGGTAATGCTTTGAAGACATTGTGAATTTATGATCAACTTTCCCCTTCATATACCTTTGTAGTTTTCAAAATTGCCTTCTTTTCCCGTAAAGGAAATTATTTTGGGATTAGTTACATGTATTCTTGCTGTGCTATGCCTTGAAGTGTCTTCCCTCACTGAATATGTTTTGTATTACAGTCATAGAGATGCAAAGTTTAGCATAAAACCATTAGACAAGACAAGCTTTGGGAAATTTGATAGTGCTACATTTATTTATTTTAAACAACTAGCTGGATTCTTGAAGAATACTTCTGGGGTTATGTTATTATTTTTTATATTACTTCAAGGGTGAGAAGGAGCTCAGAGTTCATATCCTCTAGATGATGCTATCTTGGATTCAAGAACCTTTTAAAAATGAAAGACCTATAATCTTTCACGAATACACAACTAAACAGATCTGCATTTTTGTGGAATCTTAATATATTTCCTATTGTTTTCCTACAGTTTACTGTGTCTGTCTGTGTCATCTACAATATAGATCCAGTTCTGAGAAGTTTAATTTTCCTCCTTACTTCTCACTTCTCAGGTACTTTAAGGGGCCCGAGCTTCTGTTAGATTTGCAGGACTATGATTATTCCTTGGACCTGTGGAGCCTTGGTTGTATGTTTGCAGGAATGGTGAGAAATAATATTATTCTAGTTTATATGCATTCAACTTTCATTTGAAACTTCAATATTGGGTGCCTTATAGAGTAGTTATGATGTTTGATTGTGTAGATATTCCGGAAGGAACCATTCTTCTATGGCCATGACAACCATGATCAACTGGTTAAAATTGCCAAGGTAACATGCTTCAGCAGATTGGCAGATGATATAGTATTGTTACTGATTTATTTTTTTCTTATTATTTGTCTTGTTAAATTGACATTCTGGCCGGTATAATGCATGTTTTTCTGACTGCTACCTGAAAACGAATTGGTCTAGACATTTGTATTGTACCTCGTCCAAATCATATTATACATGTTGTTTTCCAATCTACATCTGCATTACCTTTTCAAGCATCTGTTTGTGCCGTTTATTTGCTATTATTATGTAGATTCAGCATTATCCTTGCAGGTTTCAATTTAAATATTTATTCCTTCTTCAGTCATTACTTGATAGGGATACGGGGGTGTACTTTACATGCACTATCAAACAAGTTCTATATTCACTTTTCTTTCATGGCTTTCCTACAATGTATTGCTAATTTATGCTGATGCTACAAAGTTTTTGACTCACATTAATGTAACTTCAGGTGCTAGGAACTGATACCATTTAGAGCTGGTTCCTCAACTTGATGCTCTTGTTGGAAGGTATACTAAGAATTAATATATCCAATATGCAGGGTCACTGTTACTCGGTCTCCAATACAAGTGTTGGATATGGGTATGTGTCTGGCGTGGGTATGCTTAATTGTTTCTAAGTGAATATATGTATATATGGTTGGAGTGTCCTTGGAGGGCCATATCCTCATACCCATGTCCGAATATGTGCTGGATACGGGCTTAAAAAAAATTGAAGTCAATGCAACATGGTACAGGCTTTTGTACTTATTATGTACAAAAGCTATGGTTAACCTTAAACCATGGCAATGCACCCTGTGGTGCTGCAGTTTCACACACTGATGAGTTGACGTGTTAACAATGTGCTATGTAATTTGTTCTCCATTAACGTATTTGGTATGTTGTTTTCAGGCATAGCTGCAAACCTTGGTCCAAATTTATTAATGCAGATAATCAGCATCTTGTTTCTCCAGAGGTCATTTTTCTTCTTGAGGCATACTATTAGGAAGATGAATACTACAACTTCAGTTATAATGAACTAATGTTAATATGTATATTCATTCTTTGAGCTCTTTGACTTTCAGGCAATCGATTTTCTTGATAAGTTGCTTCGGTACGACCACCAGGACAGGCTAACTGCGAAAGAAGCATGGTATATAAGTTTTAATACTGCAACTAGCATTTCTTTACTTTCTCTCCCACTTTTTCAATTAAATGTTTGTGTAACTTGTAAAATAAGAAATAAAATAATTGGATCAACATATTAACGAGCGTTTTCATGCTCCTTGGGAATATGATTATGTTAATAAATACAAAAATGGATATTTTGTAGTCATATTAACTGGACTATTATTATTTTTTTTCTTCTTAAAGCACTATTGTCTAACACATTTGTATTTGTCCTAAGTCTACGAATTCTACTGTTATTGTGTTGTACTAACAGAATAAATCCATGTTGCATTGTTGCTGAGTTTTCATTTTTTTTTAAGTGCATGTGTCCAACACTTGAATCCAACACTTGATTTTCAAGGATTCTCCAAATACATGAAAAAATTTCAAAAAAATTCTGACCATTCCCGTGTTTGATACTTACACTTGAATTTGAGTATCATAGTGATAAACGCCATTGCTTGGCATGTGATATAATTTTTTCCCCTCCGGCAGGCCCATCCTTACTTCTCTCAAGTCAGGGCAGCAGAAAGTAGCAGGATACGCACTCAGTAACGGGTACACTCCGGCTTCCTTTGTAAACCAAATCAGACTCATTTGTTGTGTTTAAATTTTACATAAAAACCTATAATTTCTAATGGCTGTCATCGTCAGATTTAGGAAAGTTGAAAGGGTTGTCTATGAAATATTAACCATCATTTTTAACACTTCCCCTTGGCAACTTTTGTTTAAGAATGTATACTATACAGTTTGTTCATGCCATTCTCTTTAAACTCGAACATCATAACCCATAGCGTGTATACATAATGGCTATTTAACAAATTCTACACATTGGAAAAACATAAACCAGAGGTGGACCAACATAGTACACGACCGAACAATGTTTTAGCAAGTTTTTTCATGATATTAGAGGATGATGCTTCAAGAATAACATAGGCATAGGAGTTACCTTGCACAACTCTTAATGACTGAACAATTCCTTTTCTTCTCAATCACGGCATTTATGTATAATTTTGATGAAATATATTATACACAAGGTCACTAAATCATGTGTTTTGTTATTCGTCGTCTTTAATTTATGGTTATTCAGTTTGATTAAACGAATAATAACCCCTTTATTTACAAAATGTAAAACAAATCAATTATCTCCTACTGGATCGGCAAAGGCAAAAACACCTTTCAAGAAGAAAGTATAAGAATGTTGGCCCCCAAACAATAAAAGAAATAAAAAGAAGAGCCAGTGAGGCAATGGCATCAATTTCGAGGGTCACCTGTTGGGCATAACCATTCAATATATATGATGTGCAAATAGAGTATTTAAAGCTCCATTTTTGTACAACAAACACTAACCACCACTTAATCAAAACCAAGGTCACCGACCTTACAAATTTGAACACCCATTTTAATTATTAATAATATGATAAAAACTTTCATATTATTATATATCTACATATTACATATGTCATTATAAAGAGTTAAAAAGACAGACCCAGAAAGATATTCCTTCAATAATCCTAGAGCTTGTTTTACTGCCAGAAAGGGATTGTTTAATGGTCCAAAGTAATTGTCTTTAAGCTTTAGCCCCACTTGAGCCTAAAATCTAACCGCCCTCCCTCTTTCCTCCACATTCCACGATAATATTGATGAACATGAAAGTGATGGTGCATTCCTCAATATTGCCCTCAAACACACCATAAAAATACCCTCTTAACTAATGACCGGCCTGCACTGCACGGCAATTCTCTCTTCAATTTAAAATATACCTATAAAATCCCACTTTTGAATTGTAGCAAGTGTGAGTTTGTTTCTACTTTGGAAGCCATGGGAAGCACTGCAATTAGCAGTGATGGTGAAGAAGCATTGTCATTATGTGATCTGCCATTGGAGAACCAAGTTCAACCAAGGAGCCAACCTATTAAAACCAATGAAGATTTCAACTTCGGCTCAATGCCCGATTCTGTTGGCCCGGAGATGTGTTCAGCTGATCAAGTGTTCTTTAAAGGCCTAATTTTGCCCCTCTATGGTCTTCCAGGGTGCCACCAAGTTATCCACAACACTAGCAGCTGGTCCAAGTCCATGCACCATGGTTCATTAAGTAGGTTCACAAGTGATATTCATTGCAAGTACAACAAAGAACCAAGTCCCAAACCCCAGATAAGGTCACCAAGGACTCGGCCACCGCCATCATCAATGTGGGGAATTTTCAGGTCAGGCTTGGTCCGAGCACCATCAATCGAATTGCAAGACTCGAAAGTTCGTCTTAAGAATTCTGTCAGCTGCCGAAACAGTAAGCTTGTTAAAAGCAACAATGTTGGCGTAGTTTCGAAGAAGGGAATTATGGGGGTGTATAGTGGATGTAAATGCTCAGTTAATGTAGTTGAAACAGTTCCATCGAACAGCATAGTGTTCATCAATAATGAGAAACAGAAAGAAATGTTGCTTTCCGCCATGGAAGAGAGGAAGAAACTTCAGCAAGAATTGAAGATGAAGAAGAAGATGAAAGAAAAGGAAAAGCAAGCCTTTTCACGTCATTCAACTCCTTGAATGATTAGAGCAACTTTGAGTTTCACATGCAACCTATGTTATTTGAATTCGAATGAATATATATTCAATTAAAGTAAAATAATATTTTTTTATAAATACTGAAAGGTACTTATAAATTCACGTTTCTGATACGTAAATTAGTTATTAAAAAGCAGTGGGAGACATGGGGGAAATATGAGCATGAAACAAAATGAAACGGCCATCTGTGACTGCCACTAAAGCAAAAACGACGGATGAAGAAAGAATTAAATCAACTCTTTTCAGTTTCAGTTATCCCATTTGTCCTTTCTCCTCCAAAATCAATTACATCACATGGTTTAACACATCAAAATTTACCAGAGAAATAAATATATTCATAAACAATACTATGACTTCAAAGTGAAGGGCCATCCTGCACTTCCACTAGCAAAACAAACATTTTTTACTCCTAATCAGAAAGAAAAAAATAATAACCGTCTCTAGGGTCGATGATGACGAGGGCCGACTATGACTAGATTCTGGGGTTAAATTATTATTTTTTCTAAAATTTAGGGTCGAAATAGTATTTTATCTAAAATCGAGTCAAGTTAAAATTAACCATTTTACTAAATAACTAAGATGTAATAAACCAAGTAACATTTTTTCAAATCGGTGATTAAAATAAGACAGACCAAAAATAAAAAGGATCATCAATAAAGTTTACCCAAAATTTATTAATTAATTATTACAAAAACAGCTAAGCTAATGGTTTGATAAATAAAAATCTATTATTTTTGGTAGGAACAACTTACAAGACAAGAATAAGGTTTAAGGATGTAATATACAACTTGAATAGAGCATGGATTCCTTGCTTTAATTTTACAAATGAACCAACAACCTATTCCTTCACTTCCCACTTTCTTCCATATATATTTCATTTAATTCTTGAATAGAGCATGGATTCCTTGCTTTAATTTTACAAATGAACCAACAACCTATTCCTTCACTTCCCACTTTCTTCCATATATATTTCATTTAATTCTTGAATTAATGTGTATATATATATTTCATTTAATTCTTGAATTACTTTTATCGTCTCAAGTTTCTTTCAAGGATCTGTTCAACATGGGCAATGCCATGGGGAACGGTATGCTTTCTTCTTTTTAAAAATATTTTTTTAACTTCATAATTTGATTTAATTTATTCATAAAATGCATCTTATATATTATTAATAAGAACAAATGATTTACGACGGTTATAGATGATTTATTCCTTTTAATTTGGATAGATAGGACAATTGATGATTAGACTATCATTAATCGGTATGAAAGTTCTCTCTTTTAGGAGAAAGGAAGATGAGGTGGGGGTCTTGGATCCTTTTATCATCTCTCGATCTCATACGTAGGTCTATTATAACTATATGTAAATTAACAAGATAGACATGATAAACGAATCTGCTTAGTGTGATCAATTGTCAATGATTCTCACAAGTCCATGAAACTTGCTACAGAAGTATTATTGTTTTCCAAGAGGTATACATGTCCACAAATATACTATTACGAGGACTTTATTGCACAAGGATTCCCCATAGATTTTAATGTGAAAAAAGATTAGACTCGAATAAAATAAATATTTTCTAATTTTCTAAGAAATATTATAAAAAATTTGACATGAAATGTCGTGAGTATATATATATAGGTTAGGATTCACTTAAACAGTGTAAAACTCTTTAGTTTTACATACATTTAGGACTGTTGGATGAGGAAAATAGATGATTGAGATTGACTCATTGTTTTTTTTTTTACGGTGAATATATTCTTATTTCTTATTGTTAACATCAGTCTTCTATTTTCACTCATCAAATGATTCTAAATCTTTAAAAAACTATAAAACTAAAAAGTTTTACATTATGTAGGATTATATATATATAACCTCATAATAGATGTTATTTATTTTTAAATTGTATTTACATGACGTGGAATTCAAATTTTTTAAATTGTGCCCGCATGCAATGATAAAGTTTTGGTTCATGACAGGGTTGCCACCTACACAGATGTTAAGCCATGTGTTTAAATCCCGTCATGAACAGTTCACTGATTCCGAAATCAAAACCTTCGACGATTTTCATGCTGACATTCTCGATATCCTAAAGTAATTAAGTGTATAAAATTAAATATCATTAGTGTATCAAATATTTAATTTTTAATTAGTTTTCAGAAACATTCTCTCATAAAAATCAAACGTTTCAGAAATGTTTCCACGACTGGAAAATGGAAGAAGACCCAGAGAAGAAGAAGGCGATTTTTGTTGATTTTATTAGGACAATGAAGCTTAGCAAGTTGGATAACACGACCATCATGACCGGAATAGCGACGCCGCCGCAGCCATGGTGGCAAAGAGAGCCGGAGAGTTTCTGCCGCATTTGAGCATGATTAAGTCAATCCCCGATGTTGTGTTTGTTCCTTCGGTGACTATGGCAGCCTTGGTGATTTCCAAGCTTTCGAGAAGGCTTTATAGGTGAAGCGTGAAGGCAGTTCCGAGCATATCTGTGTCATTTATTGGCGATAAGCCTGAAGTACTTGAGCCTGAAGCGGCCAAGGAACTCCGACCACCTTCCCCTTCAGATTGAAAGAATCTCCCTTTTGCTTGCCTCACTCAAGCTTATATTTAACGTGCTCCATGTTTTATGCGAAGTTGTAGCTATATATATATATATATATATATATATATATATATATATATATATAAAGCAAATTGGGCAAAATTTCTTTGATAAACTAGACGTGCGTCTATGATAAACTTTAATATAACAAAAAAAACTACATATATGGCTGCTGTGATGGTTGCAATCCGCCGCCACCGTAGCTTCCATAGTTAGATGTAGCTGCATTATGACGTTAGAATTTTTTCATCTTGAGTATAGTAGTATAATCTTTGATCATTGGCTTGAGGGGAATATGTCGGCTGGTTCGGGACTTGATAACTGTAGGGGTTTGGACCGACACGAGTATACCTTTCGGGCATCCCTGTAAATGCAGCCCTTTGGTTGTAAACCGGTGGATCTTGTCTACCTGGAGGTCCCCGAAATCCTCGAAACCCACTGGTGGGCCTTGATTTCTTCCGCGGGTGATGTTTACATGAATCTCCCCTCTTTTTCTTACTGTCTGCTTTTGCTTTCTCAAGTTGAGCCAACCTTTTCTGGAGTGGATCAAGGGAGTAGTCAGCTTCTAGACCATAGTCTTGAACGCGTCTTATTACAGCTTTCAAGGCGGCGAGTTCTCATAATTTGTTGTAAACCGGTGGATCTTGTCTACCTGGAGGTCCCCGAAATCCTCGAAAACCCACTGGTGGGCCTGATTTCTTCCGCGGGTGATGTTACATGAATCTCCCCTCTTTTCTTACTGTCTGCTTTTGCTTTCTCAAGTTGAGCCAACCTTTTCTGGAGTGGATCAAGGGAGTAGTCAGCTTCTAGACCATAGTCTTGAACGCGTCTTATTACAGCTTCAAGGCGGCGAGTTCTCATAATCAGAGGTCTTCCACGGAAGTTGCTTTCAATCTGGTGTTGGAACAGCCAACTATCCTACCTCCCCTACCCATTATATATGGGAATAAGGGTCAGCTAATTTTTTTTTGTATATGAAGAATGAATCACCCATTTGTATTTTACTGTAGAGAAAATTCAGAGCAATGGGTCGTCATTCAGTAATAAGCCAGTTTACCTGTGAACCAGCAGCACCACAAGAGATTCCGCCCTTCCCTTGTTTCTCCGCAGATCTTTCAAGAACATCTTCAAGAGGGGCACTGGAGGAAACCCTTTCGGCAAGCTGGAAAGTATGAAATCGTACAAAATCTACTTGTCTACCACTGTTAATCAATAACTCAACAAGACCCGCAAAAGTAAGACTCAGTTCGGCAAATCAACACCAAACAGTTATAGCATCGACAAAACACAAATACATTAAACAATAACTCGAGACATCGTATGGAAACAACGGTCTGCACCATACAGACCTGGCATTTTCGGTGCTAATCCAATGGAACGGCAAATCTCAGGTGCTGCCGGTGATGAGCAACTACAAAACAAACTTGCAGAGTTGTTCTTCGTCAAACTCCGAAGCAATCTTAAAAGTATCAAGGAGCTGCAAAAAGGCTTCAGCTTCAAATGAATTGTCATTGGCAGCACCACTGACTGCATTAGACAACTTAGGTTTCCACTCATCAGCAATTGCCTTGGCTAGCTGTTTGATTTCTCTTTAATGTCACCTCCAGATTGCAGAATATTGCTCGATTCCTGTCCAATGAACCTTGCTCTCTGATGCTGGGATCCGAGACAGATGATGTTGAGCTGTCAGATTGCACCTGATGGCTGAGATACCATGAATTGGCAAATCAACGCAAAGGCGGGAATTGATGTGACATGTTCCTCATTGGGGTCGTTTTGAGTATGTTTCAGTCTTTTTGCCATAACTTTGGCTACAGTGTCAGAATCTCGCATAAGACCCCAATCTGGAAAGCTCTTTTTTCGATGCGCATGCTCTCTACATGAGCTACGCCATGTGGCCTTTTTTCAACCTCAAATTCTACCGTTTTCCCCTTCGAATCACTAGATTTAGATATTTTTTTACTATTTATGGTAATATTTCGATTGTCAATTAGGAAGTCAATTTAAATCCGATTTAGGCCGGATTTTTTGGATATTGCTTATTTTATTTCGAATTTCAATTTAGTGATTTCGGGATTTTGCTAATTTTGCCAAAATTCGAATAAAGACGATTTTCTGCTATACAGTCCGCTTGTGGATTGATTTAGGCATTTTTTATTTATATTTTATTAAACCCTAGAGACTTTTTTTTCTCTGGTTTTTTTTGGTGAATTTTCTCTTGTGAATCATCTGTTGGAGCGCCTGCAAGATAATCATTATTCTGTCTGGCGTCAGTTATATCAGAGCTTCAACATATTCCTGTGAAATTTCACCAGTTTCAATGGCTGGAGGTCATGGTCGTGGTCGTCGTGAGCAGGTTCCGAATGAGGAAGCCCAACGCCGTGATCGCACGTTCAGGATATGATGATTGCGGATTTGCAGAGGCAAGTCGTAGAATTAACCCACGCCTAGCGGCGCAGGACTTCGAGAATCGTGAGGCCTGATCACGATACCGATTCTACTTTCGAAAACCCATATCACAATCGTGCTATATTCCGGAGCACCGTGGTCGGAGGAGCGTCATGGAGACCTCGGTTTCGGGTTGATCTCCCTGAGTTTCTGGTACGTTACAGGTCGAGGGATTCGTGATTGGATTAATGAAGTGGAGCGTATTTTAAAATATAAGGAAGTTCCCGATCGTGTGAAAGTGAAACTGATCGCCATCAAACTCAAGGGCAGCATCTGCGTGGTGGGAACAGTTGCACGTTCACGAGAAAGACAGGGCAAGGCCAAGATCACTGATTGGGAGAAGATGAAGAAGAATAAGGGTCATTCCTTCCCTTCGGCTACACGCAAACCTTGTTTCAATACTTCATGAGTTGAGGCAGGGCGCATGACCAGTCGAGATTACATGGAGGAGTTTTACCAATTGGTCGCCTGGAATGATTTATCTGAGACGAAGGAGCAAATGGTGCGCTGTATTGGGGGGTTTACGCCAGCCCTTACAAATGTCCTCCAGCCTTCATTCATTGTGGAGTGTTTCGGAAGCTTACCAGTGCACTTGCTGTTGAAAAACAGCAAAATAGGAGACCATGATCAGGAACGATCACAACAGTCGGCCAGTTCGTCCTCAGGATTCCCGTCCTGCTCAACAGCCACCGCAGGGTAATTCTAACCCTACTATTAGATGTTTCATTGTGGTGAACAAGGGCATAGGGCGACTGATTGCAAGAAGCCTGCTAGTCAAAGGGTAAAATTGGTTGATTGAGGAAAACGCGGAAGACGAGACTGAGGAGATTGGCAAACCCGTGTATGACGATGAGAACTGATGATGTATGTGTCATGGTCATGACTCTGGTCGTTCGCAAGAGTCTACTTACCCCAAGGGCGATTCAGGGGACGATTGGTTGAGAACCAATATTTTTCACACACGACCTGCACAGTTGCAGATAAAGTCTGCAAAATGATTATTGACAGCGGAAGTTGTGAGAATGTAGTGTCGAGGAGGTTGTCCAGAAATTGCAGTTAAAGACCGTCATCCTAAGCCATACAAGCTGTCATGGCTAAAAGGCAGTGAGGAACATTTGATAGGCCTCGTGTCTTTTTCAATTGGTAGAAAATATTTTGATAATGCCTGGTGTGATGTTGTGTCTATGGATGCGTGTCATATATTGTTGGGTCGACCCTGGCAGTATGATCGCAGTGTTATTCATGATGACGGAAGAATCATATTCCCTTAGCATCAAGGGAAAAAATTGTGTTGGTACCCCGGGAAGGACTCACTCCTACCCCAGTAACCCTAATACTACTCTGCTTTCTATGTCCAGGTTTTTAGAGAGATTGAGCATGACGTGGGTCTATGCCTTACTACCTTGCGAGACAATGCAGTAGTGGATGCAGATTACCATAGAGGTACAGCGGCTACTAGCAGAATTCTCTAACTTGATGCCAGAGGATCTTCCCCTGGCTACCCCTATGAGGGATATTCAGCATCAAATTGACCTTGTTCCTGGTCAAGTTTGCCAAATCGACCAGCATATCGCCTCAGTCCCAAGGAGGCTGAAGAGTTGTAGCGACAGTGGAAGAGTTGTTGGAGAAGGGCTATATCCGAGAGAGTATGAGCCCATGTGCATCCCTGCTCTGCTAGTGCCAAAGAAAGATGGTTCTTGGCGTATGTGTGTTTTTGACAGCCGAGCGATCAACAGAATTACAGTGAAGTACCGATTTCCAATTCCCCATCTAGATGATATGTTGGATCAGCTATCTGGTTCTAAGGTCTTCTCAAAAATTAACCTTAAGAGCGGTTACCACCAAATCAGAATAAGACCTGGAGATGAGTGGAAGACGGCGTTTAAAATGCCACAAGGGTTGTATGAGTGGATGGTCATGCCTTTCGGGCTATCCAATGCGCTAGTACGTTCATGAGATTTATGCATCAAGTCTTGCGGCCTTTAATGGGGAAATTTGTTGTAGTTTTTCGATGATATCCTCGTTTATAGTCCGACATGGACTTCACAATTCGATCACCTCCGTGTTGTTTTTGAGATGCTGAAAACGGAGTGCTTGTTTGTCAATCAAAGAAGTTCTTTCTTCATACTTCTGTGACTTTTCTTGGTTTTGTTGTGTCTACTGATGGTGTTCATGCAGATCAGTCAAAGTAGATGCAGTCTTGGAGTGGCCCAGACCAAGGTCCTTACATGACATCCGAAGTTTCCATGGCTTGCCTTCTTTTTACCACCGATCATTATAATTTCAGTACTACTGATCGCCCCTATCACAGAGTGCCTCAAGGGGTGTGATTTCCAGTGGTATGAGGAGCAGAGGCCAGTTTTCAACTGGTCAAGCAAAGAGACCGAGGCTCCAGTTTGGCACTTCCAGATTTTGACAAGTGTTCGAGGTAAATTGTGATGCATCTGGCGTTGGCATTGGTGGTGTTCTGAGTCAGGCAGGTCGTCCGGTTGCTTTTTTCAGTGAAAAACTATCTGGATCAAAGAAAAATTATTCCACTTATGATATGGAGTTCTATGCCATAGTAAGTCCCTGAAGCATTGGCGTCACTACCTAGTACAGAAGAAGTTTATTTTGTTTACCGATCATGAGGCCTGAAGTACATCAATGGCCAACACAAGCTGAGTAGACGTCATGCCAAGTGGGTGGCATACTTGCAAGAATTCACTTTTATGCTGAGGCATCAAATAGGGAGTTGAACCGCGTCGCAGATGCCCTGAGCCGTCGTACCTTACTTCTCACCACCATGAGTACTAAAGTTGCAGGCTTTGAGACGTTCACAGATATGTATGCAGCTGATCCTTCATTTGGAAGGATATTTCAAGAGGTAACTGAGGGTCATCGTCATGATTTTGTTTTGCATAATTGTATCTGTTTCATGGATTACAGTTGTGCATTCCAGATTGTTCATTGAGGCAGCAATTATAAGTGAACTCCATAATGAGGGACACTTTGGCTGAGATATGACCTTGGCCCTTATTTCTTCTAACTTTTATTGGCCCAAGTTGACTAGTGATGTGGCCTATTATGTGGACCGTTGTTAGTGTGCCAGCGGTCTAAGGGAGTTCTCACCAATGCGGGCTTGTACACTCCCTTACCTGTTCCTGAAGCTCCTTGGTTCGATGTCAGCATGGATTTTATACTAGGCTTACCCCGCACCCAAAGGGCCTCGGATTCTATCTTTGTGTGGTTTGACAGGTTTTCCAAGATGGCTCATTTTGTAGCTTGCAAAAAGACTATGGATGCTGACCGGATTGCCCATCTCTATTTCAAGGAGATTGTGCGTTACATGGTGTTCCTCGATCCATCACTTCAGATCGTGATACTAAGTTCATCAGTCATTTCTGGAAGAGCCTGTGGGGGAAACTGGGATCGTTGAATTTCAGTACGCACCACCCCCAGACGGATGGCCAGACCGAGGTGGTGAACCGAAGTTTGGGAAACCTTTTGAGGTGTTTGGCAGGAACGAAGCCGAAGCAGTGGATTGCATTGCCTCAGGCAGAATTTGCCTACAACATATCAAAAACAGAACCACAGGTTTAAGCCCATTTGAATTGCTATGGTCAAACCCATCCAGGGTGCTGGACTTAGCCCCTATTCCACGTATAGGTCATTTCAATCCTAAAGCAGATGAGATGGCAAAGTATCTTCGGGGTATCCATGAGCAGGTGAAATAGACCATTCGTGAGAGCATACCAAGTACAAGACTCGGTCGACAATCATCGTCGTCAGGTACTTTTGTTGGTGATTTTGTTTGGGTTGTATAACTCGTGATCGTTTTCCTGTTGGTGAGTATAATAAGCTTAAGGATCAGAAGATTGGACCTTGTGAGGTCGTGCAGAAGATCAATGATAATGCTTACAGGTTGCGCCTTCCCAGCCACTTGAAGACTTTTGATGTCTTTAATGTGAAGCACCTGAGTCATTGTTTTGTGGATTCTGATGTACTACTTTGAACTCGAGGACGAGTTCTTTCCAACCCTGGGTGACTGATGCAGGGGATCCGAGACAGATGATGCTGAGCTGTCAGATTGCACCTTGATGGCGCTGAGATACCATGAATTGGCAGATCAGCGCAAAGGCGGGAATTGATTGTGACATGTTCCTCATTGGGCCGTTTTGAGTATGTTTCAGTCTTTTGGCATAACTTTGGCTACAGGTGTCAGAATCGCGCATAAGACCCAATCCGAAAAGCTCTTTTCGACGCGCATGCTCTCCACATAAGCTACGCTCCATGTGGCCTTTTTTCAACCTCAAATGCTGTCGTTTTCCCCTCCGAATCACTAGATTTAGATATTTTGTACTATTATGGTAATTTCGATTGTCAATTAGGAAGTCAATTTAAATTCGATTTAGGCCGGATTTTTTGGAGATTGCTTATTTATTTCGAATTTCATTTAGAGTGATTTTCGGATTTTGCTATTTTTAGCAAGATTCGAATAAAGACGATTTTTGGCTATAACAGTCTGGCTTGTGGACTGATTTTGGGCATTGTTTGATTTTATAATATTTATTAAACCCTAGAGACTTTTTTCTCTGGTTTTTTTTGGGCGAATTTTCTCTTGTGAATCATCTGTTGGAGCGCCTGCAGGATAATCATTATTCTGTCCGACGTCACTCTCAGAAGCACCATTGAAAGCTGCCAGTTTATGACCTAATGTTGTTCTATCAGAGATGAAGCGGAATCATTTGCCTCATGTTGCTCAATACCGGCCACAGTTGCCCAAAGTCACCGGTGGCTCAAGACAACTATAGAACCAATTGCAAATTATTAACAAATCATCAAACAAAAGGAATTAGCAATATAAACATAAAGAAATTGCAACCAGCACACTTTCAAAATAGAAATGAACCGAACAAAACACACGGCCTGGATTTCAAGATAAGTCTAGCAGTCGAAACCCCATTATCGAAAAACAGGAACATCCATGGAACATTAATCCAGAGCTTGACTACCAGTGTCCTAAGAATTAACTAGAAATATGTCGTACATTTTTTTTTGAAAACTACGAATGGAAACCAATTCAAAATCCATCAACTAACATGTTAAAAGAAGACGAACAAATAGCTTATGAAAATTAGGTTTTATTTATCAGTTTTTAAAGCATGAAATTCTCCAATGTTAATTTGCATTTGATTTTTCATAAAACCAGAAACTACATCATTGCTTTCCAAACACCTCTGAAAAAAAAAATCATATCTTCTTTTCCATTCTTTATTATGTACATATTCTAAGTCAAACAATCTACATTATCGAAACAACATCCAGATCCAACAAAATACGTAAATAAAAGTGGGAAATGGAGGAATTATAAAACATTCAAAATCAACAAAATGCAATTAAAAAAAGAGGAGAAATTTAGCTGAAAATACATTAATTATAATAATAATCTTGGCGTCGATATAAAAATTGAACCAAAAAATGAATAAACCTTTTGCTCTTAGCTTGTCATGCGAAGGGTTCTTGTCCTTCATTGGGTTTACTTGGTTGTTTTCCTTCATCTTTCTCCCGCGGATTTTGCAGAATATTAAAAAAAAAAATCTCCGGGTTTTTGGTCCATTTGTTTCATAAAACTGGGCTCAATCCCAAATTTCCTAAATTCGCAAGCTTGGGTTTACATCATTTTCTCGGGCTATTTCTGAATGGGTAAATGCATACATTTTGGTACTTGAATTTTTTTAAGTTTTAAGTTTATACTTAAATTTTTTATGTCTAATTAGATATCTGAATTTAACTTGTTGATTTAAATTAGTATCTTGACTTCATTATTTGGTTCAAAGTACTAATTAAGATAAATGAATTATTTAAATCAATTTAAATTCTGAAATCAAATTTAAGTATTAATTCGAACCTAAAAATCAAACTATATATTTAATTGAATAAAAAAATAATATTTAAGGATTTATTTTCTTTGGGGTTTATTTCATTTTTTTATAAAAAGGAGATTCTTGTATGTTATTAATAACAATAGGAACATATAAGGGTAAACCTTTGGACTGATTCATTAAAAAACTTCCTAATCTTAAGTGGAATAAAACTATCTCTACATATTTTATGAGGAGTTTATGGACCAAGTTTGGGCTGGTGTAAAATATAAACATAAATTTAACAAAAAATAAGTTTTGAATACAGACGTGAATTACCTCAAATCCTACACATTACTAATCAAAATACCAATTAATATTCCGACAAATTAAACATTAAAAAAAATAAACCGAATGGTTTATTTAAATAAAGTTTAAACGTTGTTAGTATTTGAAGCATAGTGTTGAAAAGCAGTCAAACCTTTTATTTCCACAGGAGTGTGGTCAGTCATCACACATGACACATGTAATCAAGCCGTCAAGGCCTTGCATATTCAAACCTTTCCTTTCCTTTTATATTCTTTTCTTGCATGCCCTAGACTGATGGTCATTAATAGCTTGGATTTAATATTTTTATTTTTTAATTTCTTAGAAAATTAATCAAAATAAATTTAATTATTAAACATAAGTTTCTTTTAATAGTTTAATATGATTAAAATGTAATATTTGTTCAAAATTTTTCTTTAGTGGTTAATAATACATTTACTCAATTATTGAAAACGGGTAGAATTTAGTAAAAATCAAACCAAATACCATGGATTGAAATGATTTGGGTCTTGTGGCTGCCAATGGGAAAGAAATACCTTCGGAGAAGAGTGGCGACTGGTGAGGCCGTCAGGCGGTCATGGGAATTCTAATAATCAAACACTTCGGCTCTCATTTCTTGTATTTTCTTCTTCGAATTCAACTTTGCATGTTGGACTCGTAATCTCCATCACCATTTTTCTATTTCCCATAGAACCACATTCCCAGAAACTTCCTCCCGAGAAACATAATTTTCACCGCGTTTTCTTTTCTGTTTAGTCGATTATTTGCAGTATTAACAATCTCAGTCAAACCTTCCCCATTCTCATTCCATGCAACATAAAACTTCTTCTTTATTTCTCGGTACGATGAACGCAGTCAATCTTTTTTAGTCGTTTCTGCTTTTGTTTTAGTGTCGATAAGTGTCACTGAATCTCGGGATCCTTTCAGTGTCTTGACGTCCCGGAACTTTGTAGGTGGAAAGGTGCCTGATTTTTGGATGTCGGCTTATATCTCGTGCGATCAAGACTCGGGTCCGAGCGGTCCTGGTGAGGACACAGGCAGACCTCGGAGGAATTAAGAACTCCGGTCCAAACCCTGATGGGACGTAAGTTAACTAACGGTTTCCATCTCGGAGAAATAAAGAATTCTGGCCCCAGAAATGGTGGTGAGGGACACGAGTTCCCCGATAGTAGAACCTTGGGTGGCATTAAGAACTCGGGTTCGAGCCCTGGTGAGGGACATAGCTCCATTCTCGGCGGCATTAAGAACTCGGGTTGGAGCCTAGGGAACAGGCTAATTGTTAGCATCAACTTAGGAGGCATAAAGGATTCTGGTTTGAGTGGTGGGGACCAATTTCACTGATAGTCGAACTCGAACCCATGACATCAAAGACTCTGGTCCAAGCCCTGGTGTGGGAAATTGAGGGCTCTGGTCTGAGTCATGGTTCGAGCCGAACACCGGGAGATAACAATGTTTTTGGTACGAGGCTTGGTAAAACAGAGCAGGGTTTTCAGCAGTATACACTTAGCAAAAAATATTTTGTTTTTTTATTTATTGTAAATTCATTTATTAAGTTCATTTGTTGTCCATTTTTGTTTTTAAAAATCTTTAATAAACTAAAGGGTAAAGAACACAAATAGTCACTCGATTATAAGATGATGTTTTATTGAGTATATCGACTATTAAAAGTTACAAAATAATTCATCGACTATATGATGTTGCTTTGTTGAGTCCCTCGATTATAAAAGTTACAAAATGATCATCCGACCATTCATATGTTCCAAACTCATCATTTTTCATTGAAAAATTAGTTTCCATCTGAGTTGGACGTTAATATGTTGACTAACATATGATAAAATCTAGTCTTAAAATTGTTTGAGTTGTATTTTATGGATTGACTCTCTGCTTATATTATGTCGTCAACAGAGACGGAGCTTTGTTGGGGGCCAAAGGAGCCCCAATCCCTGTAAAAAAAATTATATATTCGATAAATTTTGGTCTAATAGTATTTTGTTCATGTAAAAAATATTCAAATTAAAAAAAATACAAGAGTTTATTAAATTTTAATCAAGTACTAGACTGAACTAAGAAGATAATCTCATGACTTAAACTTAACTTGAAACTGAGTCTAGTCGTTTGAGTTTCTATACAAATTTAATTGTAATTATTTATAGTATTATAGTACAAATTTATTCTAATTTTTCGACTTTCTCTAACCATATAATATATATATATATAATATTTCTTCATATTCTTTTCACATTATAATATTATTTAATATATCACAAACAATCTAAAATTATAAAATATATTTACAATATTCTATTTTAAAGAAGGTATTTTGAGGATAAAAGATTGATGAGAGTATAAAGGAGTCAAAGAATTGATGTGAAGAAAGAATTTGTAAACATTGTAGTCAAAAGACTAAATTGAGTAAAATGCAAAATTAAAGGATTAAATTAAGAAAAAGAGTACATTTTTAGTAAAAAAATAATATAAGAATCGAAGTTACATAGGTATTCTATAGTGGTAGGGGAGCATGGGGTTTAAATTTGATGAAAAAATGTACTTAAAATGAATGATGAATTGAAGAAATACTAAAATCATATAAAATTGAATGATTAAATTAAAAAAATAGAAAATTTGTTATCAAAAAGTGGAATTGAAAGTACATATGTATTCTACGATGGTTTGGAAATATATGGTTCAAATTTGGCAAAAAATTAACTTAAAATGGAGGAGGAGTTGAAGGAATAGGAAATCAGGGACCAAATCGTAAACCTATCAAAATACACATCCAAATTTTTGAGTTTTTTGAGTTACTCAAAATTTTGAAATTTTAACTCAAATCAAACTCAAAATCCGAATTTATAATTCGAGTTAACTCAAATCGAATAACTTGAAATTAAAAAAAAAATTCAAGGAATTGAGTTTTGCTCACCCCTAGTTACTAACGGGAGATTGTTGTCCCATTGGAGGTTTAAGGTGTTTTTCTATGACAACGACGATAGAGTGCGATGATAAAGGTTAATAAAGGAGTTTAAAATTAGAAATTTTAAAGGATTGATTTTTTTTAAGATTTGAGGAAAAAATTTAATATATATTTCAAATCTTTATTATAAATAAATTCTAAAATTTTATAAATGAAACATGTATCCAATGATAGATTTGTTTAGTGACCGTTGCGATTGAAATACATACCTTTGTTGATTAGAAAAAAAGTTAAAATACCTAAATAGAAAATTATATTTAGTTTTAGAATTTCTTTATTAAGCCTAAAATTTAAACATATAATCCTACTAGTAAAGTAGACCCTTCGCCACTCATCAAGCCGGACGGACGAAACTAGCCTGCGGCTCGAAGCTTTTATTTTCCCTCAGTTAAACTTTGGGTAAATTATATCAATGGTCACTAATATTTGAATAAATTTTTATTTTTCTATTGAGTTTTAAAAGTAACAAATTATTATTAATATTATCAATCTGTAATAAAATGATCAATCCACCGTTACCTCTATTAAAATGATGATGTGACAACGTTAACAAAATGATTAATATTTAATTCTTTCCGTAACTAATTCTAAAACACCAAATAGATCATTAAACATTAATTTTATATGTAATTTACTCCCAAAAGTTTTGGAAAAATTCCACTGTCAAACATTCCCCGTCACTCTAACTCTCACATAGCCATGCCTTCATCTTCACCACCATAACAATCCCACGTAAACAATAAACCTTCCAAAAACCTTCTTTGAAAACCCACGTTTCACCTCCATTTAATCTCAATGTCTGTGTTTCTCCTTCTTTCATACAACCTTTCCTTTTACAAAATGTAAAACCATTGCATTAATATTGTCCAACTTTTCCTTTTACAAAATGTAAAACCATTGCAAGAATATTGTGCTTTCATACAACTTTTCCTTTGCAATCCACTAGTTTCATTTAATCCTTGGTGCATAAACTGGGAGAAACTTGAAGGCATTTGATATCGAAGGAATGGGTCAGTAAACACAACAAAGCAACCGTTCTGGTTTAAGGAAGTGAAGCACTTCCTTTAGATAAAACGTTTATATAGTACTAAGTAGCAATAGAGAAAAAAAATCTCCTACATCAAAAATTACATCAAGTAAAATGCTGAACTGATCATCTTTTGGCCTTAGGTTCATATTCATCAGCGTCTGCTTCAAAAATTTTTGAAGTCACATCACAATAATCATCTTCGGTACTCTTCTTCTTCTCTGATGTATATATCCCTCCTTGTTCAGGTGCCTAAATTTGTTGATGATAATAGCTAATCAAGGCTGACAATAAGATTTTACCCTAATTAAATACACTTCGATTTATCATGCTCGTCAACAAGGATGTTTATAAACTCAGTTAAATCCTTTACCATCATAAAATGTTGATTACAGTTAAATTCTTAACATTGCATACCTCTGAAAAATGATGCTTGATTTCTTCATTGTTTGTAATGCCTCGACAAGCTCAAGTTCCAATGTTAGTACTCGCTCTAATGCATTTCTAATTTCTGAATATTCATTAAATAAAGGAAATATGCTTTTCAGTTCTTCATTCGCCAGTGATTGTAACATCCTCAATACCGGGTTAGTGACTAATTGTAAAGTCTCTGAATTTGGTGGTTAAAATAAAATGAATGAATAGTATAAAGATTTACATGTAATTATGTGTATGATGGAATTGAAAGGAAGAATGAATGAAAGGACAATAGAGTAATTGCAAGGAAAATAATTAAAGAAGAGATAAGTATGTATATAAGGATACACGTGGGTGAAGGGAGAAAACACCCAAGACTTCCAGAGTTCTCTTCTTCTTCTTTCTTCCTTGTGCGTGTGAACTAAAGCCAAGGTAAGATTTCTGATTATTGAATTTCTTGTTAAATTTAATATTGGGTTTTGATTATTAGATGATAACTAAGCTTAAGGAAAGCTTAAGTTATCTTAACATCAAAGGATGATGGAGTTAGGAGAGATTTAAGATTTGAAGTTCTTAAATGAAATCTTGGAATAGAGTTCATAACTAGAATTGAAAGTTAAATTTGACTTGTCATCAATCTAGTTAAGATATACGAAGTGTTAAAAGTGGAATTCAAACATGTTGAATTATTGATGTAATTCTTGAATTACATATGAAAGATAGGATTTGAAGGTTTAAGATGAAATAAATGAGTATAAATTGGTTTAAGGATGTGTACTAGAGTTAAAACTGAAAAAGAGGATTAAACATGAAGGATTTAATCCAAAATGAATGAATTTTCGAGTTCAAAAAGAGGATTCTGGGCAGAGTGCATCGATGCATATTCATAGTGCATCGATGCATCAAGGTTAAAACCCAGAAAGTTTTTGAAGGTGTATCGATGCACAGGTAGTGCATCGATGCACTCTTTTAAAATAAAAACATCGAATGCAATTAGTGCATCGATGCATAAGGCATGCATCGATGCATCCCATTAATAATAAAACATCGAATGCATTTTATGCACCGATGCACAAGTATTGCATCGATGCATACCTTCATTAAAAGAGGAAATTGACATTTATCTTAATCTAAAGAGTGAACCATTAGAGTATATTAGCTATAATACTAATATAGATCCATGTGTGATTATGTAGATACTAAATGTAAGCTTATTCCGGAATGATCAAAGGATTAGAATCGAATCAAAGCAAACCTAAGGTGAGTGCATAATATATATATAGTATAATGGAATAAGACTTGTGATAAGTCTAATTCCTATATTGATTTTCATAGTACAATAGTTGTGAACATGCATACATGATATTGTAATACATGCATAAGGCATATATATGTTCATGTGATTGGATAAATGATGTATATATATGAATAGATTCAAATACACATGTGATAAGATATGTGATATGAGAACATGACATGAGCTACATAATCACAAGAGAAATGACATGAGCTACATGATCACAAGAGAAATGACATGAACTACATGATCACAAGAGAAATGACATGAGTACATGAACATATAAATTATAATAATACCCATAGTATACGATATGAGAGCTATAGGTGTAATTATAATAATAGTCCTTCGGGACGTAGTCCTTCGGA
The DNA here is from genome assembly GCF_006381635.1 of Hibiscus syriacus. NCBI lineage: Eukaryota > Viridiplantae > Streptophyta > Magnoliopsida > Malvales > Malvaceae > Hibiscus > Hibiscus syriacus. The sequence goes on along the minus strand of NW_024063072.1, from coordinate 418,966 downwards.
TGTAGTGGTTCTACGGACTATATGACAGTCCTTTGGGATGGATACTGAACTAAGGTTCGGTGCCCCATGAGGGAATTGATGCGAGATGTGGTGACAACATTAATGCACAACCTCAATGCACACATACCTTTATTCTCAATAATACAGGGCAATTGAAATACAAAGTAAAGTGAAAGTGGTACAAGAAGGTAAGTTTTGTACATGCATGATATGATTATATATGTTATTGTGTAATAGATACATGCATATTGAAATGTCATGACGGAAAAGGTAAGAATGCATATTCATGAAGATATTGTTGCATATTCATTTATTGCCTCACTAAGTCTATGACTTAGCGTGTAAGTGATTTACACGTAGGTACCAAGAAATAAGGAGATTCAGAATAGCAGTGGCACGGACAGCAACATTATTAAGAAATTAGATCAGAAGTAATTGACAAAGTAGGTATTTTTTTGTGTACAAAGTGTTGGTATGTAATAAATGGTTAATTACGAATGCTCTGATCGATTTTGTATTAAGTGGTCTCTTTTATGTAAATTAAAGTATTTTGTTTTAATGAAAGTTTTTAAATTCCCGGATTTTTCTTTAAGAATCAAAGTTTGAAAAGTCAATGTGACATCTCGGACTTGTATTCGGGTCGAATATGAGTTAGGAGTGTTATATTTAATGGTATCAGAGCTACGGTTTAATCGATTTTGGCATAACCGAAGTCTAGAGTGTCTGATAATGTATACATACCAACAAAATTGTAGAAACTTCTGATCTGATGGAATAATAAGTATGATGTTTTGCTAATAGAACTATATGGTTGTATTTTTATAGATGTCCGGACGAGGTAGTTCTAGGAATGAAGCGAGAGATGATAGACCCACTGAAAGTAGTAATTCACCTGCCCTGACCAGGCAGAGTGAAGAACAGACATCCTCTGGAATGCATGTAAATGATCAAGATGTATTCTTTAGAACGTTAGACGGTATTGACGCGTTTTCAACCTCCTGTTACTTCAACTCCAAAAATGAATGTTGCGAAAGAGTTGAAGGGATTAGGAGCTCCAGAGTTTAGAGGGGAAGCTGATGAAGGTCCTGTTACTAAGGACCTTTGGCTTAATGACTTGAAGGTCATGCTTACGGGACTTCATTATTCCGATGTTGAGAAGCTGGATGGAGTAATTTCCTTATTGAGAGGACAAGCAAGGATCTGGTGGACCAATGTTACATTGAGGATGTCTAACGCCCAAGTAACTTGGTCATTATTTTTAGAAGAATTCAAGCATAAGTACATCGGAGATCAATTTGTTCGTCAAATGAACCAAGAGTTCATGAATTTGAAGCAATGAAATCACACTGTATATGAGTACGAGTGTGAATTCAATAAGTTGAGCCGCTTTGCTGTCGAGCTAGTTCCTACGGAGAAGGATACTTGTGAGTGGTTTGTAGAGGGGTTACGTCCTCGGTTGAAGGAAATGTTAATTATCTTGAATTTATCCTCGTTTCAAGAGGTAGTCAACCGTGCCAAGGCTCTGGAAAGAGCTCAAAATGAGAGGTTTGAAAATTTGAGAGCTCAGACAGTCAAAAGAACGGGTGCTTCTTCGAGTTCCGCACTATCAAAAAAGGGCAGAGATGTTGGTTTTCGACCCCAAGTTAGATCAGAGTCAGTGGCATCTTCCGCTAGAGGATCAAATCAGATAAGAGGTAGACAAACTCAGTCAGTGGGATCTGGAGTTGGGAGATCTAATCAAAGTCAAACCAGACAATGCTCATATTGTGGAAAGAATCATTCATGGATATGCCGGATGATTTTTGGAGTTTGCTTTAGATGTGGGGACGCTGGGCATTTTGTTTGGGATTGTCCAATGTTAACTAGTGAATCTATACAGCCAGAGAGATCTATTTCTGCAGGCCATAGAGGAAGAGGTATAGGCAGAGGAAGAAGCCAATCGGAATCATCTTCTCAACAGGAGATACACTCAACTGCTTGAGTGTACAACCTCAAGACCAATGAGGTTTGTGATGACCCATTTATTATAACAGGTACCTTTCTATTGTTTAGCAAATGTGTAATTGTATTGATTGATACGGGGTCTACATATTCATACATTACTAGTAAGTTAGTGAAAGAATTAAACATTCCGTTAGAAACTACTAGCAATGAGGTGATAGTGACGAACCCATTAGGGCACAGTGCTCGGATAAATTTGGTGAGCCGAGGGTGTCTCATACAAATTCAGGGAATTGAATTTTCTACTAATCTGATGAAATTACCTTTATACGAATTTGAAGTGATACTGGAAATGGATTGGTTATATCGTTATTACACTAATGTCGATTGTAGATTGAAAAGAGTAACGCTGAGAAGTCCAGAAGGGGTATATGTGGTAGTATTTAGTGAAGGATGGAATCCATTGGCAAATGTAATTTCAGTAATGTCGGCGAAGAAGTTATTGCTACAATGATGTCAATGGTTCATTGCTAATGTGCTGGATATTAGAACCAAGGAGAAAGGGATTGAAGGAATTCCTATAGTCAGAGAATTTCCTGATGTATTTCCTGCAGAGTTGCCAGGTTACCTCCGGACAGAGAGGTAGAATTCCAGATTGAGATAATACCGGGAACAGCGCCCATTGCAATGGCACCATACAGGATGTCTCCAAAAGAGTTGCAAGAATTAAAGATTCAATTACAGGAGTTACTAGACAAAGGGTTTATTAGACCAAGTATCACCTTGGGGAGCTCCTGTTCTATTTGTTAAAAGAAAGATGGATCAATGCGTCTTTGTATCGATTACAGACAGCACAATAAAGTGACCATCAAGAACAAGTATCCACTTCCCCGAATTGATGATTTATTTGATCAACTAAAGGAAGCTTCAGTGTTCTCAAAAGTTGATCTACGTTCGGGTTATCATCAATTAAAGATTCAAGAGAATACATTTCAAAAACGGCGTTTAAAACAAGATACAGTCACTATGAGTTTATCGTGATGTCGTTTGGAGTTACGAATGCACCAGCTGCTTTTATGATCTAATGAACAAGATTCCAACCTTATTTGGATCAGTTTGCTGTGGTGTTTATTGATGATATTTTATATATTCAAAGTCAAAAGAAGAGCATAGTTCACACTTACAGATTTTTTACAGATTTTACGAGACAAGAAGCTTTATGCTAAATTTTCTAAGTGTGAATTTTGGTTGAATGAAGTGACATTCCGTGGACATGTAATTTCTGCAGAAGGAGTTCGAGTGGATCCCCAAAATTAAAGCTATTCTAGAGTGGAAGTTCCAAAGAATATAAGAAGTTAGAAGTTTTCTGGGGTTAGCTGGTTATTATCGAAGGTTCGTTAAAAAAATTTCGATCATAGTATTACCCCTAACTAAACTGTTGAAAATGGAAGTAAAATTTGTTTGGACTCAAGAATGTCAAGAGTTTTGAAAAGTAAATAAGATTCTACAGAAGCTCTAGTGTTAGTTCAACCTGAGTCTGGTAAGAACTTTATAGTGTATAGTGATGCGTCTCATAGTGGTTTGGGATGCGTATTAATGCAAAAAGGCAAGGTGGTGGCCTATGCTTCAAGACAACTAAAACCGCACGAGAAGAATTATCCAACACACGACCTAGAGATGGCAGCAGTAGTGATTGCTTTAAAGATCTGGCGTCACTACTTGTATGGTGAAAAGTGCTACTTGTATACGGATCACAAGAGCTTAAAATACTTGATGACTCAGAAAGAGTTGAATTTAAGACAAAGAAGATGGGTGGAATTTCTCAAGGATTATGATGTTGTGATTGATTTCCATCCTGGAAAGGCAAATGTGGTAGCTGATGCCTTGAGTAGAAAGACGTTTGCAGCTTTGCGAACTCTTGATGCTAGATTATCGTTAAGAGAATATGGTGCAATTTGTGCAGAATTAACTGTCAAGCCATCATGGCTATATCGAATTAAAGAATTGCAAGCTAAAGATGGAAAGTGTTTAAAAAAGATACAACAGATAAGAAATGGAGGGTACGGATTATGAGATTAAGTCTGATGAGAATTTGTATTATCAAGAAAGATTGGTAATTCTGGATGATGATGAATTAAAGAATGATTTGTTAACGGAAGCTCATTGTAGTCCATTGACAATGCATCCGGGAGGGAATAAAATGTATATGGATCTCAAGAGTCGATATTGGTGGCCGGGAATGAAGAAAGACATTACGAAATTTGTATCAAAGTGTTTGACTTGTCAACAAGTCAAAGCTGAGCATCAGGTTCCGTCAGGATTGTTACAACCAATTTCAATTCCTCAATGGAAATGGGAAAACATAACGATGGATTTTGTCACGGGGTTGCCTTTAACTCCGAACAAAAAGGATTCAATCTGGGTGATCGTAGATAGATTGACTAAGTCAGCCCATTTTATTCCGGTACGAACTGATTTCTCCATTAATAAGTATGTGAATCTGTATATTAGAGAGATTATACGTCTGCATGGTGTACCTATTTCCATAGTTTCTGATCGAGATCCTAGATTCACATCACGGTTTTGGAAGTCATTACATGGAGCACTAGGAACTCGGTTGAACTTCAACACAGCGTTTCATCCTCAAACCGATGGTCAATCCGAGTGAACTATTCAAATTCTGGAGGATATCCTAAGAGCTGGTGTCATTGAATTCAAAGGATCGTGGGAAAGGTATTTACCACTTACTGAATTTGCGTACAACAATAGTTATCAGTCAAGCATCAAAATGGCTCCCTATGAAGCTCTATACGGAAGAAGATGTCGTACGCCCCTGAACTGGTATGAACTTAAGGATCGAGAAGTTATTGTTCCTGAGTTGATTCAGAATACGAAATAAAAAGTTCAAGTAATTCAGAATAATCTGAAAGTTGCAGCTGATAGACATAAATCATATGCTGATTTAAAAAGGAAATAGATTAAATTTCAAGTCGGAGATAAAGTGTTCTTGAAAGTGTCTCCGTGGAAGAAAGTATTGAGGTTTGGACGGAAAGGAAAGTTGAGTCCTCGATTCATTGGGCCTTACGAGATTACTAAGAGAGTAAGACCAGTAGCATATCAACTAATTTTGCCACCTGAAATGGAAAAGATACACAATGTCTTTCATGTCTCAATGCTTAGGAAATATCGATCTGATCTATCCCATATTGTGACTGCTGAAGAAATTGAAGTTCGACCAAATTTAACTTATGAGGAAGAACCTGTTCAAATATTAGCTCACGAAATCAAGCAACTAAGGAACAAGACTATTCCATTGGTTAAGGTCTTGTGGAGGAATCACAAAGTAGAGGAAGCAACATGGGAACGTGAAGAGGACATGAGGATTAAGTACCCCTACCTCTTTGTATAATGAAAATTCGAGGACGAATTTTCTTAAGGGGGGAGAGTTGTAACATCCTCAATATCAGGTTAGTGACTAAATTGTAAAGTCTCAAATTTGGTGGTTAAAATAAAATGAATGAATAGTATAAAGATTTACATGTAAATTATGTGTGTAGATGATTGTAATTATTGTGTAGATGGAATTGAAAGGAAGAATGAATGAAAGGACAATAGAGTAATTGCAAGGAAAAATAATTAAAGAAGAGATAAGTATATATATAAGGATACACGTGGGTGGAATGGGAGAAAACACCCAAGACTTCCAGAGTTCTCTTCTTCTTCTTTCTTCCTTGTGCTTGTGAACCAAAGCCAAGGTAAGATTTCTGATTATTGAATTTCTTGTTAAATTTAATATTGGGTTTTGATTATTAGATGATAACTAAGCTTAAGGAAAGCTTAAGTTATCTTAACATCAAAGGATGATGGAGTTATGAGAGATTTAAGATTTGAAGTTCTTAAATGAAATCTTGGAATAAAGTTCATAACTAGAATTGAAAGTTAAATTTGACTTTTCATCAATCTAGTTAAGATATACGAAGTGTTAAAAGTGGAATTCAAACATGTTGAATTATTGATGTAATTCTTGAATTACATATGAAGGATATGATTTGGAGGTTTAAGATGAAATAAATGAGTATAAATTGGTTTAAGGATGTGTACTAGAGTTAAGAGTGAAAAAGGGGAATAAACATGAAGGATTTAATCCAAAATGAATGAATTTTCGGGTTCAAAAGAGGATTCTGGGCAGAGTGCATCAATGCATATTCATAGTGCATCGATGTATCAAGGTTAAAACCCAGAAAGTGTTTGAAGGTGTATCGATGCACATGTAGTGCATCGATGCACTCTTTTAAAATAAAAACATCGAATGCAATTAGTGCATCGATGCATAAGGCATGCATCGATGCATCCCATTAATAATAAAACATCGAATGCATTTTATGCACCGATGCACAAGTAGTGCATCGATGCATACCTTCATTAAAAGAGGAAATTGACATTTATCTTAATCTAAAGAGTGAACCATTACAGTATATTAGCTATAATACTGATATAGATCCATGTGTGATTATGTAGATACTAAAAGTAAGCTTATTCCGGAACGATCAAAGGATTAGAATCGAATCAAAGCAAACCTAAGGTGAGTGCATAATATGTATAGTATAATGGAATAAGACTTGTGATAAGTCTAATTCATATATTGATTTTCATAGTACAATAGTTGTGAACATGCATACATGATAATTATTGTAATATATGCATAAGGCATATATATGTTCATGTGATTGGATAAATGATGTATATATATGAATAGATTCAAATACACATGTGATATGATATGTGATATGAGAACATGACATGAGCTACATGATCACAAGAGAAATGACATGAACTACATGATCACAAGAGAAATGACATGAACTACATGATCACAAGAGAAATGACATGAGTACATGAACATATAAAATATAAGAATAATGCCCATAATATACGATATGAGAGCTATAGGTGTAATTGGCATGCCAAGAGTCGAGGGTATAATAGTCCTTCGAGACGTAGTTTTTCGGGATGTAGTGGTCCTACGGGACATATATGACAGTCCTTCGGGACGAATACTGAACTAAGGTTCGGTGCCCCATGAGGGAATTGATGCGAGCTGTGGTGACAGCATTAGTGCACAACCTCAATGCACTCACATACCTCTATTCTCAATAATATACATGGGCAATTGAAATACAAAGTAAGTGAAAGTGGTACAAGAAGGTAAGTTTTGTACATGCATGATATGATTATATATGTTATTGTGTAATAGATACATGCATATTGAAATGTCATGAAGGAAATGGTAAGAATGCATATTCATGAAGATATTGTTGCATATTCATTTATTGCCTCACTAAGTCTATGACTTAGCGTGTAAGTGATTTACACGTAGGTACCAAGAAATAAGAAGATTCAGAATAGCAGTGGCACGGACAGCAACATTACTAAGAAATCAGATCAGAAGTAATTGACAAAGTAGGTATTTTGTTGTGTATAAAGTGTTGGTATGTAATAAGTGGTTAATTACGAATGTTCTGATCGATTTTGTATTAAGTGGTCTCTTTTATGTAAATTAAAGTATTTTGTTTTAATGAAAGTTTTAAATTCCCGGGATTTTTCTTTAAGAATCAAAGTTTGAAAAGTCAATGTGACATCTCGGACTTGTATTCGGGTCGAATATGAGTTAGGGGTGTTACAGTGATTATGTGAAAAAGCAAAAAGTGATGTCCTGATTGAATAACTTCATCAAATTGAGATTAACAGGAGACGAAATGTGGGTTACGGGTTGTTGTGGGATTGTTTGTGGTGGTGAAGATGAAGGCAGGGAATGTTTGGTTTTAGAATTTTCCTAAAGTTTTTGGGTAAATTAGATATAAAATTACTATCTATGGACCTATTTGATGTTTTAGAAGTAGTTTAAGGGTAAAACTAAATATTAACTTTTATGTTAATATTTCCACACCATCAATTTAACATAGATAATGGTGGAGTGATCATTTTGTTACAAATCGATCACGTTAGTGACATTTTGTTACAAATCGATCATGTTAATGACCAATTTGTTAATTTTAACATTTAAGTGGAGAAAACGAAAATATACTCAAACAATAGTGAGTAATGGTGTAGTTTACCCTTAAATTTTTATCATTTGATTCAAATAAAAAAATAGAATTCAGTATTAATTTAATATAAAAATTAAAACTAGTTTTATATTTTATAATTCCCTCTCTTTTTGCGGTACCAGGAAAAAATGGGAAGCTCGTTGAAGGAAGAGACGACAGCCGACGCTGATACGTCGAGCCGTGACACCCCTCCTTCCGATTCGAACATCTTCTCCGAGGGCGAACGTGTTCTCGCCTATCACGGCCCTTATATCTACGAAGCCAAGGTATACTCTCTCTCTCTTATCTCTGCCTTCTTTGTTTCGCTCTTTGTTTGACCTCGTCGTTGCTTTAGACTGAATCATCTCCGTTGTTTCGCTTCCAAATTTCACTGTTTATCGATTTGCTTGAATTATGCCCGTATGATTGCTGATTTACGTTATCCGATGCTGAAATCATTTGGGTGGTTAATTATTTAGGACGCTAGAGTCCATAATATAGGCCATTTAGGAATTGATTGGGTGAAATTAGGGTTTCTGCAATTAATAAATTATGATATTACGTTTCAGGTTCAAAAACTGAGCTTCGGAAGAAAGAATGGAAGTACTTCGTTCATTACCTTGTAAGTCTACTTGCCCTTAACTAGTTTTCTTGGATAAGCATGTAATAAACTGCTATATCAAACTATTCAGCCAATCTAGCTAGAGACCTAAGAATCGCACATAAAAAGGGAACAATTTAAGACCCAAGCTATACAAAGAGTCCTATCTACAAAGTCTGCTTCAGATTTTTTTTAACCCTGCTAGTCTTAACCTGATAGACTCCTTAAGATGCCCAATAGATTACTTAGAGTATTCCTGTATATAAGCATTCCAAACAATCCTTAATTTAATATCAATAATGGATATACCCTTAATCTTGCTCACTGGCCATCTCAGTTCTCCCTTCCAAATATCCACTCCTTTCTGTGAAGTTGACATAGTTGTGGAACCTCCTGTGGCATAATACCCTTGGCGAGGTCCAAGGACACTTAAAGAAGTTTACCCTAATCTTCGATATAAGCATATACATTTGAAAGTCCATATGATGCATAATATTGTGGTGTCAGTTTTGTAGGATAAGCTAAACATTTACTTATTTATGGCATTAAGAGATGTCTCTTTTGCTGTTTTGCAGGGTTGGAATAAAAAGTATGTATTCAGTAGTATGCTCTCAGCTGAATCTAAGTTACCGCCTTAATTTTTCTTTTCCGTTGATTTACTATTTAATTTTTTATGACTGGTTATGCATCTAACATTTTTACGTAGAACTGTGCCCGTGTGAAATTTATGATGAAGTTATTCCTCTGAAAACTTACCCTTTAAAGCACTAAAAGTCTACAACATACCTTTTTATAATGTTTCTTATATAGAATTTAAGCAGAAATATGCTTTCATGTGAAAGTAGGTAATTGGCATTCATCAATTAATTTAGGGATCCTGACATGTATTTGAAGTTATAATATTTATTTAATCACTTACTATCCTCGTTTCCCCTTTAAACAAGAGAAATAAGGTTTTTGATTAAAATTTGCATATTTGTTGTTCTTACATTTTCTTTGTGGATAATAATTCATTTATGCTATTATGAAATCCTAAAAGGTAATCAAAATCCAATATATTACTAGGAAATGTCTCCTTTCATTCATTTATATATCCCCTTTCTCAAACGGGAAACAGAAATCATTTCTATGGCTTGGACATCTTGCCAACAGTTGGGATGAATGGGTAGCAGCTGATCGGCTGATGAAAAACACTGAAGAGAATGTTAGGAAGCAGCAAGCCCTTGACAGAAAACAAGGTGTTGAAAAAGGTTCAAGGCCAGGGCGTTCAAGTCAGACCAAGCCGAAAAGCTCTACTGGTTAGTTAACTCCTTCGACACTGGTTTGTTTATTGTTATCTTAATACTTCTATTCATTATCCATATGCGTATATAAGTATGGCCAAGTATTGAGGGATCTTTTAACAGTTGAGAAGTTTTCATATAGTTAATGTTGTTGTCATTATCGTTTGCCTTCATTCCCTAATTGAGCCCATCTAATTTTCTTGTGTTTTTATCTTTTTAGATGCAAAACTGGATAAAGAGGACCTGAAGAACACCGGTAAAGCTTTTTTTTTTTTGTATTATCCTGTCTTTATAACTGATTTTCTTTCTGTTGTGGAGTGGCTTTTCTGTATCATCAATATATTCCTATACTATCAAGCATTTTTCTTGATTGTGACATTCTCATGTATTTTTAGTTCTTTTATTACGTGTAGGTTTAGCTTTCTGTTACTGTAGAGGTTGTATTGAACTTTCAGCAAATCGTAATGTAAGTTACATGTGGCATTTAGTTTTGTGATCTTGTGTTGGCATTGTATGGTGATTGAATGGATTTGTTTTTAATAGCATGCATTTATTGATATAAATTCACAATTGAGTCAATGGCCTCATTCACTATACTGATTATTTTGATACAAAAATGGTGTCAACTGTCAACCATTAATTCCTGATGGCCTGGTTCAGCAGTCACTTCGATTATTTTGCCTATTGTGAACCTTTTCCTTAGTAACATCATGGCTTCTAGCGAAGACATTAACCTTTTTTATTGGAGATAATTTTTTTGTACTTATTGCAGTGCCAAAAGGGAAGAAGAGAAAGAGCGACTCAGGTGTTGAGGTATGGTTTGTATTTTGATTAATTACAGGCTTTTAAAAAAAATTCTTTTTTCTGTTCTTATTTGTAGTCTAAATCCATTGATTCTTACCCCCCTCCTCTTCTTTTATTTTTTTTCTTTTGATTTTCACAACTTGTTTTATAAATTTTAGAAGGACAATTCATCCATGGAAAAGCCTATCAAGATCCAAATTCCATCAACCCTAAGGAAGCAGCTTGTTGATGATTGGGAATTTGTTACGCAACAGGATCAGGTGCATGAACTTTTCTAGAACTTCTGGAGCAACCTTTTTCTCTTACAATTTTACTTGCTGCTTCATAATTTAACTTGAAACAGAGGAAGTATGGAACTAACAATTGCATCCTTGATAATGCCATTATTTATTTGTCAATTATGGCCATTAAACTTGTTCAAGGGTCCGACTAACCATCCAAGTCTGATGTGTCGTCCAAAATTTGAGAGGATTTAGACAAAAAAATATTAGGAGTGTAAAATAGATTTGGACAAAAAAAAAATAAACCAACTTAATTATGGGTTGGGCTAGCTAGCTCAAATATTCAAGTCTTGACCCCAGTTCGGCCTTTTTTATAAGTTTTTAATATGTTATATTATTCTTTAAAAAAATTATATTATATTGCTGTATTTGTATGTATTAAGTAATTTATATATATAAAAACTAAATCTATAAATTATATAAAATTAAATCTATACTAATATGCAATACTATAATGTAAACATTAAAAAATGTATTAAGTTGTGTATATTTAAATTTTTAATAATAAAAATTATATAATATTAATTTAAACTTGAATAAATATTTTTTTAAAATAATATAAGTGATCCTAGAATGGGTTTGGACAAGTATAAAGTTTGCTAATATCATTAGTCTGATCTGAACCTGACCTGACCTAGCCTATGAACATTTCTGATGGCAATGCAGTTTTTGTAGCCTTAACATGAAACTTCTGAAGCCTTGATCTCGTGGATGAGTTAAAATTCACCAAACTCTTGCAATTTAATTATTTAGTTTTTATCGTCTAATAATTTTCTATTGAATAGTTGGGGCATATTGAATGATACTTATCACTGTTACCCTGGTACACTAATAATCTGATTTGGTGGCTGTAATCCATCTTTTCTGCAGCTTGTTAAACTTCCTCGTTCGCCAAATGTTGATGATATTTTGACAAAGTACCTTGAATACAGGTGCAAGAAGGATGGCACGTAAGTTTACTTTTAAATTCGTTAACACCTTCAAACAAACATTAATTAATCATATAGTAATTTGTTTTTGAATAATTAGTCTCCATTTTGTCCTCTATCTTACCATTTGTTGTGACATCCCATGATATTAATTATATTTCGATGTCATATTTCCTTGTAAAACATATGTCATGAAAGAAAATTTGAAGTAGCATTTTATGAGGTGTAATCTGAAGGACCAATAGATAAGAAAAACTAGAAATGGTCATAATGAAGTATTCTAAAGAGAAACTCTATTTATGGATTTAAAAGGAGAATTCTAGGGGCAATATTGTTCGAACTTTTGATTATATTTTACTCAATGGTACTTATAAACATGAAATTCTCCTTTGGTTTTGTTTTCCTCTGAAATCTTAAGTTTACAATACAACGGTGACATAGACTTTTTTTCTCGTGAGTACAGAATGAGTGATTCAATTGGAGAGATCTTGAAAGGAATTCGCTGCTACTTCGACAAAGCTTTGCCTGTAATGCTTCTATATGAAAAAGAGCGCCAACAGTACCATGAAGTAATCGTTGATGATGTATCCCCATCAACTATATATGGTGCTGAGCATTTACTACGCCTTTTCGGTATGGCCATTTCTTGGGCTCGCACTTCTGAATGCATCTTTGATGAAGTTTCAAAAATCCTGAATATAAAACATCTATTTGCCGATACCATCAAGCCCCGAGGGCCTGTTTTGATGGCATCACGTTGAAAAAATGCATCAAAATGTCGTGATGATATTGATACTTTGCGAATGTTAGAAGTTTTGCTATACTAATAACACGTTTCCGTGTTCGCAGTTAAGTTTCCTGAGCTATTGGCATATGTGAAGATTGAAGAGGAAACCTTGACTCACTTGCAACAGAAGATAATTGATTTTCTTAAGTATCAACTCACTGCCTAGAGCATTTTATCTTTTAAACACTGGTTCATTTAGAACACAAATTCAGTTTCAGTTTTTTCTTTTTTATTATTATAAAATTTATTCAAAACGCCGCTTATATGGAATGCAGGTTTCTACAGAAAAACCAGTCCACATTTTTTCTATCCGCGTACGACCGATCTAGAGTTTCAGATGGTAAAGGGAAAGACAACTAGATCGGCTATCCCGAATTCAACCGATGTCGACTTTCAGGCTTGAAAAATGTTGTAAGATAGAATATGTTAGATTCTTGGTTTCACCTTTCAACCCCCCCCCCCCCCCCAATTTCCAGGGTAAGCGAAATTTAGTCGGGATGCATATGTACTTGATTTCCCGGAACTGCTTTATTTTTTGGATAAATTACAAATTTGCTCACTGAACTTTATTCTATCTCTTACTTTACTCATCTTTTAGTTTTTTTTAATTTAATCACTGAACTTTATATATTGGATTTTTTTATCTCTCCACCGTTAATTGTCCAACGGTGTCATGGCATGGCTTAATATATTATTATTTTTTAACTGAGCAGCCTTAAAAACACTTAAAAATATCATCTTTCCCTCCCCTTTCTGCCACCAACCTCAACAATCCAGTTACAAGTTTCCTAGCAAGCATCGTCGAATTCTATTTCTTATACAATACAAAACCCATGTGAATGCTTAATTATCCAGGAATTCCTTAAAAGATTAGGAAAACCCATATTCACATAGTCTTCGAAAGTCCTCCAAGCTTTCTTCCCAATCCCACGATAGTCCAAACAAAAGAAACCCCCATCTTTACAGTTAGAAACTGAACTCCTTACTCGTCTTTAGACTCATCTTTATCAAATTTCATTATCATCTTCATCACTGTCTGATTCAACTGTTGCAGATAAGAATTTTGTGCAATCTTCAATGACATTCCGCTGGAACTGCACCATGTGGATTCGTGCAGGCCATTCACTGGTAGTTATCCAAGACGAGACCAAACCCTTCCAAAATATATAACAGTTTCGTTGACACCAAAACCCTTAATCAACTCTCTTAGTTTAACATTCAAAACAAAGGATGCAAGTGAGGGAATATATAGCAGAAAAATACACAAGGGTTCAAGTGAGAAGATGTTGGTTTGTAAGGAGGAGCTTGAACCACGATGAGCCACCCTCCGTCGATGGGAGGGTGAGGCTGTCACTCAAGAGTGCACGACATCAAGCAGCATCTCATCTGAAGATTGAATTAGGAAAACCATTATTACAAAAAGCTTGAAATTTAAGAGATGCATATCAGCAAAGATGGATCCTGAGATTTGGAGCAAACTGCTATCGGAACTTCTAGAGCACATACTTTCCATTTTACCTCTTAAATGTTCTTGAATTTGAGGTCAACTTGTAAGCGTTTCATATCTTTTGTGTTCTCCCCTTCTTTCATTTCCAAACACTCCTCTGTTTCTCACTTCTCTTCGTTTTTGTTGTTTTCCCATCCTTAAGTGCTATGGCCATTTCCCTCTCTATAAAACAATCCCTGGGGTTTGACGTAATTTAGCACTCCCTTCTCTTTCTTGTCGCTTTCTACTGCTCAGTTCAATCTCATTTCATCGTCTGATGGACTTTTCTGCTTCTCTCTCCCAAATTCGTCTTCTTTCCTTGTTTGGTCAAATCTTCCAGGGTTATTCAATTCCCTTTCTTCCCCTTTGCCTTTGAGATGCTTACTCTGGTTTCCATGACAGATGGATATAAACTTTTCATGCTTTCCCCTAAATTCTCTTCCAATTATGCTTCTGTGTAGGAATCCAAGGATCATTCATGGACCCTATTCTGTAGTGTCCAAAGAAAAGGAATAGTTTCTGATTTTGAAAGAGGTGATGAAGAGAACAAAGGAAAGGCTGTTATGGATGGTTTCTCTTCAGTTACTTTTTCACCGTAAATTTGACCCTAAAACATTAATTTTTATTTTATTAAATATCATATGCGACTCGTTTTAATATTAAAATAAGTCACATAATCACACCTTTATTAAGAAAATGGTAGAGTGATAAAAAAATTTGAATATATAAAGTTTAATGATTAAATTGAAAAAATTAAAAAATACACAGTAAAATAGAGAGAAAGTAAAATTCAGTGAGTAAATTTATAATTTATCCTTACTTTTATGATCGACTGTTTTCTGTTTTTCTAGAATCATGTTTTATAATTCAAGGATTCTTTAGATTAACAAGCTCCTAATTTCACAGTTTTGTACATGATTTTATACATTACATCAAAGAAAGAATTTTTTATAAAGCTAATTAATTTTCAGATTTTTTAGAATTTTTTTTGTTTAGAAAATAATTACGATTGTGAACAAAATTCTTAAAACACGAAGTTTTAAATGTTAACAAAATATTTATCAAAATTGTATATTTATAAAAATAACTGTTCTTTTAACCTACTGATGGACTTGAAGTTACCATATGACCTTCCATTTTGCATCTTTAGCAAGAAGGAAATTACCATAAATTATATGGTAAGCATCTTTACTCGAGGATAGAAGTCCATCTAGTGACATCAGTAATCAAGGGAAGTGTTATTTTTTTTAGAGATCTTGAGTTCAAACACCAACCTCTACGACGTGGTATGTAGTATCAATAGTTAATAAAGATTTTAAACAAATACTACCCTTGTAATCACCCAATATTAAATAAAAAAATTACAAGTTCCTAACATGCTCAAAAACATGTCATTTATTCTACACCGATCATTCTTTCACCATACATTATGATGATCATCCCCACAACATTTTCTGATGCTAATGTTCATCATGCACGTCGAAACAACACCAAAGAATCGCTATGATAATGCCCACAACACTTTCTGATGCTAACGCTCACCATACAAGTTGAAATGAAACCGGAAACCCTCTTCCTAACTAGCTATTTGATGCTCATCAAAAGTTTCTTTACGCATTTCATACGGAGATATTCCCAAAACATTTTTTGATGCTAATGTTACTCATGCAAGTCCAAAAAAAACCGGGGACCAGTTAATTCTTCCTAACCTAGCTTTTTGATGTCTGCAGAAAGTTTCTTTATGCATTTCATATGACGACGGTCAAGAAACATCGGGAAATAATAGGAACAGATTAACTAAAACCACCAGTTTATTTGAAGTTCCTCTCCTACGATTAAGTTTCTATGCCTTGAATGTTCACTTACGATTACTTACCCAGCAACCTTTTTCTTCGGTACTAGACATTCGCAAATACCGCAACAAACAAGAACGAGCATTCATCTACCCCCAAAAGCACATAAATCAAATCGGTTTGTTCAAGGCATGTTTCGATTTAGGTAGAGTACCTTGTTCTTAATTCTACTTTAACCTATGTTATAGGATAAATGAGCAGAACTATATAGAGATATGCAGATATAGAGGACTTCTTGGATGTAAGTTTTTTTCACATTCGAAAATTAGAAGAATCCAAAGCCATAGCACAGCATGGCATTCATGTCAATCCCTTACTCATCGGGAAACTCCAAACCGACCTCTTAAGTTGAAAACTTAGGGGATATCAATCCATCTCTGTTAGCAAATTTGGCCATGAAGGTAACATTAAGCTATGAAACACATTGATTGCAAATTAAGAACAAATACAGCGGCTAATGTGCAAAAGAACGAATTCTAAGTAACATGTTCAATGCTAGTACTAGTTATTATGACAAGGAAAGACTAACGAGGGCTACTAAGCACATCAACGAACATACGATTTACCGAAGGTAGCCGCATTTGCTGATCCTTTGATCTACTTCTTTTGAACAGTAGCTGAGGTGATGATGTCACAGTCCACAAATCACCCGAGTTACCGCAGCAAAACGATGCATCAATAACACCATTAGGGCTGCTTGATATTGATCCATGCTTGCGTTTTCCGCCTTTGTTTCGTTTGCTTTGGCCTTCCAATAACTCGGAGATGAGCTCACAGCACACAGTTACTTCATCCTGTTGAAAGAAAAGGCACAATTAACTAACAGAAAATCGAGTTCCAATGTACTCTATGCAAGGTAAATTATTTACAAAATAAGAACCTCATTTGTCTTGATTACTCGAATAAGCTGTTTCAGATATTCAAGGTAATGGTCTGGCTCAATCTCTTTAATAACATAAAACATTGTTGCAGCAGCTTGAACTGAAGGAACATAAAGCATGAACTTCGAATCTGGGTCGAAATTGAATTGGAAAACTAATATCAGAACTCAAGAAATGGTCACACATTCTCAGTTTCCTTCTTGGAACAAGTAATCTGAAATATATAATTTACCTGCAATGAGAATGAGAAGTAATTGTTCACAACTGTGAAGGAATTTCCAATGCAGATGAGTCCTCAATCCAAGCCTCCTTGTAATGTGATCAAAGAAGGAAATTGGGGTCACTGGATTCATCCTCCATTGCAGAGTAGACAACACCAAAAGCTCCATTCTTTGTATAGTTTTTGAATCAAACACAAATTCTGCTTCCTCAACCTGAAAAAATCACAAAACCCCATCATTTAGAACTCAAAAACAAGCTCAAAAACACAACTTTATAAACCCAAAAAACTTGGACTAGAATCAGACATTTTGACACATACTTGGAGGTCTAAAAGAAGTGGCACTTGGATTTCCTCGACCTTTGCAGCTAAAGACAAACAAGCAACAGCAGCTAATTGTCCCATCCATGACTTGTCTTTTCGGAAATTAAAGCTTGAAATGAACCTATCAAAGTAATTCACTGAAAGAACTATGGTTAAAGCATTGAACCCATGGTGTGCTTTAACCTTGAAAATCCACTCCAAAGCTTTTTTACGAGCTGAAATCAAAGAATCATCAGAGTTAACATCAATGAAACAATGATGGCTTTGTTTCTCTTTAGACATTAAAGAGGTTAACTCGTCGTCTTCCCAGAACAGATCATGTTCAATAAGAAACAAAGGTAAAAAATGTCTCATTTTCAACTGTTTCAGTTTCACCGCAAATTTGACTTCGGTTTCCTTCACAACTTAGCCCGTCAAGAATCAACAATGGTGGAGTTTGAATCTGCTTAATCTCTTCTTCTTGCAGAGGCATAGCTTTTCAAAGAAAAAGGAAACAAATTCTTCTTTCATTCCAACACCATACAAAACACAGCAAATCTAAATCTCATCCCTTTCCCTTTCTTGTCACTTGTGAACTTCATTTTCTTCTTTCCTTATATATTTATCATTATGTTTTTCCTCTAAGAAAATCAGCTGAAAATTAAATATCTCCTGTATAATTATTTATGGTTAATTAATTCAAATACCATCAACCTTTAAGTATTGACTCGTTTATATCACCAACCTTTTAATTTTATCAATTTTAACACTAACATTTATTTTTAAGTGTAATTATATCACTTCACTATTAATAATTTAATAACACGATGAAATAAAAATAACGTTGTTTTAATATTTTTATTTTAATACTCAAAAATCTCAAAATCATGTCCCTTTGCTTGAACCCTAATTTTAAACTCAAATTTTTTTCATTATCTTTTTCTCTTCCTCCTCATCATCTTCATCATCTGCATCTGCATCTCCTTTTCCATGATTTTCTTGGCAACCAAACAGATTTTCCCGACAAACACAAGGTCTTCGATTATGTCAAGGCTTATGCAAATCACTTCAAACAAGGGTTCAACGGTGTTTCAAATATCCTGGAATTCCCTCCGAACAAGTGTCCCGAAGCATTTCAAGGCAAGGTAATACACTCTATGGACTACGCAGCCATGGAAGATGCAAAAACGGTGGAATTTATCAAAGGCAAAAGAGTCATCTTTGTTGGGTTCCAAAAATCTGTACTGGACATCTCCATGGAGTGTTCTACAGCAAATAGGATTGAAAATCCATGCACAGTTTTATACAGGACAAACACACTGGAACCTCCCTGATTATCTTCCCTAGGGGCTTTCAATGGCGCATATGCATCTTACTCGTTTCTCAGAGCTCATGGTTCATAAGCCCCGTGAAGCGCTTCTCCTTGTTCTTTTAGCCACAGTTTCGTGTACCTCTGATCAACTTCAAATCAAATGGCATGGCGTTTTTATAGTTAATGGTAATAAATGACCGACTCGAACATGAAATAATTAAATAATATAAAAATATAAAATATATATAAACAAATATTATAATTGATTAAGAAATAAAAATGTTTTATTTATATTTTAAATTGCATGTAAAAATAAAAATAAAAGTGAATTTAATATGTTATAATTGAGATGTATCATTTTACATATTTTAAATTAATAATTTGTCTTAATTATTCTAATTTTATTGAACTAAAATGTATTATATCTTATAATTTTAATTATAATATATTAAAATTATTTTTTTTCATTAAAATGATTTAAAATATAAATAAAATATATTCATATATTAATAAATTATAATGTTTGTGTATATATATCACATTATCGTATTATTCAATTATTCTATGTTGGAATTCTTATTAGGTCATTTTCTCATTTTTTTTTATCGCCATTAACTATATATATTATGTCGTGATAGGTTTGTCATTTAAATGGTAGAGCCCAGTGATTGAGGCATTTGCTTCCTCTCCTCACGTCTTGGGTTTAAACCCCACCACCAATGATTATTGATTCAATTTATTTTTTATTTATTCAATTAGTGACATGTGACACCATTTGATTGGATGGAAAATTTATTAAATTAAAAAAAATATTAAAAAAAATTCAATCACATAGTGACACATATCACCATATTATTGATGATTAAATTTATTGAATTAATTAAAAGTTAAGACCAAATTAATAAAATGGGTAAGTAATGAGGACTAAATGTGTAATTATAAAAGTTTTATTAACTGCCATGTTATCTCCTCCATTAATATTTAACGACATGTAGCTTAATTGACAAAATTTAAATAGTTAGGTGACCTGATTGACAAATAGAAAAATCGGTGATTAAAGTATAAGGGGTAAATAGTTAGGTGGTTAATGGTATAATTTACCCTAAACTCTAATGTTTTATAAATATTATATTTTAATTAAATTACATTTAGATTTTTAATAATTTATAACATAGGTTTAGTACTTTATGATTTAACGTTTTATAAATTAATTTAATGGTGTCGTTAACATGCTCATACACGTTCGACGAGCGTTGTAGAATTTTTCTTTACTTTAATATTATAATTTTATTATATAATTGTTAGAGTTTATTTTTGCTCATATTCCTATAAATATAATGTTCGAATCTAAAATTTTAATAGGTAAAAATAATCTTTTAATTGCATAAATCGTTGAGTTTGTGCTATATAATTGTTTTTTTGAAATAAATCACTAATTTTATTCAAAATAGAAAAAAATCTTAAACTACAATACAAATTTACAATTATAATTGTAAATTAAGCACATATTTACGATAATTTCTTATAATAATTAAAACAAAACTAGTGACTTAAGATTACATAAGAATCATATAAGGAAAGATTAAAATCTAACCAAGAAAACTCAAACAAAGATATAGATCTAAACATATATGATCTCATCGGCAAACGAACCACAAAAAGGATCAAGCTACTGATAGACCACCAAAAATCGCAAATAAGACTTGAGCAGCGTGAAAAGCTATCCACGAACGCATAATGGGTATCCAAATCCAATATGATGGTCCAAAACATGGAAGATAAACAAAATATCAGATAAGCGTTATCTTGATAAGTTGTGCGATGTTTAATCAACCCTTATAAAAAGATAAATGAAACCAAATGTCAAACGATCAAAAGACGTGCCAAAAGATAAAAGAAAACATGCCATATAGGTAGACTTATTAGAAAAAAAATAAGAGAAAATAAAATGATAATAAAAAATATCGGTGGTCGGTAATTAATATTAAAATTAATACTATCGTCGATCAATAAATACAAAAAAAAGAAATAAACGACTTATTAATGAGAAAAAATTAGAAGAGAAAACTTCGGAGATTTTGTGCTATATAATTGTTAGAGTAAGGAGAAAACTAATGTATATATATATGCTTTTTTTGGGGGGGGAATATAAAAAGAATTGGCATCGGATACTTAAGTATCGGATTTTATACGAAATTAATGTATTTACAACAAGAAAAAAAATAAAAATATTTTATAAAGACATACGTATTTTTGTCAGTGATACGTATCAGGACATTGTCATACATCATCTACGAAAGCGTATCATGATTTTGGGCAAAACTGCCCAAATAATGATTTAGTGATTGTTTAATTCCCAAAAAAATCCAGTTTATTTATTATTTCCCGAAATGGGGTGAAATGTACAGTGCTTCAAGTGGTTCTTTGGATATCTCGGCGTTTTTAGGGTTAATTCTTTGGATATCTCGGCGTTTTTAGGGTTAATTTTTCCATGATTGCTTTCTCGGCGTCTTTGGGGTTATGACACTATGGGAATGCTCGGCGTCTTCAAGCAATTGGACTGTGGGATCTCTCGGTGTCTTCTGCATGCTACAAGGAATGCCAAGGTGGATCTCTCGGCGTCTTCACCTGTCGTCTGGCGGGAATCTCTGCATGACTCTCTGAATCGTGCATGCATTCTGGGGGCCTGAACGTCTTCATCTCTGCATGCATGCAGAGTTGAATACAATAATAATAGGAGTGCTCGGCGTCTTTAGTTAATAGGGTTACAGGGGCATTCGATTTCCCGGCGTCTTAAGCTATACATGGAGAATATTTGGTTGCAGGTGGTCGTGAAATCTCGGCGTCTTCTTCTTCCGAGATTCGTTCTGCATGCGTCCGTATTCTTTGTGGTCGAAGCGTGAGATTCGTCTGAAGCGTGAGATTCGTCTGAAACGTGAGACTAATAATTTACTCGAAGTCTTCAATTACTTGTTATAAAATAGGGGTGGGTATTGTATTTCATTGCATGCAGTTGGTTTTAACTTACAGAAGCAAGTGAGGGAATTTTTTTTTGCATTAGATTCAATTGAAGCTGCTGCTTGAAGTGATATTGGAGATTTTTGTTGGTTCGGTAATTTTTCGAGCTTTGGTTTAACGTCGTTCAAAAACACGTAAGTTCTTTCTCGTTTCCCATGCGAACTCTGTTTTTTTTCGTGTTGAAAGAATGCTCATATATGTTAGGAGAATGATACATTTAAATTTTGTTCATGAGACCATAGTAATGTAATTTAGAGTACTAATGATAATTTAAAATTAGAAAATGTAAGTTTGATGATTAGGTATACAGAAAATTTAAGTTTGAGTATTATTGTTAATTTAAATTTTCGTGTAATTTTTAGTTGTATTTTTATATAATAATTATTAGAATTTTTATTTTGATTTAGTGGGAAAAAAATTCCCATTATGTAATCCTGATATTTTTACCGTAATAATAATGTATTTAAGTATTATTTTTATAAAACAATTGTTAACATAATTTATATTTATTATTTATAGTTTTGTAAATAATTAATTTTCATTACATTATTAATGTAATTTATTCTGAATATCTATATTTTTACGTGTAGAGAAAATGAGCAACAAATTTTTCACGATTGTCCATTACAATGGACATATGATGGAAAATGAGGTCGGAGTTATTTTTCAGTCTGAAACACCTATAAATATGATGTTTAAAAGGGACATCACATTTGCAGAGATCAAGGAGAGGATAGAAAGAAAAATACGTGCTAAAGTTGATGGTTTGAGGTACAGATTTATGGTATGTCCCAATCCGGTCAGGTATCCGTGTGCTCATGCAGTCGCTGCATGTATGCATACTGGAATCAATTCATACACTTATGTTGATGAGTGCTTTCACCTACAGAGGATATTAAATATATACAACCATGAGTTCAGATCGATCCCAAATGAATCTTATTGGGACAATCGAGATCATGATGAATGGTTGCCAAATCCACTACTTCGTAGAAGTCCAACGGGTCGACCGAAATCTACTCGTATTCATACCAGTATGGATATACATATTAGAGAGAAAGGCCAACCGAAGAGATGTGGATTATGTAGAGGTAAAGGGCATTCAAAAAGAAATTGTCCAAACCTTCCACAGTATAGACCTCAGCAGTAATCTTATTATTTTATAAATTTTTATATTATATGCGATTCAATTACTCGAGTACATATTTAATAATAATTATTTAAATTTAATTATTTAACTTTAATGATTTAATAATAATTATTTAACTTTAATGATTTAATAATAATTATTTAACTTTAATGATTTAATAATAATTACTTTAATGAATTAACTTTAATGATTTAATAATAATTACTTTAATGATTTAATTTTAATGATTTAATAATAATTACTTTAATGATTTAATTTTAATGATTTAATGATTTAACTTTAATGATTTAATGATTTAATAATTATTATTTTAATGATTTAATGATTTAATGATTTAATGATTTAATAATAATTATTTTAATGATTTAATGATTTAATGATTTAATGATTTAATAATAATTACTTTAATGATTTAACTTTAATGCTTTAATAATAATTACTTTAATGATTTAATGATTTAATAATAATTACTTTAATGATTTAATAATAATTACTTTAATGATTTAATTTTAATAATTTAATAATAATTACTTAATTTTAATGATTTAATTTTAATGATTTAATAATAATTACTTGACTTTAATGATTTATATTTACTGATATAATAATAGTAAATATATTCGATTCAATTACTTTAATTTGATACAAATAATTAAAATAAGGATTACAACTCTTGTCGGTGTCGGGGTGTTGTTGAGTAATAATGTCGAGGCCCACGTCGGTTTCGTTGTTGTCGTTGCACTTGTTCAGGAGTTTGTTCAGCATAACCAACCTGCTCATTCATCGAGGGCATAGGTTCTGGTGTTGTAAATACATGCCCACCACCACTATGCTCTCCCATCTGAGGACAAACACTCGTACTTGTGATCATAGATGTCATCTGATCAAAATCATTTGTTGCCCCAAACATAGGAGGGAACATGAGTGATTGATGAGGAACATGATGAGGAGTGTAGGGCGTAACACCAGAATCACCAACCATTTGACTAAATGATCTTGTGTGATCAAAGATTCTGGTGGGATATTATCCATTGTCTCTTGTTCTGCTCCACGGTGAGAAGAACTCCCACTCCCAGTCCTTCTTGGTTTCTCGGGTTTACCGAATTTTTTGGTATACTCTATAAATTGTCGCCTTTCTCTGATCGTTGTCAAGAACGGCTTTCCATGTTCCCAAAAATAATTCAGGTAATCCGAACTCTTGAAGTCAAAGTCATCTGGTTGTATGGGAGTGAGCGTTGGCAAGTATGAACCCCTGTTGTTCCAATGATTGATATGGTTAGCATGCCTCACCGACCAATCCTCACCGACCCTACCCCACCCATCTAATCGATGGAGAGCATCATGATTCTCTGGAATGACTGGAATATGTTGGTGGAAGCCGAACTGCCTCAACACTCTATCGGCAAATTGGAACTCCACAAACATGAAATGGATCAATGGTGTAAGCACACCAATATTCACAACCCTCCCAGACATGTTGCGGTACGCACGACATAATTTCTTGATCATGGTACGGCCTCCAAATAAACTATAAAATAAAATTATATAGTTATTATTTAATTAAATAATTATAATAATCAACAAATTAATAAATAACAATATTATAATATAAACATAATAAAAAATAAATTCACTTATTAATTTTATATACCTCAACTTTGCATTTGATGTCAATCTTAAACCTAAACTCTTTCACGTTGTTGTGCGCCAACCCCGTTCTTTCTATTTTATGCCTCCATCTGTATACCAATCAAAATAAAATTTTGTAATTATTTTCATTTACAAAATATTCTTTATTTAATTAAAGATAAAATATTTTAAATCAATAAAATTACCTTCCGGCAAGAGGAAAGTCAACTGCAGTTCGGCTAATCGGTGTTAACCATGGAATTCTGTACCACGCCCACGATTGTAATAACATCGTGCATCCACCGATTTCAGTCGTGTACGCATCATTAACAATTAATGATGCCTTGCACATCTCGCGATACAAGAATGCCAATATTGCTGATCCCCAACTATACTGACGGGTCATAAAGAAGTTCTCCAAAAACGGAAGATATTGTATATGGACAAGATTACTGGATTTATCTGGCATCAAGATTCCGCCAATCAAACGTAATATATATGCTCGAGTTGCATATATAATGTCTCGCTCACTACATTGTGGATCGAGCTTAAACTCATTTGCCATCCAGGATAATCTCAGCCGTGACCCTTTTGCTACATCTTTGTCTGGTACCTTCCCAAGGTAACGCTCACATATTGCAAACATGTAAAGATCTGTATTTCCAACCACTGCCATTCCATTTGTAGGAACCCCTAGTTGTAAAGCCACATCCTCCAAAGTGATCGTACATTCACCACATGGAAGATGAAAAGTATGAGTTTCTGGTCTCCACCTTTCAATTAATGCACTTATCAAACCGGGGATCAACCGAAATTCTCTTACAAAAGCAACATCATAAAAACCCACTGTTTTCAAATTATCAACAATACGTGATCTGGCATCTCACAGTTGATAAGTCGAGGACGAAGGACTCGTTGTTCGTCATCCTGCAATTATTAGTCATTGTAATTAGAATTAATACACCGTTCTCAATAAAAAATAAGTCGATCATATTACCAGTTCTCCCAAATTACTCGAAATGTGTCGACCATCTAGCCTCAAAGAACATTTTCTTCGGCCATGTTTCAACAAATCTAGACAAAAAAAAATTAAATATTACACTCAATTATTACATTGTTTTATTCAAATAATCAATTGCATGTTATCTACTTTAATAAAAAATAAACATCAATATAAATGATCCCTAATTACTATTGCTTCTCAACATTTTCAAACTTTGCAATTAATCACTAAATTTATAAATTCTTTCAAATTTAACCAATTAAGCATATTAATACTAAATTCAAGCATAGTATACCAACTTTTTATAATTTACTCTAATTTCTTAAATTCCTCAAATTTTGCAAAACGATCCCTAATTACTATTTGGTTCTCAACATTTTCAAAGTTAGCAATTTAATCCATAAATTTTAAATTCTTTCTAATTTAACCAATTAAGCATACTAATACTAAATTCCAGCATAGTATAGTAACTTTTAATAATTTACTCTTATTCCTTAAATTCCTTAAATTTTACAAACGGTCCCTAAAACTTTACAATGTTCCAAATGGTCCCAACCTTATTTCAAATTATGTAACAACATATAAATTATATTTCAGAGTGTAACAACATATAATCACAAAATTAATAAACTTATGAAACTAAAATTATGAGATCAATATGAAACCCTAAACCTTTAAAACAAGAATCAAATGAAATCTAGGGCTTGAGTTTAAATTACCTCAGGCTATGCTTTGTGATCTTACTGCTGATCAATCTCCCTCTCAAGCTCTCACTGCTTCTGTAATTGTGAATTGCCTCAGCCCCAAACTCTCACATTGCTTCAGCCCGAGCATTCTCTTATAACACATTCGTAACTCATCCATGCATTATTGGATTTATTTGTTTAAGAAGACGCCGAGCTATCCAGCCTTCCATGCAAAGACGCCGAGAATCCTTACCTAAATGTAAAGAAGACGCCGAGAAATCCAACAGTTGCATGCCCCCCACATGCAGACGTGCAGGACCCCCACATGCAGACGTGCAGCCCTGCAGGACCCGTGATTTCTGTGCTTTCTCCTTGCAGAACCCGTGCTCTCTCCTTGCAGAACCCGTGATTTCTCACGTCCAGTCCCATGCACAGCACTGAAGACGCCGAGATTTCCTACGAAGAATCCAACTGAAGACGCCGAGAGTTCCTATGAAGAATCCAACTGAAGACGCCGAGAGATCAATCATACATGCACAGCTCCCACGCTTCCACATCTGCTGAAGACGTCGGGATATCCAAGTTGAAGACGACGACAGCTGAAGACGTCGAGCTTTCCATATTTCCTATAGCAATCACCCCATTTGAAGAAATAATAATTAAAGTACATTATTTGGGGAATTAAACCTCCCCGTTTGCATTATTCCGGCAAAAATAGCCCATGATTTTGCCAATTCTGTTACGTTCATCCCATAACCGCTATCACAGGCGTGGCACTGACCAACACGCGAATGATCATCAAGTCGGTTTCTCAGTGGCAGTTGCTGGGAGTAAAACGACGCGCTGACTAGGGGGTACGATTTTATCTTTTAGATATTACGGAGGTATAAAACCGTTGACCGTATAAAACGGGGATTTGTCACGTTGGCAGTTGAGAATAAAGGTTTGATGCTTATAATTATATAATTATTTATGGTTCGTAATAGTGTTTATTTTGTTTTATTAGTGATAAGACGTGAAAGAATTTGAGTTGCTCTGTCACTCCCCGTATCAATTTTAAATTAATTAACTTTTTACATAAAATTTTAGATAAATTATCCGTTTGATATTTAAATTATTATTTTTATTTAATTTTAATACTTAAATTTATTTTTTAAATTATATATATTTTTATTTTTTTTTGAAAAGGTGAAAATAACATCAACAGAATATTAAATTAAAATCAGTAAATATTGTTGATTTCTTATAAAATCTTGAAATTTTATAGATAGAAAGGAGAAGAAGATCATTGACGTGTAAATCACGAGAGGGTTGTGTATTATTTATGGGACCTATATAAAAGCAAAGAGTCAGAGCCGTACAATGTACACAAACAGCGACATCTCATGAAGGGTAGTTTTGATGTATAGTAGTTTAATATAAGATTAAATAAATATGTTATTATAAATGTTAATATTTTTAATATTTTGAGTAGAGTATTATGTAAAATATTATATTTTTACAGAAAATGTTAATTTTGTTATTTAAAATGAATATTTTTTATATTAATATTTTCAGTAAAAAAATATTGTAGGTAGTGTCTGATATTAATATTTTCGGTAGAAAAAAATAATACTTTAAGTAAAGCTTTACTGGAAATGTTAAAAAAATATTAATATTTCCGGTAGCGCATTTTCTTAATCTTATATTAGATTGTCTTTTCTTAGACATCTCCGTTACACTACACTAAGAAGATTTTAATTAAAAAAATGAGATTTGAAGTTAAATTAGTGTAATCTTTTTTGTTATTGATTTAATTTGATCGATTTATCGACTAAAAGGTAATTTTTTCTAAAAATCATTAAAAAATAATTATTTACTAAAATAGTACTCGTTGACCATACAGGCACAAGGGAAGTGTTAGACTTTGTTTATTAACATTTAACAATAAGAGATTAAAAAAATAAAAGAGTATTCCTTTTAACTTTTTTTATATCATATCTATTTTTTACATTAACAATATATCAATATAAATCCACTTATACACAATTATTAAATTTCCATAGGTTAATGTTTATTATTAAAATATAAATTATGGTTTATATTAATAAAAATTAAATATTTTGTATATGTTAAATTATTCAAATACTTATTTTTTTTAATAATGAATTAAATTTTGTTAAGAAATTTTTTGATGAGAATATTTAAATTAAAATTAAAATTAAATAAATAATTATATATTTTATAGTATTTTTTTTTACAAAACATCATCAAATTGAGTTCAGATTAAAAAATTATATTTATAATAACGTCGAGTGTTATATAAAAAAATATGAATTGGTATATTGACACAACAAATATAAAAAAATAACTTTCAATAAAAATAAATTTATTAAAATTTAAATTTAAATTCATTAGATCGCTTCATTTTTATTAATTTGAAATATTACTCTTAATACCTAACAACATAGAAGTAAATAATTATATTGTAATAACTTTCTATTAACTATTAAGAATATAACAGTTAAAAATTATATAAAAAATTTAATGAAAATTATTTCATAATTTATAAGATTAATTGTTTAATATTTTAGAATATTAAAATATTTAACTTCAATTTATATACATATTAATAATAAAATTTAATAGATTAAGTAAAAGCTCGAATTTATGCATTTACATATTCAATTGCAATTTGGTGTCGACAATCTTGCCCAAAAACCTTATTTGTTGATGTTAATTCAATTAAATCAGCAAGTCAGGCCCCTATCTCGACATAGCTTTCTAAACCAGCTGCCCACAAAACGAAACTTATCCGGTATCGAACAAGCTATCGTATTCCAAAGATGATGAACTTCCTCAGAAGACTCTTCCATAAGCTAAGATGACTCAAACCAAAAATACCAACACTTGTTAGAATTTATTGCATGATCTGTAGACTGGAGCAGCGGACAATGGTCCAAAAAGGAATGCAACAGTTGTGAGAGATTGAATTGTGGAAATAGCTCCTCCCAACTAGTATTCGCAAGGCCCCTATCTATGCGCTCATGTATATTGTTATCAGATCTCCTTCCTCTCTCCCATGTAAACCAAGAACCAATTAATAAAACCAATGTTAACTAATCCACAATCATCCATAGCTCGTCGAAACTCAGAACATTGACGTTCACCGTGGCAGACCACCCTTCTTCTCATGAGACAACAATATCTCATTAAAATCTCTTATTACAAGTCATGGCAAATTGGGACAATCATTTAGGCGACGAAGAAGGTTCCATGATTCTCCTCGATGGGCTTCTCAGGCGAACCATAAAATCCCGTCACTCTCCAACTAAGACCATCAATATCACTGGTGAAAAAGAAACATCAATATGCGAGTTTGAAAAAGAACACAGAGACACATCACATGAAGACCTCCAAGCCAAATACAGACCATCGCAACTACCTCTCGAATCAACCTCTATTCCATTCATATACCCACACGATCGTCTAACTTTTCATACTCTAAATACCTGAAGATTTTAACCTAAAATGTTGTTTCGTTTATTCTCAAAAGTTACACAACTGATAATAATTTCAGTTATAACTGAGAATATTACATGAGTTTCTTGAAGGTAACTTTTTGGATTACAACCAAAATAGTTATACAATTTACATGATTTATTACAAATAACAAAATATTTTTAGTTTTAACCTAAAATATCACTCAATTTATTTTAAAGAATTACACACTTTGATAAAAAAAATTATTACAATCGATTATAATTTCTTTTAACTTTATATTAGTCGATTGTATTTTAAACTCTCCTTTCAATTAGCCCAAGAAATGAACAGAGCAGTGTTGTCCAGCAAAATCCCATTCGGAAATTGAAAAACAAAACAGTCTTCCTTTTCCTCCCACCATTTTCTTTATTATAGATTGTACAAATTATTATTTGTCGCAGTACACTTTCCACAGAATGATTTGCCCCCCTTTTTGACACCATATTCTTTGAATTCCCAACAACTAACATCATTACAAAACTCATAAAAAAGCTGTAAGTTGTTTGCAACTTTGCATCTTTTAATTACAAGTCAACTTCTCTTTTTCTCGCTTTCTCTATCACTTCCCCCAAAGCTACATGCATGCTTGATGGCCGCATTTATGGATTTGGTGAGGTAGGGTTCGGTTTTAAATGTTCAATTTAAAATAGTTTTTTTATTCGGGTTAAGGGTAGGATAGTATGAGGTGATTATAATATAATATTTATTTATAATCTTTCTTAATTACTTATAATGCACACACCCTGACCAGGGGCGGGCCTATGTGGCCCACTAGGTAGTATCTGCATACCCATTTTACTTAAAAAAAATACTAACACTTAATATAGTATATCAAAAGATAAAAATTCTACACATCTTTTTTAATTTTTTTTTGACTTTTCTACATTTGTTGAAATTTGTGCACACCCTTTGTATTAGCTTCAACGTAATAGCTATAGGCTTAGGGATGAATCAACAAATGAGTTTTATTTTATTGATAAGAATGCCTTGTTGTATTCTTTTCGTTTAAAAAATTCAAAAGTTAAAAGAAAAAGGTTGATGAGACCATTTTTCCTGGCACTTAGTCTAATGAGTTAGTGGGTTATATAATTAATTAAAACAATTGGTTGGATAAAAGTATAATACAACTATTACTAAAGCTTCTCTTTTACGTTTTAGTTCAAATCCACCACAGACTCCAAGCCTCCAACCCCCACTGGCCACTGCTACTCAATTCTCAGTCTTTTGTTTGAGCCTAAACCACCCGCCACGACACCGTTCATCGGCGATTTTCCGGTGAACTTCCTCAACCAAACTACATGTAAGTTGTAGACACCCGTTTTGTCCGGGCAATTTTAAATTCACTTGAAGATGATCAAGAATTTATTTGGAGATTTTGTGCTCGGTGACGAACTGATTCAAGTGATAAATCGTGGAAGCTTGCATTTGGGTTAATATGAAATCGAGAAGCTTTAGGTGCTGAATTGGATTGTAATCATATTTATTTCAGTTTGGAATTCAAGAGATAAATTGAAAAAAAGCAATCGATAAAGCAAAGCGATAGAAATACGAAGACTATTGAGGTACCTTCGAAGCAGTCCAGTGGGCAGTGTACGTCATCCATATTGATTGTCAATTTTGAACATGTTCCAAGCATCGTCGGTTTCTGAAGTATTCTTAACAATTATTCTATTATCTCTTATCTTTCCAACTCACTTTAACCGTATCAATCCGATATTTGGAGCTCGAGATATGGCTAAATTAATGAAGACAGTGCAGGCTGAAAATTGTCCAGTGGACAGATCACGACATTCAGATGTATCGCCAATTTTGAACGTGTTACAAGTATATTTGGACGATTAAGTCTTCTTAACAATTATTCCATTATCTCTTAGCTTTCCAACGCACTTTGAATCGCTTCAATCCGATATTGGTAACTCGAGATATGCTCAGATAGATGAAGACTGTGCAGGCTGGAAAATCAATACGGAATTACGAATTCCATTCAATAAACCGTTGTTTTTCCTTGAAACCGACTCACGTTGGGACAACTTATTGAAACCATTGGGAGACATAGACAGCTGACAATTCATTCAAACCAGCTGGAATTACACTAGGAAACATCCACTCACAAGCCCATGATGAATAAACAAGAGGAGACCACGTTGGAGAAGCTGGAATTGCACAATGCCAACAGCCCTTGTTTTGTGAGTGGTTTACCCACTCACTCAAGAGGGGGATGCATGTGGGGGATGATATAGACGCACAGCACATCAACAAAAGTGGGGGGGGGCAGATATTAAATCAGCTATTAACGAAAATAGGGGGATTTTCTCGGAGAATGAGCTAAGAGAATTCACAAGAGAAAGGAGGCAACCATTTCAAAGAGGGGACGACCAGCCCTTGCTTTGGGACGACCAGCCCTTGCTTTGGGAAGAATCTGGCCACTCACTCGAGCTGGAGAAGGGCATACGTCTAGTTGCTGCTGGAGATCCTACACAGAATTGGAACGGGGAAGCTTTCGGGTTTCAACGAAAAAAAACAGTATGTAAAGGGACTTTCATCTCCCATTTTTTATCATTCGAAAGAAGTAATTTTCGGGTGTCCATTCCCGATTTTGTTGAGTATTCATGAGCGATATAATCAAATGTAATTCGGGAATGAAAGAAAGCAATTGAAAAGGCGAATGATAATTTCACAAGGTATATATTATTATTCGTTTTCGATTCTCATGCTTGTAGTGTGTTCTTGTCTCTACCTTGTTTATGTTTCAATCTTAAATTAATGCTCATCACGTTTTAATCCATATTTAAGTTTTTTATGTGTATGCATGTATGGTTAGGTAGAGTTCATTTCGATTTTAGCACTTGGAATGTGATTATTTGTGTTCTATGATTTAACTTTTGTTTAATCTGTGATCTTAGTCTTAGATTTATCTACTTATTAATTTCAATCATTATGTTGTTCTTTCTTGTATATATGATTTCATGATATGTGCATGTAAATATGAATATGGTAGGTTAGTAATTTCAAGTATTAAGATTTTAAAATTCCTTGTAAAATGTATAGCCATAGGTGTATGCACATGTTTTTATTTTAGACTTTGATATTTATTCGAATATGTGGCATTATATAAATTAATTTTACATGACATCCTATTGCATAATATGTATGATATCCTCACGTGCATAACTCGACATTATTACATAATCGGATTAAGGTAATACCCTTTTAATTTAAAACTGCCAGAATAGCTTTTCTTAACTCACAGGGAAGTTATTCTTAACGGTTTTAAATTACAAGTGTATCCCGTCATTGTCACCAAAAATGGATTCTTCACTTTAAAATTTGGCAGTGAAAGAAAAAGAAATGTTCGGCTATTTAAATTTGTTGAGAAAAGGTCGTTAGAACTGACCTAAAGATCTGGTCTCAATATATTTAAATAATTGAATGTTCTTTATCTTTCTAATGGCTTGGTAATTTTAATATAACTTATTTCATTGTTTTTGAATGTTACAAATTTGCATTTTGTTTTTTAAGGGATAAATCAAACTAACTCTGAACTTGTGAAATTCGTTGCAAAGAAATTAATTAATCGACTAGGTACCGATTTAGGGCGTTGTGGGGGTGCTAATCCTTCCCCACGCGTAACCGACTCCCGAACTTGGATTTTGATAACGCAGACCTCTACTTGTCGTTTTAATTAAAATTAATTTTTATTTAAAATGACAAAATTTTTTGGGTGCCCAATCACACCCTAATCAAAGATTGGTGGCGACTCCTCGAACCTTATTATTTTACCGTAACGGAATTTCCAATTTTTCGAAACGAGAGGTTTTCTAAAATTGCATCGTTTTTAATTAAAATTCAATTGAAAAGAGAATAATTAAAAATGACGCGATTTCCAAAATCTCTCCCCCACTTGTTAAAAATCGTTTCGACAGCTTGGCGACTCCGCTGGGGACTTTTTAGAGAGTCAGGCCTATAGTCGATTAATTAATTGTCTTTGCAAACGAAAGTTGTAAGTTCACTTTAATTTGATTTTTGATCCCTGATTTGTTTAAATTGTTGTTTGCATCTTAATTTGCGTTTTAATTATAAATAAATAGTTGTACTAACGTGATCTACATGTTTCAGTTTTCTGACCTTCACTTTGTTGTGATTCTTTGATCGAGGCAAAGGATTATGAGTTTCCCCATTGTTGCTATAACTTTTTCTAGAGCCTTCTAATTGTGCTCTGTCCCGTTAAGTAGGGGTGAAAGCTACGCTTACGTGAGAAAAATTTTTTTCTCCGCACGGGCTTTAGCTAGTAACCTCTGGGGTACATGCTTTATGTCTACGAGAAAACATTGAGTTTTCTCGCATGGATATAGGGAAATGTATCCTCTCGGATTGAACTTGATTTGTTTTAAGCCTATAATGGGTGAATCGAGGGTCTGGCAAGCCCAAGGGGGCACCAGCAAAGGACAATTCGAGGACCCTTTTAGAAATACTGAAACTCTGCCCATCTTATGTTGAATTTCTGTCTGCAGACACGAAGGGGAAACTCATTCTAACCTTTTCCTCGAATTTATT
Source organism: Hibiscus syriacus (assembly GCF_006381635.1). Classification (NCBI taxonomy): domain Eukaryota; kingdom Viridiplantae; phylum Streptophyta; class Magnoliopsida; order Malvales; family Malvaceae; genus Hibiscus; species Hibiscus syriacus. The sequence continues at coordinate 384,637 of NW_024063072.1, read as the reverse complement.
TTTGCAATAAGTATGAGAACTAGAAAAGCATGCGGTTAGGTTTTATTTTCGCACAAAACATTGAATTAGATACCATGCGGTTAGGATCTTTTATGAATGACAAAACATGTGGGTAGATATCATGTCGGGTAGGATCTACTAAAGCATGATTGGGTAGCCAGCATGTGAGGGTAGGTTTTATGTGATGTTTACGGTATCCACTATCTTGTTGTTTATCTTATATGTACTAACCCGTTTTCGTTCTATGTCTATTTTATTGTGATTTTATTGCATTTGCATCCTCATGTCATCGAGGGGTGTTAATTCACAAGTGATTGACTAACAAGAAGGCTGACCATATTGAGGCAAGAAATTCTCCACTATGTAGTCAAAACCAGGAGATCCAGAGATGTTCAAACGATCCATGAAGGACACCCGATGAACGAAGAGATCTGAAGCTGATTGAAGAATTCCTTTAAAGCTGCAAAGGCCAAGATGTTGACTCAAGGGATAGATACAGTCATACCAAGGACGAGAAGACCCTTCATAACGACATGAAGACCACTTCACATTGGAGGTGAGAATGGAGATTTCAAGATTCAATTCGACGACATCAAAGGTGATGAAATACGCCAACAACTTTGGAGGTGCGATACCAGATCCCATGAAGAGTACGACTCAAGGAAATGAAGAGATGAAAAATTGCAGTTGTATTTTGACTACATGGTGTACTTACGAAATTCTTGTTGTCTAAGTGACGGTTGTTCTTAAGTGGTCACTTTTGGGATTAACACCTCGTGCATTTGCATTTGCATTTTGCATTTTCGCATTGCATGTATTAATTTAAGCATTTTTACATGCATCAATCATGAAAATATGAGAGTACTCGTGAATGATGATGTGGCAGAAGCTCTGAAAGCAAATTGAAGTTACCCCGAGACGTGTTTCTGGAAAGATAGAGAGCAATGAATGAGATATTAGAGCGAGTTAGTAGGATCGAGAGAATTCAAGAACGGCTCGTAAAGACCCAACAAGAAATGATTGATGAAGTAAAGAAGTTCCAAGTTGAATCTAGGGAACAAATGTCCAAGTTGACGAGCATGATGATTACAGTGATATATGGGAGAAATCATCAGATGACCCTGTTACACAAGAAAAGATGAAGACTTCGGGTGAGAATCTGAAGGTTAGCGCTGCAGCCAATGTGATGATAGCAAATGATCAAGAACCTGTTAGGGGATGTGGTAATTCAAGTCAACTCCAAAATCAAGTAAGATTCCAGAAGATGCTACGGAGATCATACTGGGAAAAGCAGAAGTTAAGGGTGAAACTTCTAATACGAAGTGGAGCCGGACTCAAAGAAGAGGCATAGAGGATGTTCAAATGCCAGTGAAGAAGGCCAAAAAGAATAGAAAGAAGAAGAAGGGGATGTCTCTGTTTCGATTCCGATCTCATATTCAGACTTGTTACCTTTTCTTTTTGAAAGTGGGCTCCTAAAGCCTTTTCCTCCGAGGTATAATACTTATTTGCGTCCAGACTGGCGGGGTGTCAAAAGATCATGCGGTTATCATTCTCAAGAGTTTAGTCACTCTACAGAAGATTGTACGATCCTGAGATATAAGTTCAAACTTCATCACGGAAGGGTTGTTATGCTTTGAAAATGGAAAACCTAAGCTCCCCGGAAGCTCAAAACTTGTCAATAAAGGGAGATATGCAAATCAATGTCTCTCCCCAATATGTTGGTCAAACGTTAAACCTTCAAAGTGACCGTTCCAGTGGTCAGTCACAGGGTCTTCAATATGATCATAATAACGGCAAGGAGAAAGTAGGGTCAAAAGAGCTTTCATAGCCAGATATATCCCAAGTTACTCCAAGCCCAGCTGATTGCTCCACGTCTGGCCAAGCCTTTGTTGCCCCCTTATCCGAGTTGGTATAATGAGAAAGTTTCCTGTGAATATCATGCGGGAGCCCGAGGACACTCCATCGATAATTGTAGCAACTTCAAACGACAAGTCCGAGATCTTTTGGCTCAAGGAGTTATAGAGGTGGATGCTAAACAGCTGAAAGTCAATCCCCAGAATAGAGTGACGGGGTCAAAACGAGTGAAGTACACACGGAAGAGTGTTGAAAAAGAGAAGAGCGAAGTCAAGGAAATCGAGGTATGTGAAGCAAGATAAATTACCCAACTCTTGAGACCTCTCTGACACTAAAAAAGAAGATAGAAGTGGGAAGTGACAAGATAAAAGTCAAAGGAGAGGTAGTCCGAGACTGGCCGCAGAAGATGTCTTGGGAAATACGACCCTCAAGGTTTTTCAAGTGCCCATTTCTGACTTGCTATCCCCTTTAATCAAGAATCAATACCTCACTCCAAGGCCATTAAGAATGAAGACTAGCCCATCCGCTTATGGCTATGACCCGAATAGTGCTTGCGATTTTCATCTAGGGGCATTGGCCATCACACTGATAAGTGTATACCATTGATGGAAGAGATAGAAGGCTCGTTGACAAAGGAGTCCTGACAAGAGAAGTGATCGAGAAATGGGGAGTAAGTGAGGTAGAAACCCTAATCCAACGGGGCACCCGCTATTCTAGGGAAAGTAGGGCCTTTTGGATGAACAAGTGAAGGTTGCTCCACCACAATCGCATTCTTCATTTGCGGCATCTTGTTTGAACATGTTTTTTTGTACTTTCTCATCTTTCTGTTTGTAAGGATATTTTAAATGAATTCATGTTACTTTAAGGATGGTGAGCGTTGAATCGAATTTTAAACTTGAAATTCTTTGAATATCAATTGAATTAAAAGCTCTTTAATGATTAGAGTTATAAATCTTTGACAAAATGACAAGATTGAAACCCGATAAAACAAGGACCTGACCTTACCCCCAGAAGATACAATCGAACACCATACCCTTTTCTTGCAGGAACCGATATAGCCTTCTCCTATCATAAGGGAATGAACCATAGGCTTGGTATTCAGGTATGCATAGGAGCGGACAACATGGGGCATCTTTTGCGTATGACATTACAAAATGACTAGACCATTTTTGTTGACGACGTTCGATGATGATTATGATCTTTACGGATGAAATAGTCGAGTAGGTGAATCTAGTTTAGGTCAGTTGCTTGGAAATGAACTCTAACGATGAGATTTCTGACATTCAACAACACCTAGACTATGACAGGTTCTTCTTGACAAGCTTAAGAAATTGAATCCACATTCTCATCAAAATATAATATACATGTATACAATAAAGCTGAGCTATTCCACTAAGGCAATTGGTTATAGAGGAAACTCGAAAACCCTGGCTTTATGAATAGATTATACTCAACCATGACCTTGATCGGGTACCTGGCAATTCGTGTATGCTCCACTGTGATTGTCAAGTCAAAGACTTTGTGATGAGATGAACCCTTCAGCTAGCCTGATAAAGGCAAATTACAATAAAGCTGATTTCAGCTAGCCCGATAATGGCAAATTAAATCAAGTTTATCTAAATAAGGAGTTGCGATAAAATGGACTAAGGGAGTTAAGGAACACCTGTCATAGTCAATTTCACACGAGCACTCAGAAATTTCATTTTTTAGATCGATATTTCTGCACTACCTTGTTAGAGGAGTCTACGAAGCTTGAACAAATGGAAGATTTCAGAGAATGAAATGGAAGTGTTCTGGAAAGTCTAGTAATGGAGTATACTATTTGCGTCATTTTGTCCGCATCCGATTAAAATACCAAGCCAAGAAAGAAGGGCATGTTGTGATGGTCACAACGATCAAGAAAGAGATGGTATTTTGGTGGTCGAAGCCTCAGAAATAGGAAGCCAACCTAAAACCAACCCCTCAATTTTGACACTGTCAAAGATTATAACCCTGAAAACATTAAAGAGCTATTGATCTTTGATATTCTGCGAATTCTGTTTGATTTTTGATTTGATTGTGAGTCTGAATTAAGGGACAATGTTTTATAAGATTTTCATTCTTTACTCCCTAAATGTAAAGGTCCTTGAAGCGGGTGAGGCTCATTGTGCCTCTATTGGAGAAAAGAATAGCGGCGCCATAACATGAAGCATTTCGCGACCTTGAAGTAGAAGGTCCCAGAGATCAGAATAGATGAAAGACAGAACTGGCAACATTTCTTTGTGACATTGTCAGTAACCCAGTAAGAAGAAGATTATCTCATCATTCAGAAGGGGCACATATCTCAGCCCGAATGAAAATGAAAGACATTGTGTTAGAAGGGTTGATCACTTCTTAAGTAGCACGAAAAAATGCCCTCAAACTATTTGACAACGCTACTGTGTAGCGACACCATAATGAGAACATTCAAGTTGTGATATGTTATGGTACGACCGAACCCACGTCATGCTGAGATGAAAAGATTCAGACCAAGGAGGCATGAAGAATAAGCCTTACAATTTGAGGTGATGGGGCATTTTGAAGGCCCGTACCAGTGTAAGATAATGTTGGGGCACGACCGAACCCACGTCATGTTGAGATGAAAAGATCAGACAAAGAAATTATTGAGAATGGAGTCTCGCAACTTGAATGTCAGGGGGAGACTGTGAATTTTAGCAGAGCTTACTTTGTGAAGCAAATCAACTGAGTATTGATCAATGTCAGAGTCCTGGAAGAACAACTCTGAAAGTATAATTGAGCCAATGGGCAGAAATGTGGCAACACAATCATGCTTTTGACCATAGCAAGAAGTCGAGAGAGAAAACACTTTCTCCAAAATGAATACAGAAAACAAAGATGACAAGAAGATAAAAGAAGATCAGATGGCTCTTCAAAGATGCAAGTTGAAACTATGAGTTGCTCCACGAGTATATAAAGCAGACTATAGAAAGAATGATCCAAGAAAGAAGACTGAGTTCGCCACTTTGAAGGCAATGAAGATTAAATCGACATTTATGCATTCATGAAAGCATCATTTGCATAAAAAAAATGCATTACACTGATACATTGAATTGCATTCGTGTTTCTTGCATAAATACATGATTTTGACAGATCTTCCGGCGCAAAGAGAGATGCAGAATGTTAAAATCCCAATGATCGAAAGGAAGATTTTAAACCCTCGAATGCAAAGTGTTAAAGAGGCATACCCTGAAAATAGAGAGGTCTAATCCACAGAAAAAGCATTGCTTTGAAGTGAAGACCATCAGATGTAGAAGAAAAACGAAGATTTTCGCGTATGAAGAAAGCTTGCACACAGGAGAGTGGAGAAAAGTCCATCTGAAGCCTTCACCGGAGAATAGTTGAAGCAATCAATCTGAAGCCTTCACCGGAGAATAGTGAAGCAAACCATCATAAGTCTTCACCAGAGAGTAGTGAAGCAAACCATCTTAAGTCTTCACCAAAGTAGTGAAGCAGATCCATTTTAAGCCTTCTCAGAAGAGTTGGAACAAACCATCCGACCATCAGATGTAGGAAAAAGAAAAAGTTTTCGAGTACAAAGAAGCTGATCAAGTGATTAAAGGAAACGCGCGCGAGGAGTCATTAACCGATTCAAGGTTCGACCTTTGAAGCAAATCAAACTCAAGCCTTCACAATAAAGTGGTGAAGCAAATGAAGATTATTTGAGTTCCATACTCCCTAAGAGAGAGGGAGCGAACCCGTTTGAAGAGATGTCTGAGTTCCATACTCCCTAGAGAAAGAGGGAGCGAACCCGTTTGAAAATTGTTCGAGTTCTATACTCCCTAGAGAAAGAGAGAGCGAACTCGTTTGCAGAAGAGATTCGAGTTCCATAATCCCTAGAGAAAGAGGAACGAACCCGATTGTTGAAGTTTGTTCGAGTCTTATACTCTCTGAAAGAATAGGGAGCAGACACGATTGTTGAGATTATTCGAGTCTCATACTCTCTGAAAGAATAGGAGTAGACACGATTGTCGAAGATTGTTCGGTCTCATACTCTCTGAAGGAATAGGGAGCATACACTTTTTAAAAGATGTTCGAGTTCCATACTCCTTAAAGGAAGAAGGAGCGAACCCGTTTGAAGATGTTCGAGTTCTATACTCTTTAAAGAGAGAAGGAGCGAACCCGTAAGAAGAAGATTTTGAGTTCTATACTCCCTGAAGAAAGAGGGAGCGAACCCAGTTGAAGATGTTCGAGTTCTATACTCCCTAGAGAAAGAGGAGCGAACCCGTTTGAAGATTGTTCGAGTTCTATACTTCCTGAAGAAAGATGGAGCGAACTTGTTTGAAAAAGATGTTCGAGTTCTATACTTCCTGAAGAAAGAGGGAGCGAACCCGTTTTTGAAGAATATGTCCAAGTTCTATACTTCCTGAAGAAAGAGGAGGCGAACCTGTTTGAAGAAGATGTCCGAGTTCTATACTCCCTAGAGAAAGAGGGAGCGAACCCGTTTGAGGAATATGTTCGAGTTCTATACTCCCTAAGAGAGGAGCGAACCCGTTTGAAGATTGTTTGAGTTATATACTCCCTAGAGAAAGAGGAGCAAACCCGTAAGAAGAAGATGTTTAGTTCCATACTCCCTGAAGAAAGAGGAGCGAACCCATTTGAAGATATGTCCGAGTTCTATCCCTAGAGAAAGTGGGAGTGAACCCATAAGAAGAAGATGTTCGAGTTCCATACTCCCTAAAGAGAGGGAGCGAACCCGTTTGAAGATTGTTCGAGTTCTATACTTCCTGAAGAAAGAGGGAGCGAACCGTTTGAAGAAGATGTCCGAGTTCTATACTCCCTAGAGAAAGAGGGAACAAATCCGTTTGAGATTTTTGAGTTGTATACTCCCTAATAAAGAGGAGCAAACCCGTTTGCAGAAGAAGTTCGAGTTCTATACTCCCTAAAAAGAGGGAGCGAACCCGATGGTTGAAGATTGTTCGAATCTTATACTCTCTGAAGAAATAGGGAGTAGACACATTATTAAGATTGTTCAAATCTTATACTCTGAAGAAATAGGGAGCAGACACGATTGTTGAAGATTGTTCAAGTCTTATACTCTCTGAAGGAATAGGGAGCATACACGATTGTTGAAGATTATTCGAGTCTTATACTCTCTGAAGAAATAGGGGGCATACGCGATCGTTGAAGATTGTTTCGAGTCTTATACTCTCTGAAGAAATAGGGGACAGACGCGATTGATGAAGACTGTGGGTCTTATACTCTCTTAAGAAATAGGGAGCAGACCCGATTACAGAAGATTATTTGAGTTCTATACTTCCTGAAGAAGAGGGAGCGAACCCATAGGCAAAAGATTGTTCGAGTTTTTTTTTTCCTGAAGGAATAGGGAGTGAACATATTTTCCTAGGATTTTTTCAAGTCTCACCCCGGGGGAGGAGTGGAACAGATCCCATATCAAGTTTTAAAGCATAGATGGAACTGGACAAAAACGCTGGTCTTTTGTCTTTGCCCTATTCTTGTTAGCACGAGAATGGGCAAAGGGGCAGCTGTAGACACCCGTTTTGTCCGGGCAATTTTAATTCACTTGAAGATGATCAAGAATTTATTTGGAGATTTTGTGCTCGGTGACGAACTGATTCAAGTGATAAATCGTGGAAGCTTGCATTTGGGTTAATGAAATCGAGAAGCTTTAGGTGCTGAATTGGATGTAATCATATTTATTTCAGTTTGGAATTCAAGAGATAATTGAAAAAAAGCAATCGATAAAGCAAAGCGATAGAAATACGAAGACTATTGAGGTACCTTCGAAGCAGTCCAGTGGCAGTGTACGTCATCCATATTGATTGTCAATTTTGAACATGTTCCAAGCATCGTCGGTTTCTGAAGTATTCTTACAATTATTCTATTATCTCTTATCTTTCCAACTCACTTTTAACCGTATCAATCCGATATTTGGAGCTCGAGATATGGCTAAATTAATGAAGACAGTGCAGGCTGAAAATTGTCCAGTGGACAGATCACGATTCAGATGTATCGCCAATTTTGAACGTGTTACAAGTATATTTGGACGATTAAGTCTTCTTAACAATTATTCCATTATCTCTTAGCTTTCCAACGCACTTTGAATCGCTTCAATCCGATATTGGTAACTCGAGATATGCTCAGATAGATGAAGACTGTGCAGGCTGGAAAATCAATACGGGAATTACGAATTCCATTCAATAAACCGTTGTTTTTCCTTGAAACCGACTCACGTTGGGACAACTTATTGAAACCATTGGGAGACATAGAGCTGACAATTCATTCAAACCAGCTGGAATTACACTAGGAAACATCACTCACAAGCCCATGATGAATAACAAGAGGAGACCACGTTGGAGAAGCTGGAATTGCACAATGCCAACAGCCCTTGTTTTGTGAGTGGTTACCCACTCACTCAAGAGGGGATGCATGTGGGGGATGATATAGCACATCAACAAAAGTGGGGGGGGGGCAGATATTAAATCAGCTATTAACGAAATAGGGGGATTTTCTCGGAGAATGCTAAGAGAATTCACAAGAAAGGAGGCAACCATTTCAAAGGGGGACGACCAGCCCTTGCTTTGGGACGACCAGCCCTTGCTTTGGGAAGAATCTGGCCACTCACTCGAGCTGGAGAAGGGCATACACGTCTAGTTGCTGCTGGAGATCCTACACAGAATTGGAACGGGAAGCTTTCGGTTTCAACGAAAAAAAACAGTATGTAAGGGACTTTCTCTCCCATTTTTTATCATTCGAAAGAATAATTTTCGGGTCCATTCCCGATTTTGTTGAGTATTCATGAGCGATATCAAATGTAATTCGGGAATGAAAGAAAGCAATTGAAAAGGCGAATGATAATTTCACAAGGTATATATTTATTCGTTTTCGATTCTATGCTTGTAGTGTGTTCTGTCTCTACCTTGTTTATGTTTCAATCTTAAATTAATGCTCATCACGTTTTAATCCATATTAAGTTTTTTATGTGTGTGCATGTATGGTTAGGTAGAGTTCATTTCGATTTTAGCACTTGGAATGTGATTATTTGTGTTCTATGATTTAACTTTTGTTTAATCTGTGATCTTAGTCTTAGATTTATCTACTTATTAATTTCAATCATTATGTTGTTCTTTCTTGTATATAGATTTCATGATAATGTGCATGTAAATATGAATATGGTAGGTTAGTAATTTCAAGTCGCAGTACACTTTCCACATAATGATTTGCCCCCTTTTTGACACCATATTCTTTGAATTCCCGACAACTAACTCATTACAAAACTCATAAAAAAGCTGTAAGTTGTTTGCAACTTTGTATCTTTTGATTACAAGTCAACTTCTCTTTTATCGCTTCTTTATCACTTCCCCAAAGCTACATGCATGCTTGATGGCCCCATTATGGATTTGGTGAGGTAGGGCTCGGTTTTAAATGTTCAATTTAAAATAGTTTTTTTTATTCGGGTAAGGGTAAGATAGTATGAGGTGATTATAATAATATTTGTTTATAATCTTCTTAACTACTTATAATGCACACCAATGACCAGGGGCGGACCTATGTGGCCCACTAGGTAGCATCTTCATACCCATTTACTTAAAAAAATACTAACACTTAATATAGTATATCAAAAGATAAAAATTCTGCACACCCTTTTAATTTTTTTTTACTTTTCTGTATTTGTGAAATTTGTGCACACCCTTGTATTAGCTTCAACGTAAGAGTTATAGGCTTAGGGATGAATCAACAAATGAGTTTTATTTTATTGAGAAGAATGCATGTTGTATTCTTTTCGTTTAAAAAATTCAAAAGTTAAAAGAAAAAGGTTGATGAGCCCATTTTCTTGGCACTTAGTCTAATGAGTTAGTGGGTTATATAATTAATTAAAATAATTGGTGGATAAAAGTATAATACAACTATTATTAAAGCTTCTCTTTTACGTTTTAGTTCAAATCCACCACAGACTCCAAGCCTCCAACCCCCACTGGCCACTGCTACTCAATTCTCAGTCTTTTGTTTGAGCCTAAACCACCCGCACGACACCGTTCATCGGTGATTTTCCGGTGAACTTCCTCAACCAAACTACAAGTAAGTTGTTGCTCTTTTCTTTTCCTCGGATAATTAGGTTCTTACTTATTCTTTTACCCTCTTAAATTTAGTTAAATTTATATTTGATTTTGTAAGTTTTGAAATTAAGAGATAAAAATAAATTTTGAATCAATTTAATAGATTTTAGTGATTTTATGAAAAATATTTGAATGTTAAATTGTGATATGTAAATTACTAATATGTATTTTTGGGAAGGAGAAAAAATGGTATACTAAATTTGTGTAATTTAAGTAGAAGCAATTTAGATATTTTAGTTTTTAAGTTGAATCCATTAAAATTATTTAATTAGTAATTAAGATCTTATTTCTTTTGATAATAAATATAATTACTAATAGTGAATTATAATCAATAATTATTGTGATTTGTAAATTTTGTGATTGTAGTAGTAAGAAGATGAATGATGAAAAGATGAACTCTCAACGAAAGAAGAAGAATGGAACGTTGGATTGGTTTGTTCAAAAGTCCAAAAAGAATGATGCAAGTTCTTCACAAGTGCCAATTTGTGTCTCATCACCGACACCAACTCAACCTTCAGCAACTCAAGTCGAACAAGAATTTTCTTTCCCTTCAAATAATATGCCCCTGTAACATCCTCAATACCGGTTAGTGACTAAATTGGAAAGTTTCAGATTTTGGTGATTAAAATAGAATGAATGAATAGTATAAGATTTATAGTAAATGATTGTGTAGGATTGAATTGAAAGGAAGAATGAATGGAAGGGAAAAAGAGTCATTTGCAAGGAAAATTAATTAAAGAAGGGATAAGGATATATATGAGTACAAGTGGGAAGAAAAGAAGAGAACACCAGAGTTATCTTCTTTTTCATTCTTCATTGTACGTGTGAACCAAAGCAAAGGTAAGATTTCTGATTATTGAGTTTCTTGTTAAATTTAATATTGGGTTTTGATTATTAGATAACTAAGCTTAAGGAAAGCTTAAGTTATCTTAACATCAAAGGATGATTGAGTTAGGAGAGATTTAAGATTTGAAGTTCTTAAATGAAATCTTGGAATAGAGTTCATAACTAGAATTGAAAGTTATATTTGACTTGTCATCAATCTAGTTAAGATATACGAAGTGTTAAAAACGAAATTCAAACATGTTGATTTATTAATGTAATTCTTGAATTACATATGAAGGATAGGATTTGAAGGTTTAAGATGAAATAAATGAGTAAATGGTTTAAGGATGTGTACTAGAGTTAAGAGTGAAAGAGGGGATTAAACATGAAGGATTTAATCCAAAATGAATGGATTTTCGGGTTCAAAAAGAGTTCTGAGCAGAGTGCATCGATGCACATTCATGGTGCATCGATGCATCAAGGTTAAAACCCAAAATTGTTTGAATGTGCACCGATGCATTGGTAGTGCATCGATGCACTCTTTTAAAATAAAGACATCGAATGCAATTCGTGCATCGATGCATAAGTAGTGCATTGATGCATAAGTAGGCATCGATGCATCACATTAATAGTGAACATCGAATGTAATTGGTGCATCGATGCATAAGGAGTGCATCGATGCATCCCAACAATAATACTACATCGAATACCTTTTATGCACCGATGCATCAATAGTGCATTGATGTATACCTTCATTAAAAGATGAAGTTAACTTTTCTCTTAGTCTAAATAGTGAACCTTAGATATTAGTTATAATACTGATATAGATCCATGTGTGATTATGTAGATACTAAAAGTAAGCTTATTCCGGAACGATCAAAGGATTAGAATCGAATCAAAGCAAAGCTAAGTAAGTGCATACTATATGTATATTATAATAGAATAAGACTTGATAAGTATAATCCTTATGTTGATTTTTATAATACAGTAGTTGTGAACATGCATATATGAAATTATTGTGATACATGCATAAGACATATATATGTTCATGTGATATGATATGTGATATGATATGTGATATGAGAACATGATATGAAGTGACATGAGCTACATGATCACAAGAGAATGACATGAGCTACATGATCACAAGAGAAATGACATGAGTACATGAACATATGAAATATAAGAATAATGCCCATAGTATACGATATGAGAATTATAGGTGTAATTGGCATGCCAAGAGTCGAGGATATAATAGTCCTTCGGGACGTAGTCCTTCGGATGTAGGAGTCCTACGGGACGAATACTGAACTAAGGTTCGGTGCCCCATGAGGGAATAGATATGAGCTGTGGTGACAGCATTAGTGCACAACCTCAATGCACTCACATACCTCTAATCTCAATAATATACATGGGCTATGCAATTGAAATACCGATTTACAGTGAAAGTGATACAAGAAGGTAAGTTTCGTATGTGCATTATATGTTATCTTGTGATAGATACATGCATATTGAAATGTCAGATCCAATTGTAAGTATGAACATTCACAAGTTTATTGTTGCATATTCATTTATTGCCTCACTAAGTCTATGACTTAGCGTGTAAGTGATTTACACGTAGGTACCAAGAATCAGGAAAAGTGGAAATAGAAATAGCACATACAACAATACTACTAAGAGATCATATCAGAAGTAATTGACAAAGTATGTACTTGGTTATGTATAGAGTGTTGTCATGTAATAAGTGTTAATTACGAATACTCTGATCGATTTTGTATTTTATGGTCTTATGTAAATTAAAGTATTTCGTTTTAATGAAAATTTTAAAAATTCCCGGGATTTTCAATAAGAGTCAAAGTTTGAAAAGTCAATGTGACACCTTAGACTTGTATTCGGGTCGGATATGAGTTAAGGGTGTTACATTTAATGGTACCAGAGCTACGGTTTAGTCGATTCTCGGCATAAACCGAAGTCTAGAGTATCTTATAAGGTATACATGCCAACAAAATAGTGAAAACTTCTGATCTGATGGAATAGTAAGTATGCTGTTTTGCTAATAAAACTATATGGTTGTATTTTTATAGATGTCCAGACAAAGTAGATCTAGAAATGAAGCGGGAGACGATAGACCCACTGAAAACAGTAATTCACCTGCCCTGGCCAGGCAGAGTGAAGAACATACATCCTCTGGAATGCCTGTCAATGATCAAGATATATTCTTTAGAACGTTAGACGCAGTATTGACGCGTTTCCAACCTCCTATTACTTCAACTCCAAAAATGAATGTTGCGAAAGATTTGAAGGGATTAGGAGCTCCAGAGTTTAAAGGGGAAGCCAATGAAGGTCCTGTTACTGCGGACCTTTGGCTTAATGACATGAAAGTCATATTTACGGGACTTCATTATTCCGATGCTGAGAAGCTGGATGGAGTAATTTCCTTGTTGAGAGTACAAGCAAGGATCTGGTGGACCAATGTTACATTGAAGATGTCTAACGCCCAAGTAACTTGGTCTTTATTTTTAGAAGAATTCAAGCATAAGTACATCGGAGATCAATTTGTTCGTCAAATGAAGCAAGAGTTAATGAATCTGAAGCAATGAAATCATACTGTATATGAGTATGAGTGTGAATTCAATAAGTTGAGCCGCTTTGCTGCCGAGCTAGTTCCTACTGAAAAGGATGCTTGTGAGTGGTTCGTAGAGGGTTTACGTCCTCGGTTAAAAGAAATGTTGATTGTCTTGAATTTATCATCATTTCAAGAAGTAGTTAACCGTGCCAAGGCTCTAGAAAGAGCTCAGAACGAGAGATTTGAAAATTCGAGAGCTCAGACAGTCAAAAGATCAGGTGCTTCTTCGAGTTCCACACCATTAAAAAGGGGCAAAGATACTGGTTTTCGACCCCAGGTTAGATCAGAATCAGTGGCATCCTCCGCTAAAGGATTAAATCAAATGAGAGGTAGACAAATTCAGTCAGTGGAATCTGGAGCTGGGAGAACTAATCAGAGTCAAGCCAGACAATGCACGCATTGTGGAAAGAATCATTTAGGGGTATGTCGAATGATTTCTGGAGTCTGCTTTAGATGTGGAGACGCCGGACATTTCGTTCGAGATTGTCCAATGTCAACCAGTGAATCTGTACAGCCAGAGAGGTCTGTTTCTGTAGCCCAGAGGGGAAGAGGTAGAGGCAGAGGAAGAAGTCAGTCAGAGTCCTCTGCTCAACAGGAGATACACTCCACTGCTCGAGTGTACAACCTCAAGACCAAAAGGATTGTGATGACCCAGATATTATAACAGGTACCTTTCTATTGTTTGACAAATGTGTTATTGTATTGATTGATCCGTGATCTACATATTCATATATTACTAGTACGTTATTAAGAGAATTGAATATTCCTTTAGAAACTACTAGTAATGAAGTAATAGTGACGAATCCACTAGGGCACAGTGCTCAGGTAAATATGGTGAGCCAAGGGTGTCTCATACAGATTCAGGGAATTGAATTTCCTGCTAATCTGATGGAATTACCTTTTGACGAATTTGAAGTGATACTGGGGATGGATTGGTTATATCGTTATTACGCTGATGTCGATTGTAGATTAAAAAGTGACATTGAGAAGTTCCGAAGGAATAGAAGTTATTGTATTTAGTGAAAGATGGAATCCATTAGCAAGTGTGATTTCAGTGATGACTGCAAAGAAGTTACTGCTACAGGGATGTCAAGGGTTTATTACTAATGTACTGGATGTTAGAACCAATGAGAAAGGGATTGAAGAGATTCCTATAGTCAGAGAGTTTCTCGATGTATTTCCTGCAGAGTTGCCAGGTTTACCTCCTGACAGAGAAGTATAATTCCAGATTGAGATAATACCAGGAACAACGCCCATTGCAATGGCACCATACAGAATGGCTCCAAAGGAATTACAAGAATTAAAGATTCAATTAAAGGCGTTATTGGACAAAGGGTTTATTAGACCAAGTGTATCACCTTGGGGAGCTCCAGTTCTATTTGTTAAGAAAAAAGATGGACCAATGCGTCTTTGTATCGATTACAGACAACTCAATAAAGTGACCATCAAGAACAAGTATCCACTTCCCCGAATCGACGATTTATTTGATCAATTAAAGGAAGCTTCGGTGTTCTCAAAAAATTGATCTACGTTCGGGTTATCATCAATTAAAGATTCAAGAAAAAGACATTTCGAAAACGGCGTTTAGAACAAGATATGGTCATTATGAATTTATCGTGATGCTGTTTGGAGTTACGAATGCACCAGCTGCTTTTATGGATTTAATGAACAAAATTTTCCAACCGTATTTGGATCAGTTTGTTGTGGTGTTTATTGATGATATTTTAATATATTCAAAGTCAGAAGAAGAGCATAGTTCACACTTACAGATTGTTTTACAGATTTTACGAGACAAGAAGCTTTATGCTAAATTCTCTAAATGTGAATTCTGGTTGAATGAAGTGGCATTCCTTGGACATGTAATTTCTGCAGAAGGAGTTCGAGTGGATCCCCAAAAGATTAAAGCTATTCTGGAGTGGAAAGTTCCAAAGAATGTATCAAAAGTTAGAAGTTTTCTGGTTATTATCGAAGGTTTGTTAAAAACTTTTCGATTATAGCATTACCCATGACTAAACTGTTGAAAAAGGAAGTAAAATTTGTTTGGACTCAAGAATGTCAAGAGAGTTTTGAAAAGTTAAAGAAGATTCTTACAGAAGTTCCAGTGTTAGTTCAACCCGATTCTGGAAAGAACTTTATAGTGTATAGTGATGCGTCTCATAGTGGTTTGGGATGTGTATTAATGCAAGAAGGCAAAGTGGTAGCCTATGCTTCGAGACAACTAAAACCGCACGAGAAAAATTATCCAACACACGACTTAGAGATGGCGGCAGTGGTGTTTGCTTTAAAGATCTGGCGTCACTACTTGTATGGTGAAAAGTGCTACTTGTATACGGATCACAAGAGCTTAAAATATTTGATGACTCAGAAAGAGTTGAATTTAAGACAAAGAAGATGGGTGGAATTTCTCAAGGATTATGATGTGGTGATTGATTTCCATCCTGGAAAGGCAAATGTGGTAGCTGATGCCTTGAGTCGAAAGACGTTTGCAGCTTTGCGAACTCTTGATGCTAGATTATCGTTAAAAGAAGATGGTGCAATTTGTGCAGAATTGACAGTCAAGCCCATTTGGCTAAATCGAATTAAAGAATTGCAAGTTAAAGATGAAAAGTTTAAAGATGATACACAGATAAAGAATGGAGGGACGGATTATGAGATTAAGTCTGATGAGAACTTGTATTATCAAGAAAGATTAGTAATTTCGGATGATGATGAATTAAAGAAGGATTTGTTAACGGAAGCTCATTGTAGTCCATTGACAATGCATCCGGGAGGGAACAAAATGTATATGGATCTTAAGAGTCGATATAAGTGGCCGGGAATGAAGAAAGACATTTCGGAATTTGTATCAAAGTGTTTGACTTGTCAACAAGTCAAAGCTGAACATCAAGTTCTGTCATGATTGTTACAACCAATTTCAATTCCTCAATGGAAATGGAAAAACATAACGATGGATTTTGTGACGGGGTTGCCTTTAACTCCAAACAAAAAGGATTCAATACGGGTGATTGTAGATAGATTGACTAAATCAGCCTATTTTATTCCGATACGAACAGATTTCTCCATGGATAAGTATGCGGAACTGTATATTAGAGAGATTATATGTTTGCATGGTGTACATATTTCCATAATTTCTGATCGAGATCCTAGATTCACATCACGATTTTGGAAGTCATTACATGAAGCACTGGGAACTCGGTTAAACTTCAGTACAGCGTTTCATCCTCAAACTGATGGTCAATCCGAGCGAACTATTCAAATTCTGGAGGATATACTAAGAGCTTGTGTTATTGAGTACAAAGGATCGTGGGAAAGGTATTTACCACTTGCTGAATTTGCGTACAACAATAGTTATCAGTCAAGCATCAAAATGGCTCCCTATGAAGCTCTATACGGAAGAAGATGTCGTACGCCCTTGAACTGGTATGAACTTAAGGATTGAGAAGTTATTGGTCCTGAGTTGATTCAAAATACAGAAGAGAAAGTTCAAGTAATTCAAAATAATCTGAAAGCTGCAGCTGATAGACAGAAATCGTATGCTGATTTAAAAAGGAAAGAAATTGAATTTCAAGTCAGAGATAAAGTGTTCTTGAAAGTGTCTCCGTGGAAGAAAATATTGAGGTTTGGACGTAAAGGAAAGTTGAGTCATCGGTTCATTGGACCTTATGAGATTACTAAGAGGGTAGGATCAGTAGCATATCAGCTAGTTTTACCACCTGAAATGGAAAAGATACACAATGTCTTTCATGTCTCAATGCTTAAGAAATATCGATCTGATCCATCTCACATTGTGACTCCTGAAGAAATTGATGTCCGACCAGATTTAACTTATGAGGAAGAACCTGTTCAAATATTAGCTCACGAAGTTAAACAACTAAGGAACAAGACTATTCCATTGGTTAAAGTCTTGTGGAGGAATCACAAAGTAGAGGAAGAAACATGGGAACGTGAAGAGGACATGAGGATTAAGTACCCCTACCTCTTTGCATAATGAAAATTTGAGGACGAATTTTCTTAAGAGGGGAGAGTTGTAACATCCTCAATACCGGGTTAGTGACTAAATTGGAAAGTTTCAGATTTTGGTGATTAAAATAGAATGAATGAATAGTATAAAGATTTATATGTAAATGATTGTGTAGGATTGAATTGAAAGGAAGAAGGAATGGAAGGGCAAAAGAGTCATTTGCAAGGAAAATTAATTAAAGAAGGGATAAGGATATATATGAGTACAAGTGGGATGAAAAAAAGAGAACACCAGAGTTATCTTATTCTTCTTTCTTCCTTGTACGTGTGAACCAAAACAAAGGTAAGATTTCTGATTATTGAGTTTCTTGTTAAATTTAATATTGGGTTTTGATTATTAGATGATAACTAAGCTTAAGGAAAGCTTAAGTTATCTTAACATCAAAGGATGATTGAGTTAGGAGAGATTTAAGATTTGAAGTTCTTAAATGAAATCTTGGAATAGAGTTCATAACTAGAATTGAAAGTTATATTTGACTTGTCATCAATCTAGTTAAGATATATGAAGTGTTAAAAACGGAATTCAAACATGTTGATTTATTAATATAATTCTTGAATTACATATGAAGGATAGGATTTGAAGGTTTAAGATGAAATAAATGAGTATAAATTGGTTTAAGAATGTGTACTAGAGTTAAGAGTGAAATAGGGGATTAAACATGAAGGATTTAATCCAAAATGAATGGATTTTCGGGTTCAAAAAGAGGTTCTGGGCAGAGTGCATCGATGCACATTCATGGTGCATCGATGCATCAAGGTTAAAACCCAGAAATTGTTTGAATGTGCATTGATGCATTGGTAGTGCATCGATGCACTCTTTTAAAATAAAGACATCGAATGTAATTCATGCATCGATGCATAAGTAGTGCATCGATGCATCACATTAATAGTGAAATATCGAATGCAATTGGTGCATCGATGCATAAGGAGTGCATCGATGCATCCCAGCAATAATACTACATCGAATACCTTTTATGCACCGATGCATCAGTAGTGCATCGATGCATACCTTCATTAAAAGATGAGGTTGACTTTTCTCTTAGTCTAAAGAGTGAACCATTAGAGTATATTAGTTATAATACTAATATAGATCCATGTGTGATTATGTAGATACTAAAAGTAAGCTTATTCCGGAACGATCAAGTGATTAGAATCGAATCAAAGCAAAGCTAAGATAAGTGCATACTATATGTATATTATAATGGAATAAGACTTGTGATAAGTCTAATCCCTATATTGATTTTTATAATACAGTAGTTGTGAACATGCATACATGATAATTATTGTGATACATGCATAAGACATATATATGTTCATGTGATATGATATGTGATATGAGAACATGATATGAAGTGACATGAGCTACATGATCACCAGAGAAATGACATGAGCTACATGATCACAAGAGAAATGACATGAGTACATGAACAAATGAAATATAAGAATAATGCCCATAGTATACGATATGAGAATTATAGGTGTAATTGGCATGCCAAGAGTCGAGGGTATAATAGTCCTTCGGGACGTAGTCCTTCGGGATGTAGGAGTCCTACGGGAGGAATATTGAACTAAGGTTCGGTGCCCCATGAGGGAATAGATATGAGCTGTGGTGACAGCATTAGTGCACAACCTCAATGCACTCACATACATCTAATCTCAATAATATACATGGGCTATGCAATTGAAATACCGATTTACAGTGAAAGTGATACAAGAAGGTAAGTTTCGTATGTGCATTATATGTTATCTTGTGATAGATACATGCATATTGAAATGTCATGATCCAATTGTAAGTATGAACATTCACAAGTTTATTGTTGCATATTCATTTATTGCCTCACTAAGTCTATGACTTAGCATGTAAGTGATTTACACGTAGGTACCAAGAATCAGGAAAAGTGGAAATAGAAGTAGCACGGACAACAATACTACTAAGAGATAAGATCAGAAGTATTTGACAAAGTATGTACTTGGTTATGTATAGAGTGTTGGCATGTAATAAGTGTTAATTACGAATACTCTGATCGATTTTGTATTTTATGGTCTTATGTAAATTAAAGTATTTCGTTTTAATGAAAGTTTTAAAAATTCCTGGGATTTTCAATAAGAGTCAAAGTTTGAAAAGTCAATGTGACACCTTGGACTTGTATTTGGGTCGGATATGAGTTAAGGGTGTTACAGCCCCAAACTCAAGAAACCGAAATGAGATCTACATGTATTACACAAGATGATAGTACAACATTTGCATCAAGAGAGATGAAAAGCCAAGTTAATGATATCTCTATTCCACATGATCCGGCTAAAAGGAAAAAAATTATTGATTATCATCCAATGGATCGAGAAGCAGTGAGGAAAGAATACATACAAAGAAGTGTTTGCCAACCAAAGAAGCACAAATTTCCTCAAACGGACTTCGGAGGAGGTACATTACGCCGCTTTAATAAATCTTGGTTTAATAAGTATTCTTGGCTTGAGTATAGTGTTTCAAAAGATGCTGCATTTTCTTTGTTTGTTACTTGTATAAGAATGAAACTACCAAAGCTGCAGGAGGAGATGCATTTTTTGTTAATGGGTTTAGAGGTTGGAATATGCCAGTTCGGTTTAGAAAACATGTTGGTGGAATTAATAGTGCTCATAATCAAGCTTTTCAAAAGTTTGAGAATTTAAAGAACTTTAAGTCATCCTTGAAAGTTTCTTTAGACTAACAAACCGAGCAAGCTAAAAGTGACTACCGAATCCGCTTGACTACTTCTCTTCATTGTTTGAGATATCTTTTACATCAAGGATTGGCATTTCGTGGTCATGATGAATGTGATGAATCAAGTAACAAGGGAAATTTTCTTGAACTTTTGAATTGGTTTGCAGAAAAGAATAATGATTTGGGAAATGTTGTTTTGAAAAATGCACCTAAAAATAATCAAATGATTGCACCTTTGATTCAAAAAGAGCTTATCAATTGTTGTGCAAAAGAAACTACCAAGGCAATTGTGGAAGATCTTGGTAAGGATTATTTTGGAATACTAGTAGATGAGTCAAGTGATGTGTCTCAAAAAGAACAAATGGCTTTGTGTGTCCATTATGTTGATAAAAAAAGAATGATAAAAGAACAGTTTCTTGGAATTGTTCATGTTGGAGATACCACATCTTTGTCTCTTAAAGAAGCTATCTTTTCTTCGCTTGATGAGCATTCTTTGAGTTTTTCAAGAATTCGTGGACAAGGGTACGATGGAGCTAGTAATATGAAGGGTGAACTTAATGGTCTCAAAACTCTAATCATGAGAGAAACACAATCTGCATACTATATACATTGTTTTGTTCACCAACTTCAATTAACTCTTGTTGCCGTTTCTAAGAAAAATAAAGATTGTGGTTGGCTTTTTGATACACTTGGAGATTTGTTGAATGTTGTTGGATCATCATGTAGGCGAAAAGATTTGCTTAAAGGAAAACAAGCTGAAAAAATTGCAAAAGCCTTTGAAAATGGTGAAATTGTGACTGGAAAAGGTTTAAACCAAGAGCTTGGTTTAGGTAGGCCGGGTGATACACGTTGGGGGTCTCATTATAAGTTGATTTTGAATGTCATTGATTTGTATTCTACAATACGGGAGGTGCTTGATTTGATTGGTAACGATGCTCAAAATGGTAATGATGCTAGAAAAGCCGATAATGTGAGTTTTGCAATAGAGTCATTTGATTTCATTTCATGATTCACTTGATGAAGAGAATATTTGGGATTATGAATGAATTAAACAAAGCTTTACAAAGAAAAGATCAAGATATTGTCAATGCTATGTCACTTGTTACTTTAACTAAAGAAATATTGCAAAATATGAGGGAAAACGAGTGGGAGTCTTTTTTGCTATAATCTCTTCATTTTGTAACAAGAATAACATTGATATTCTTAATATGGATGTTGTGTATACTCCTCCGGGGAGAAAGAAACGTTGTCGTTTGGATACTACTAATATTAATCATTTTCGAATTGAAGTGTTCTTGGGAGTTTTTGATATTCAGCTTCAAGAGTTAAACAACCGATTTGATGAGGTTAGTATAGAGTTATTGACTTGTATGGCTTCTTTGAGTCCACTTGATAAATTTTCTTCTTTTGACAAACAAAAGATACTTAGACTTGCTGAATTATATCCCGATGAATTTACAAGTGTTGATAGACTAGCCCTTGATGATCAACTTGATAATTATATTGTTGATATGCGGAGGGATGATAGATTTTGGGTATTGAAAGATATGGGTGAACTTTCCATGAAGCTTGTCGAGACAAAGAAGCATCAAGTGTATCAACAAGTCTATTTGCTCATAAAGTTGGTATTGATTCTCCCCGTAGCAACTGCAAGTGTGGAAAAAACATTTTCTAAAATGAACATCGTGAAGAATAAGTTGCGAAATAGCATAGGTGATCAATTTCTAAATGATTGTTTGGTCACTTATATAGAAAGAGATGTTCTTGTCCAAATCGATGATGAAAAAATCTTGAAACGATTTCAAGGAATGAAAGCTCATCGAGAACAATTGTAATTGTTTCTAGTGTTTAGTATTTTTTTGTGCATTTTGAATGAATTGTTATTTTGGATTTTTAATAATGTAACTTTTTTTATTAATGAATATTATAATATTTATTTTGGACCCCCATTGTTTAATTCCTGGATCCACCACTGACCCTGACCTTGACCTTATAGACACGGTTGTTCGAACTCAATATCTCAAAGAATAACAACACTTCATTTAATCACTGAGGTTACTCAATGAGCTCAGGGAGGGATAGGATTGTTTAAATTTGAATCTAACATTTATTATCATTTGTTAATGAGAATTCATGTATAATAAATCATTTATCATTATATCAGGGGTTAGTTGAAAATCAATTTTAAATTATTTTTGAAAAATATTTTATTTTCTTCTCTCCTGTGTTTTTTTGTTGGTAATTAATAATTATATGTTAATATGAAAAGTATAGCCAATTTTGTAGCTGCTAGCTGTAGTTTTAGATAAATAATAGACCATCATTGTGCTGTTTATACTTTATCCAAGGGTAAAAGTATTGTAGATAATTAATAATTATATGTTAATATGAAAAGTATAGCCAATTTTGTAGTTGCTAGCTGTAGTTTTAGATAAATAATAGACCATCATTGTGTTGTTTATACTTTATCTAAGGGTAAAAGTATTGTAGAATTGTATGTATTTTAAATTCACGATGAGTTAATTGCATCACATGTTTCTAAACTATAACCATCATTTTAAACTAAACTTTAAACTTTTAAAAATTATAATTTCATCCTTAAATTATGAATATTATTCTAATTAGTCCTCAAACTTTTAAAAAAATAATTTCATCCCCAAACTATGACATTCAATCTAAAATGGTACCCAAACTTTTGAACATTCTAATTGTATCCCAAACTATACATATATACTAATTATATCCCTTGTTAATAAAATCGATAAGCCAAATTAAATTTTATATGTTTTAAAAAATAAAATTTAGGTTAAAATATGGTTGAAACTAATTACATATTTGGATGAATTTAGGGATGAAAGCGGAAGATTTAAAAGTTTGGGGATTAATTTAGAAAGAGGGTCATAATTTAGGGATGAAATTAGAATGCTTAAAAGTTTACGAACTAATTAAAATGAGAATCATAGTTTGAGGATAAAATTAAAATATTCAATAATTTAAGGACTAATTTAAAGTGAGAATTATAATTTGGGTACATATGATGCAATTAGGACTAAAGATATATTGTTCTCTGGCTCAAAAGGGGTTTGTTCATCATCGAAATCTTGAAAGGGAGACTTTAATCTTCAAGGATGGGTGAAATTTCTTTTCAATTTCTCCTTTCTGCATAATGAATGATGGTATCATATAGATTGAGTAAAAGCTAAAATAGACCATCACCAAGCCTGAGCAACAGTAAGCAGAGGAGCAGACGACTAGACTGAGGGCCAGTGGAGAGCTAGACATTTTTAAATCCATGATAACTTTTGAGGATTGTGATCACCTTGACATCCGAGTAAAATAAAAGTAGAATTTGGGTTCAAAGGATCATAATAGGACGATTTTAAATTTTTGCAGCTTAATAGCAACCGATAACAGTCGGTGTGGTGGTCGATCACAATAAGCAGTGAATGAAATTTGAGTCAACATGTACGTGATTCAAAAAGTACAAAAAAAACCATGCTAGCACAAATCTAGAGAGAAAATGATTGAGCGATAACAAAATTTAATCTATAAAAGTAAAATGAAAATTGAACGAGGCCCTTCTAAGCATTTACCTTCTTTTCATTTTCAATTGAATGAGTTGAATGGTAAAAAAAAGGATATTATTTCTTTTTAAGGTGTCAGATTAAATATATATATATATATATATGCGTTATTAATAAATTAAAAAAATTCTAAATAGATAATATATTGTAATTATAACAAATTACTCAAAATAAAAGTCATCATCTTAAAGGGTTACAAAATTATCATTTTATCAAAGATGGTTTAAAATGAATTTTGAACAATTTTAAGACTATTCACAAACCCTTACCCAACATATAATAAACTAATATATAAAATCATATTTAAAATTGTCTGAAATATGATTAGATGTGTTTATTAATGTGAATAGCTTACTATGTTTCTTAACTATTTTAGATGTAAAATTCGTAAGTTTCAACTAATACAATATGAATACTTTATATAAGTGTTGATGATATGATTGTATGATAATGAAATCATGTTTAGTATACGTATATGTATGATAAATGTATGACATCTTTAGTGATGGTTGATATGTATATAAAATTAAAATCATATTAGCTTTATTAATTTGACTATAAGAATATGATTAAGTTACTTTTGTGTCTATATGTTATATGTACATATATGTACAAGGATGAGCATGAGACCCGAACCTAACGAGTTTTAACTCGGCCCAACTCAATCCTATTTGGTTGAGTTTTTTTTATAAAAAAAATCAGGTTCGAGTCGGTCAGGGTTTTTAGATGATAAGTTTGAATCAAGTCGGGTTCTAGTTTAGGATAAAAATACATGGCCTGAAAAATAATGTAATTACATCTTATATATTTAAGGATAATTGTAACAATAAATCTCTCCATGTTGTTTTTTCAATTGGATCCATATTTTATCGAATAAAATTAATTTTTTAAAAATATATTTGTGTCAGGTGGTGTTAGGGTAGGGTTCAGGTTTAATCTCAAAAGGAGGATCAGATTTCAGGTCAAGTAAAATCACCCTAAATCTGAGTCGGATCAAGTTAACTGAAAATCCGACTTAACTGACTAGTGCACATCTCTAATTACGTATAATATAATTTAAAAAATATTTTTTTAATATTTTTAATAATTTATAATTCCTAGTATTTTATAGATTGTGATATATTTTTATTTTTTAGTAGTGTTCTTAGTTTTTTTAATTTTTTAGTAATTTATTTTTTTAGTATTTGTATATTTGATTTTTTAAATATTTTTATATCGATATTAAAATAAATTTTATTTTTTAAAAAATATAAGTCCTTGAACTTAAAATAACGTGACCTTCAAATTTTAAAAAAATAGTCTATTTGTTATGTTATCAATCATCGTGTGCTACTGCATTATCACTGTAAATTATCACGTCAGCATCGTAACAATCAACTTTTAATCAAAGGGTCAAATTTATTCATTTTTTTCTCAATCTAAAAGTCATATTAAATGTAAAAAAATTCAGAAATCACAATAATTTTCTTTTTTTTTAAAAATTGAAGGTATTAGGTACCATTAAGCCTTAAAAATTTTATTATCCATATTGTAACAATTCTAAAGAGCGGAGACATCAATTTATTTATATATAAATTAATTTTTTATAAAATCATTTTAATTGCAGTTCAAAATTAAATACTTATATAAATTATTATATTATGTATAATAAACCCATATTTCGTAGGGTGAAATTGTTAATGTGGGTCCACCAAGACCATCGACCAAAAATTAAAATAATTATGTTGGAACTATTTATTTCAAGTATTTCATATACCATGACACTTGGGTGCTAAAAATTTCAAACGTTGAATCTCAAAGGTGGCCATAAGCGTTCACCAGTAAACGGGTCTGATGACTGTTTCAACAATATAGTTTATAGCCTTTGACCGTGACTTCTATTTCATTTATTGTAATGTCCTACGAAAATTTTTCTGTCCCACTTATAAAGTACCTCACCGTCCCACTTATAAAGTTGCTGACCCTCTCCGCTTAGGGATGGGCACGGAACGGGGCAGGTTTCAATATCTGATTCCATTCCTCCTTGATGATGCTACTTTTTTTTTTCCCGAACTTGTCCTGAGTTTTAGATTAAAATCCTAAACTTGTGCGATCCTGTACAAATATATTAATATTTTAAACAGTCAAAAATAATATATTTAATAATAATTTACTATATTTTTAAAAATTAATTTAATACTATAAAAATAAAATAAAAAACAAAACTTTAAATATTATATATAAAAAGAGATAATTTAATAATTTATATTGGGTCAGATCGATTTTTCACCTTAAACTTTATATCGTCTTGTTCCGAACTCAAAATTTAAAAATAAAAGAAAAGAAAAAGAAAAACAACCTCTATAGAGTGAGGTTGAGTCAGGATCCGTCGAATTCAAATATTTTTTCACCTTAAATCCGATCTCATCCGGCTCCATTTATGATTGTAACTCTAGAATGTTTTTGTATTTTTTTTATGTTGTAGTTAAATTTTTATTGTTTGTAGTTAAATTCCACTCAGTTTCAAATGGTTGTTTTATTATTCATAATATGTTTAGTTGCAAAATTAGTGTATAAATTATATTTTTTTGTTTTAGATATTTATAATTTTTTTAAAAAAAGCTTTATGCAATGAATGTTTAACATGTGATTTGATTCTTAATTTCATTTTATTTTCTTCTTCCTCCAATTGGTTTTCCCCACGATATTGCATCCTCTTCACTTATCACTACCGATCATCGACAATTTTCTCCGACCCAAAGTACCACTAGATTATTCATCTTTCTCTCCTCAACACCTCAATCGGCTTAGATTTCTTCAAAACTCAATAAATGCAAATCTCAAATTAAATCCTTTCGTAATCGAATCTATGTTATTCATTATCTAATGGTCACTCGGTTGTAGTATGTCATTTCCCCCGGCCTTTCCCTTCTCCTCAATGTTGAGATCCTTTGATGATTCCTTGATTGCTAAAATTCGAGATGATTGAAAATGAGTCTTTCTTTGGTATTTTCTCATATCTTTTTTTTGTTTTTATTGGTGTGTGGTGGTTGGTTTGGTTGAGAGCGGAAACAATGATAGGTGACAATAAGGGTTATATTACGTTGGGCATGAGAAGATAGTTATCGTGCAGCGATGAATGTTGAAGCAGTGAATGATTCAAGTCGGTTTATATAATTGATGGTGACAAGGTGATTATCGTGGATGGTCAAAAAACATGCTATAGAATATATGTAGCTAAAAAGATATAAGTTATTTGATGTTAGAGTTTAACCTGAATTCGGTTTAACTCAAATTGATTAGAAAATGTAGGAAATCTAGTTTTATTTGGTAGGAAGAATATTTTATTTTATGTTGATTAAAAATAGAAAACTTAATTTGAGTAGATTTCTACTAAACAAGTTTTCTTTGTAATTAAGCAATTATATCTATAAATAAATATTATAGATTAAGTTTGAAAGTCAAGTTATTCATGTGAATTCCTCTTGTATTCTTATACTTTCAACATTAGTGAAAATTCTCTTATGTTTGTGGTTTTTACTGAAAGAGTTTTTCACATGAAATTTTAGTGTCTATTTTTTTATGTGATCATTATGTTTGTTATTATCATCTAACAATTTGGTATCAGTTCATTCAGGTTGTTTATCTCGATCAAGATAATGACATCATTCAACAATGAAATTCCTCTATTGAATTGTAACATCAAGTTCATGTTCTGGTTGGTAGAGGTTTGAAAATTTATAAAGGTTCTCTTAATATGATGAAAAGACATAAATGTTGTCAAGTTTTTATGTCCTGCAGGGTTCGACAATTTTAGAGATGAAGTTTTTATTTTTTTTCATTTGTGTCAGATGGTGACGTTATTGGTAAATTTGTCTTAACTGAATCAAACAAATGATAATTTGTGTTAAACAAGACAATCATGAGTATAACAATTTTAGGAAGCATGATAAAATTCAATTTCGCAAACATAAAGAATTTAAGAAGAAAAAGATAGTTCAATTCATCATATGCATAAAGAAAAATATAGAATTATCATTGATAATAAAAATTGTGTTGTGCATGATATTGCTTGTAGTGATATTGTAACACCCCAATTTAGGGGCTAAATTTAATAAATTATAAAGTGGTGAATTTAGTTAGAATTTTGGAAGAAATTGAGGATTAAATTGAATAATTTCAAAGTTGGCATACCGTTTTAAGAAGTGAAGAAAGTTCAGTGGCTAAACCCATGATTTAACCATTTTTTATATATGTTGAATTATAAATTTCACCCCGTCAGTTTCCAGAATGATTTTTCCAGTTTTTCCCTCTCCAACAACCCTTCTTTCAACTCCGATTTACTTACCGTCCGACGTCCGATCGACGAGTCGAAACCACCATCGTGTTCATTGTCAACCAATGAACAAAACCCCTCAAACCTTTCGTCGTGAATCGTCTCCGTTCGTCGTTAATTTCAGTCGGAAGTATCATCGGTAATAACTCGATTTTAGTTGGTTTTTCATCGATTCAGGACGATCGGGTCATCCGTTTACGACACCTCCCGCACCATCGTGTTCGTTGCATCGTTTCGAGTTCGCCGGTGTCATCCTTGGTCTTCATCGACGGCGGCTCGTAAGGAGGTGAAGCGGTCAAAGTTTCCGATTTGTTGAAATTGAGCTCTCCGTCGTTCAAAATTGTGAACCGAGCTTTGTATGTATCTTGAAATCGCTCAAAATAATTTTTAAGAATTTTTTCGTGATTTTTAGGTAGCCGAAAGGGGCCCCACGCGCCCCCACGCACGTGGGGATGGTCCAAATGACTGGTTTGACCGGTCATAACCCGACCCGTTGACCGTTGACTGTTAACCAAAACTTTGACCGACTTTGACCGGGCATTAAATGACCTTTGACTTCGACCGAGTATACATATCCTGACATTTTTCGACGTTCCAAATCCGGTTCCGCTGTCTGTTTTTTGAAATTCGAACCCGAAGGCCTCAAAATTACCGATCAAACCCATTGACTTTGATTTTGACAGAAAATTTCAAATTTCTGAAAAGTCATATTTTATACTTTCGACGTCCTGAATCTGAATCCGAAGTCCGTTTCGCCAAATTCGAACCCGGTAAGCTATCTTTCACTGATTTATCACCTGATTCGATCCATTTATCGCAATTAACCTCCGTTTATGATATAATTTATGTTGATATGTATCTGAGGAATTATTGGAAGTTGAATTGAAGATCAAAGGCGTTCGAATGGAATTTTTATGATCGATCAGTATTGTATGGAAATCGAGGTAACACTTTACTACCTCTTTATGCTTTTTGGAACATGTGAATATTGGTAAATGCATGATTAAGATAATGTTGGTCTCATTTGTGTAGTTAATTAGTTTCTACACTCGATATGAATGTGGTAGAAATTCAGTATCTGAATACGGATCGAATTATTAATATAAGAGATTGAAAGATTGTTAGAATTAAATTACAAGTTTGTGATTAGTGATAAAGAAATCAGACATGGATTTGTAAATTATATTTTATATCATCAAAGGTTAAATGTTAAAGGTACTTGGATGGGAAATTATGAGAATACTTCGGTAGGGTAAAAATACGAAATTACCCTTATATTGGAAAATGATAAGAATTGTCCCTAGAAGTGGATTAATAAATATGAAAAGACATATTGATCTGATAAATATATTGATGTGCATAAGAAATGTTAGTTGTACTTGGAAATTATGGATAATCGGTTTTTAACCCCAAGAGGGCTTATGCAAGATACTAGAAGTCTGTTCAGGGAATTATTTCAAGATCAGAGAGTGTTCAAGAAAGCAATTAATCATAGGATCTCTAAATTATATTATTTTCGTTAAGAGATAATATCGAAATTATATGGTTAAGAAATTACAAAAATGCCCTTAAGAGGTAGAATAGTCAGAGTTAACCCTGAATGAGAAAATACTTAGAGGATTCGTACTTAACTCGATTAAGTATGGATTTGATTGTTAAAATCCTGACTTAGTGCAGGAAAATTCCTGATGTTCCGTTTGTAAAATCTGAGAAGACACTTGACCCGGAAATATCCGAGTTATGAGTAAATACCTGAAGAACAATTTGTCGGGGGTGTTCTGTTGTCAGAATTGTTCAAAAGGACTGAAATAAATGATAAGATTGACTTTAATAGTAAGATCAGACGAAAGGAAATGATTAAAGTACACTGAATCTGTCCAATGACCAAAATACCCATGTAATGAAAATGACCCAAGAATATCACCAATCTCAGGAATGATTGGATATCCTCGAGCTCTGAAATAAATAGAATAAAACTAAACACCAAAATTACCAAAATAACCTTATGGCATAAACTAAGTAAATACCCTGAATTAATTAAGGAATCCAAATAAGCATAGGTATTGGACTACCTTTAAAAGTTATGGAACATAACTTAAGTGAGCCGATCAACCTTAATAATATTTCAGTACCTGAACGATATAGATATTACTTGAATGCATGTTCGTCTACTCAAGTTTAGCTCAATGATAATTTTTGAAGTATTCAGCCCAGCTCAACTCTAGATCGCATTCAATACTAAGAATTGGACATTTGTTTGACAAATCAACCACGAAGACCAAATTGAATAGAACAAAAATAAAATATGTATATGAAATTCAGGAATGTTTGAATTACTCTGGAAAATCCCTAAGTAACTGGAATGGACATGACTGTTAAATGAACTAGGTAACTTCAATGATTGAGGATTTAGTAAGTGATTTGGATAAGTCTGAAAACTCTGATGAGTTTACATAGTGTATAATTACAATGGGTTATGAACAAATTAATCAAGTACGTCAGTATTACATGATATTGTGGAAGCGTGGAAATGAAATTAAAAGCATTGGAATATTTTTTAGTCTCCTTAAGATCTGTTCAGTGATGACTCAGAAGATGATCTATGGATAATAATATTTGGTATTAAAGAGTAAATACCATGGAAGGTTAATGAATTGACAAGTTGATAAGTATTGTTTTTGGGAGCTATTCATTTGGAGTTGTTCGATAAATTGATTAATCAAAATAGATTGTAAATGTCTTGAACCTTCATTTATTCCTTATCAGCTCAAGTCATATTCTGAATAATTAATGATTTTGTTAGTTATTGAACTCTTTCATTAGTGATTCTGAATTCCGATATTCTATCAGTATACTGAAGATCTGTATTTTTCTGTTTGATAAGATTATCCAGTACCTCTGAATAATGTCTGTAAACTCTGGTGTGTTCCCTGATTATATAAATATTTTATCTGATTTCTGACTTGAATTCTGTTCTGATACATTACCTGAATTCTTTTCTGATTTCTTATATGGATTCTGTTCTGATATCTGATCTGAATTCTGTTTTGATTTCTGATATCTCTGTTTACCGACGGAGAAATATTTTATCTGGGGGTTTATTGTTGGAGGAAGATTATCTGCAGGCTTCTCGGCTGTGTGCTCAGGGCCTTACTGGTCGTGCGGGGTGTATGGTTCCGGGGAACCTACACAAACAGATTGTGAAATGATGGGGGTGTATATATATATATATATGTTTTAAAATAAAAATCTGTATCTTTTTACTGGTTTTATGGGAACACACTAGATAACCTATTCTGATCTCCTAAACTCAGACATTCGAAATATTTGTCTAAATTGAAAGCTCATTGTCCGTTACCACCTGAAATATCAGTAGGATCTCTGCTCAGTATAAAAATCTATAAATGTTCAGAAACAATAAGGAATTATATATTTATCTGTATCTACACGTTCATCAGCATCATCTGGTAGTTCTGTATTACTGAGCTTTTCAAAGCTCACTCTATTACTCACATTTTCAGGTTAAAAGAATTGTACCAGTGCAGCTATCGACTTCAGTAAGGGAGTTCTTCTGGTGTTGCAGAGTATGGTACATGTGATTAGGGGGCATGTAATTGTATTTTGATTTATATACGAGTTTGGAAATATGTTTTATTTTTAAATAGTGACAACTGATTTTATAAGTTATACGTTTCAATTAAAGTTTTAAATTTTCCGCTATTTTTACAGTGGGTCGCTCCGGTGGCCCTAATGTGACACCCCGGATCGAATCGGGTTACCCGCATCGGTCTGTGGGGGTTCCATTTAGTGGTATCAGAGCTATGGTTTGAGTCAAAATTTTTCAAGATAGACCGGCCGGTCGAATGTCAAAATATTTCTGATCAGTACATGCCCCTAGACTGCAATCGTACCTCTCTGAGCCGGAACTCTAGGGCTGAGTCCCTATCTATAACGAGTAATCTAAAATTTCTATCCGTTAAAGCTATACTTGTACAAAAAGGAATGGCAGTAACATCTATCTAAACACTGTGAAGTACCTCACGAGCTATGTGAGAGTTATTCATCTGAGAAATTCTGACTCGACTCTGGAAATGAAAGTGGGATATGCTGCTGCTCTATGAGCCTATTCACATAACCAATGCTGAATTGATTTCACAAGGATAAAGTTGTTTTGATTATTTACTTGGACTGAGAGAGAATTCTGATGAGAATGTATACTCAGCTGGTTAAGGATTAGTGGAGAATCCGTACTTTTGTAAAAGCTACTTAAAGATATGAGAGAACTGATGAAAGTTTTATTTCTGCAATTATTTGACATGAATGAATTTCGAGGACGAAATTCTTTTTAAGGAGGGGAGAATTGTAACACCCCATTTTAGGGGCTAAATTTAAGAAATTATAAAGTGGTGAATTTAATTGGAATTTTGGAAGAAATTGAGGATTAAATTGAATAATTTCAAAGTTGGTAGATCGTTTTAAGAAGTGAAGAAAATTCAGTGGCTAAACCCAAGATTTAACCATTTTTTATATATGTTGAATTATAAATCTCTTCCCCCGTCAGTTTCCAGAATGATTTTTCCAGTTTTTCCCTCTCCAACAACACTTCTTTCAACTCCGATTAACTCACCGTCCGACGTCCGATCGACGAGCCAAAACCACCATCGTGTTCATTGTCAACCAAGGAACAAAACCCCTCAAACCTTTCGTCGTGAATCGTCGCCGTTCGTCGTTAATTTCAGTCGGAAGTATCGTCGGTAATAACTCGATTTTAGTTGGTTTTTCATCGATTCACGACGATCGGGTCATCCGTTTACGACATCTCCCGCACCATCGTGTTCATTGCATCGTTCCGAGTTCGCCGGTGTCATCCTTGGTCTTCGTCGACGGCGGCGCGTAAGGAGGTGAAGCGGTCAAAGTTTTCGATTTGTTGAAATCGAGCTATCCGCCGTTCAAAATTGTGAACCGAGCTTTGTAAGTATCTTGAAATCGCTCAAAATAATTTTTAAGAATTTTTTCGTGATTTTTAGGTAGCTGTAAAGGGCCCCACGCGCCGCCACTGCGCGTGGGGATGGTCCAAATGACCGGTTTGACCGGTCATAACCCGACCCGACCCGACCCGACCCGTTTACCCGACCTGCTGACTAGACCCGTTGATTGTTGACTCGTTGACTATTGACCGACGTTGACCATCGTTGACCAAAACTTTGACCGACTTTGACCGGGCATTAAACGACCTTTGACTTCGACCGAGTATACATATCCTGACATTTTTCGACGTTCCAAATCTGATTCCGCTGTCCGTTTTTCGAAATTCAAACCCGGTGACTTTGATTTTGACAGAAAATTTCAAATTTCCGAAAAGTCATATTTTATACTTTCAACGTCTTGAATCTGAATCCGAAGTCCGTTTCGCCAAATTCGAACCCGGTAAGCTATCTTTCACTGATTTATCACCTGATTCGATCCATTTAT
Source organism: Hibiscus syriacus (assembly GCF_006381635.1). Taxonomy (NCBI): domain Eukaryota; kingdom Viridiplantae; phylum Streptophyta; class Magnoliopsida; order Malvales; family Malvaceae; genus Hibiscus; species Hibiscus syriacus. The sequence continues at coordinate 351,129 of NW_024063072.1, read as the reverse complement.
CGCAATTAAGCTTCGTTTATGATATAATTTATGTTGATATGTATCTGAGGAATTATTGGAAGTTGAATTGAAGATCAAAGGCGTTCGAATGTAATTTTTATGGTCGATCAGTATTGCACGAAAATCGAGGTAATACTTTACTACCTCTTTATGCTTTTTGGAACATGTGAATATTGGTAAATGCATGATTAAGATAATGCTGGTCTCATTTGTGTAGTTAATTAGTTTCTACACTCGATATGAATGTGGTAGAAATTCAGTATCTGAATACGGATCGAATTATTAATATAAGAGATTGAAAGATTGTTAGAATTAAATTACAAGTTTGTGATTAGTGATAAAGAAATCAGACATGGATTTGTAAATTATATTTTATATCATCAAAGGTTAAATGTTAAAGGTACTTGGATGGGAAATTATGAGAATACTTCGGTAGGGTAAAAATACGAAATTACCCTTATATTGGAAAATGATAAGAATTGTCCCTGGAAGTGGATTAATAAATCTGAAAAGACATATTGATCTGATAAATATATTGATGTGCATTAGAAATGTTAGTTGTACTTGGAAACTATGGATAACCGGTTTTTAACCCCAAGAGGGCTTATGCAAGATACTAGAAGTCTGTTCAGCGAGTTATTTCAAGATCAGAGAGTGTTCAAGAAAGCAATTAATCATAGGATCTCTAAATTATATTATTTTCGTTAAGAGATAATATCGAAATTATATGGTTAAGAAATTACGGAAATGCCTTAAGAGGTAGAATAGTCAGAGTTAACCCTGAATGAGAAAATACTTAGAGGATTCGTACTTTTCTCGATTAAGTACATATTTGATTGTTAAAATCCTGACTTAGTACAGGAAAATTCCTGATGTTCCGTTTGTAAAATATGAGAAGGCACTTGACCCGAAAATATCCTAGTTATGAGTAAATACCTGAAGAACAATTTGTCGGGGGTGTTCTGTTATCAGAATTGTTCGAAATGACTGAAATAAATGATAAGATTGACTTTAATAGTAAGATCAGACGAAAGGAAATGATTAAAGTACACTGAATCTATATAATGACCAAAATACCCCTGTAATGGAAATGACCCAAGAATATCACCAAGCTCAGGAATGATTGGATATCCTCGAGCTATAAAATAAATGGAATAAAACTGAACACCAAAATTACCAAAATAACCTTATGGCCTAAACTAAGTAAATACCCTGGATTAATTAAGGAATCCAAATAAGCATAGGTATTGGACTACCTTTAAAAGTTATGGAACATAACTTAAGTGAGCCGATCAACCTTAATAATATGTCAGTACCTGAACGACATAGATATTACTTGAATACATGTTCGTCTACTCAAGTTTAGCTCAATGATAATTTTTGAAGTATTCAGCCCAGCTCAACTCTAGATCGCATTCAGTACTAAGAATTTGACATTTGTTCAACAAATCAACCACGAAGACCAAATTAAATAGAACGAAAATACGATATGTATATGAAATTCAGGAACGTTTGAATTACTCTGGAAAATCCCGAAGTAACTGGAATGGACATGACTGCTAAATGAACTAGGTAACTTCAATGATTGAGGATTTAGTAAGTGATTTGGATAAGTCTGAAAACTCTGATGAGTTTACATAGTGTATAATTACAATGGTTTATGAACAAATTAATCAAGTACGTCAGTATTACATGATATTGTGGAAGCGTGGAAATAAAATTAAAAGCATTAGAATATTTTTTTAGCCTCCTTAAGATCTGTTCAGTGATGACTCAGAAGATGATCTATGGATAATAATATTTGGTATTAAAGAGTAAATACCATGGAAGGTTAATGAATTGACAAGTTGATAAGTATTGTTTTTGGGAGCTATTCATTTGGAGTTGTTCGATAAATTGATTAATCGACATAGATTGTAAATGTCCTGAACCTTCATTTCTTCCTTACCAGCTCAAGTCATATTCTGAATAATTGATGATTTTGTCAGTTATTGAACTCTTCCAATAGTGATTCTGAATTCTGATATTCTATCAGTATACTGAAGATCTGTGTTTTTCTGTTTGATAAGATTATCCAGTACCTCTGAATAATGTCTGTAAACTCTGGTGTGTTCCCTAATTATATAAATATTTTATCTGATTTCCGACTTGAATTCTGTTCTGATACATTACCTGAATTTTGTTCTGATTTCTGATCTGGATTCTGTTCTGATATCTTATCTGAATTCTATTTTGATTTATGATATCTTCGTTTACCGACGGAGAAATGTTTTATCTGGGAGGTTTATTGTTGGAGGAAGATTATCTGCAGGCTTCTCGGCTGTGTGCTCAAGGCCTTACTGGTTGTACAGGGTGTATGGTTCCGGGGAACCTACACAAACATATTGTGAAAGGATGGGGGTGTATATATATATGTTTTAAAATAAAAATCTGTATCTTTTTACTGGTTTTATGGGAACACACTAGATAACCTATTCTGATCTCCTGAACTCAGTCATCCGAAATATTTGTCTAAACTGAAAGCTCATTGTCTGTTACCACCTGAAATATCAGTAGGATCTCTACTCAGTATAAAAATCTATAAATGTTCGGAAACAATAAGGAATTATATATTTATCTGTATCTACACGTTCATCAGCATCATCTGGTAGTTATGTATTACTTGTCGAAACGATTTTTTCTTAAAGGTGAAAAGGTGATATTTTAAAAACCACATTAATTTTTAATTTACCTCTTTCAACTGATTTTTAATTTAAAAACAAATGCGATTTAAAAACCTCTCGTTTCGAAAAATTTTGGATTTCCTTTACGATCGAAAAAAATACAGTTCAAAGAGTCGCCACCAATCTTTGATTAGGGTGTGATTGAGCACCCAAAATTGTTTGTTATTTTAAATAAAAATTAATTTTTATTAAAATAACAAATTAAGGTCTGCGTTACCAAAATCCGAGTTCGGGAGTCGGTTATGTGCAGGGAAGGATTAGCACCCCCACAACGCCCTAAAACGGTACCTAGTCGATTAATTAACGTCTTTGCAATGAACTTTACAAATTCGAATTTATTTTGATTTTTGATCCCATAAAATAAAAATGTAAATTTAAAACATTCAAAAGAACTCAAATAAATTAAATTAAAATTACCGAGTCATTTTAGAAAGATAAAGAATGTTCGATTATTTACAAATATCGAGACCAGATCTTAAAAGATATAACAACCTTTTCTCGATAAATTTAAATAACCGAACATTTCTTTTTCTTCCATTCCCAAATTTTAGGTGAATAATCGATTTTTAGGTTTCACTTTCGGGATACACTTTTAACTTAAAATGGTCATAAGGGCCCTCTAATCAGTTAAGACAGGCCACTCAAGACAATTTTAAATTAAAAGGGTATTACCCTTAGTCCGATTATGTAATAGGTCGAGTTATGCACGTGAATGTATCATACAAATTGTGCAAAAAATGGATGACATGCCAAAATTAATTATACAAAATTAAAAATATCACACAACGTGACATACAAAAAAAATTACGTATATTTTAATTAAAGATCGTAAACCATGCATATTAACTTATAATATACAAATGTGGCTCAAATATAAAAACAAAAACATAAAATGCAATGTTAAATTTGACCTATATAATGATAAAAAGAAACCGTGCATATATGCACATATAAACTATAATGGTCTCGAATGTAAATGTAAAACATGGTAAATCAAAATACAATTAACTTAGACTAACATATTTAATAAACTATAGACTAAACTAAAAGAAATCTAAGTTCAATGACTAAATCTAAAAAATAAAATAGTCTAAACTAGGATTAAGATATTTAATGGTCAAAAGAAAAATATTACAAAAGAAAGAACCTTAGACAAGCAAATAACCCAACAAGAATGGCAGTACATTTGTGTTTTACTAAGCGTGGTTTAAGCTTTTAAAAAGAAAAAGAAGAAACCTAAAGCAACAGTATATTAACTCATCTCTCGGCCATTTACTCTTTCTCGCCTCTATCCTTTTATTATTTGAGAGAAACAAACAAAAACCCAAAATTATTCATGACCATCATCTCTTTTGAACTCTGATGAAGAGCTTACCACCTTCAAACACCCTCCTTTAACCTTCATAAAGCATGGAACGAGAACTTAAATCACATATATCCCTCCTAATCACGAACCCGAAAATAAAGCTCGCTAAATCGACCTCTAGAAGACAAAAAACGGTCCTTATGCCTCTCGAAACCAAACCACCATCGCTCCACTCTAGACACTCTGACTCGCACTTCGCCGGTGACCTACGACAAGGAATCAACGAGACCCTCTTTGCATTCTAACAGCCCAGGTAAATCCCCAAATTATTCTATTATTATTAATTTCGAATGAAAACCTAAAGTTATGATTCATAAGAAACTTTTTAGACATGTAAAATGTAATTTATTTACTAATTTATTCAAAAAAAACATAAAAATTGAAAATTGGCGAAGGAAATGCTAATGTACATAATGATAAAGAAAATAAACCTTGGAAGAATTTGCTTTGAATTGCCTTGGTTCGTTGAAACGAGTGAATTATGTTTCTTTTGATCTCCAAAATAGAAGTAAAATCCAGTACAATGCTCTTTCTGTTTTTCTATTTTCTGAAAAGGTAAACAAAAATAGAGGTCCTTTTTTTTCCTTCTCTTGTGTAAAAAATAAAAAATGCCAAAGACCCCCCACAATTTCCAGTAGTTAATCCCTTAAAACTGACCCCTTTCCTCCACTTTGCTTTGGTTAACTCCCGATAACCGCCTTTTTAATTGTTTAGGATTTCACGTGAACTGGGCTTGATCATTGGATTGGGCCTCCAACTGCTCTGCTTCGGGTCTGCTCCGACTTAGCCCCGGACAAAATCGAGCATCTACAGCTGCCCCTCTTTCCTCATTATCGTATAACGAGAATAGAGCAAAGATCAAAAGATGATCGAGTTTGTCCGGTCATGAGAACTTCAAAAGATTAAACCACTCACTGTTACTTCAGGATAAATGAAACTTGAAAAATCTTCAAATGATAAGTCTGCTCCCTATTTCTTCAGAGAGTATAAGACTTGATCTTCAACAAACGTGTCCGCTCTCTATTGCTTCAGAGAGTATGGAACTCAAACGTCTTCTTCTTACGGGTTCGCTCCCTCTTTCTCTAGGGAGTATGGAACTCGAACATCTTCTTCTTACGGGTTCGCTCCCTCTTTCTCTAGAGAGTATGGAACTCGAACATCTTCTTCTTACGGGTTCGCTCCCTCTTTCTCTAGGGAGTATGGAACTCGAACATCTTCTTCTTACGGGTTCGCTCCCTCTTTCTCTAGGGAGTATGGAACTCGAACATCTTCTTCTTACTGGTTCGCTCCCTCTTTATCTAGGGAGTATGAAACTCAAACATATTCTACTTACATGTTCGCTCCCTCTTTCTCTAGGGAGTATAGAACTTGAATATCTTCTTCTTACGGGTTCGCTCCCTCTTTATCTAGGGAGTATGGAACTCGAACATGTTCTTCTGCTTTACTACTTTCTTGTGAAGACTTCTAGATGATTTGCTTCACTACTCTCTCGTGAAGACTTAAGTTTGATTTGCTTCGAAGGTCGAACCTGAAAATCAAACATTATCAATCATTAATGTGTGCTTGAAATTGAAAATCATTATACTCAAAAATTTAGAATTTAAGAGAATCTTTTCGAATTCATTTCTCTTGTGAGAACTCGTCTCGCCACAACTAAATGCGAGAGTCTTCATTGACTTGACTGTCATTTGAACCCCTCCCTTCCTGGGACATTGAATCGGTTAATAACTCCTCGCGCGCGTTTCCTTTGCTTTGTACGCGAGAAATTTTGCTTTTTCTCCTACATCTGATAGTCTGATGGTTTGCTCCAACACTCTTCCGAGAAGGTTTAAAAAGGATATGCTTCACTACTCTTCGATGAAGGCTTAAGATGGTTTGCTTCACTACTCTTTAGTGAAGGCTCAAAATGGATTTGCTTCACTACTCTTTTGTGAAGACTTGGCTTTGCCCCAATCTTCTGTGTTCAAGTCACTTTAATCGAGTGATTTATCTTTTCATACGTGAACATCTATGTTTTTCTTCTATATCTAATGGTTATCACTTTAGAGTATTGCTTCTTCTGTGGATTAGACCTCTCAATTCTTCAGGGTATACCTTTCTAAACGTGATTTCTTGCATTTGAGGTTTGAAATCTTCCTTTCGACTTGTCGGGCTTCTGACATCATGCATCTTCTCTTTTCACTGGAAGATCTGTCAAAGCCATGTGTTTATGCATGAAACACGAACACAAATGCAATTAAATGTATTAGTGTAATGCATTTTATTTTATGCAAATGATGTTCTCATGAATGCATAAATTCTGATTCCATCTTCATTTGACTTCAAAGTGGTGAACTTAGTCTTCTTATACTTGATCATTCCTTTCCAGGATCTGCTTTATATACCCGTGTAGCAACTCATAGTTTCCAACTTGCATTTTTGACGAGCCCTCTGATATTCTTCTATCTCATTGTCGTCTTTATTATCTATCTTTATTTCGGAGAAAATGTTTTCTCTCTCAACTTCTTGCTATGGTCAGAAGCATGATTGTATTGCCCCGTTTTTGGAGACTATGTACATGACTACGCCAAACTCCACAAAGGTCAATGCGATAGTTGCATCTATTCTGCTTTAACTCATATCACAAGGAGGATTTATCCCAATTTTTCATGTCACCACATCATTTTTCATTTTAACCTTGGAGTTGCGTATGACAACCTTCATCTCGGATAATGGAAACAAAACATGATCGCAACATTGATTCAGCATCATATTTACTGGTTCGTAAATCATTTGTCAACACATTCATCTTTTCTTGTGGCTTCTGCCTATATCTTTTAACCAGGGAAGTTCTTTGCATAACGTCCAGAGTTTTTGTATGGGATTACAAGAATACCAAAACTCAATGAAGATTAAAGTGGGATGTTTTGGCTCGCCAACATTGATGCATGTGACATCACCGGAATAATGCAACTGATGATGGACAAAATTATCATATATGGTAAACTCCACTGTCACTGTTTCACCATTTTCATTCTTCATACATTTTTATCCCCTTGGAACCATTTTTCAATTCAATGATCGTTCCACAGGTCTTCATTGGCTTCTAAAGATGCCCCACAATAATATCATTAGCTAGAATAAGCCTTCAAAATGCCCCAACATTTCAAGTTGTAAGACTCACTCTCAACGTCCTCTTGGTCTGAATCTTGTCATTTCATCATGATGTGGGTTCAGTCATGCCCCAATATTATCTTTTACTGGTACGGGTCTTCAAAATGCCCCAAAACCTCAAATTGTAAGGCTTATTCTCAATGCCTTCTTCGTCCGAATCATGTCATCTCAAAATGATGGGGGTTCAGTCATGCCCCAATGTGGGTATTCACGGCTCCATTCGTACCAAAATCTCTTGACTTTGAATGCTCAAATTCTAGTGCCGCTACACAACAGTATAGCCGAATATCTTGAGGGATTCTCTTCATTTTGCCCTAAACACTTAATAAGTGATCAATTTTTCTAAAAAAATGTCTTGTGCTTTTATACAAGTCGTAAAATGTGCCTATTCTGAATGATGATATCATCTTCTTCTTGATGGGTTACTGACAACGTCACAAGGAAACACTACAAGCTCCATTCCTTACTCCTTCTGATTTCTCAGACTATTTGCTTTCAATACTGTGGAATGCTTCATGTTCTGGCATCGCTTATTCTTTCTTCAATGGAGGCAAAAAGAGCCTCGTCAACCTCAAGGACCTTTCACATTTAAGACTATCCTGTTTGAAAATATATTTCCCTTTTCTCTTATTTTAGGGATCAAAGAATGAAATAATTTTGTAAAACACTGCCCCTTAATTCAGGCTCACAATTGAATCAAATCATAAACAAGAGTTCACAGAATATCAAAAGAATCAATAGCTCTTTAATATTTTCAGGGTTATAGCTCTTTGACAAGTGTCAAAATTGAGGGGTTGGCTTACTATTTTCTAAAGTTTCAACCACCGAAATATCATTTCCTTCTCAGTCATCGTGAATATTGCAACATGCCCTTCTTTTTTTTTGGCTTGGTATTTTAATCGGATGCGGACAAAATGACGCAACTAGCATAATCCATTACTAGACTTTCTAGAACACTTCCATTTTAGTTCTCTGAAATCTTTCATTTGTTCAAGCCTTGTAGACTCCTCTAACCAAGGCAATGCAGAAATATCGATCTAAAAATGAAATTTCTGAGTGCACGTGTGAAATTGACTATAACAGGTGTTCCTTATCTCCCTTAGTCCATTTTTGCCGTCACTCCTTATTTATAAAATTGATTTAATTTGCCATTGTCTGGCTAGCTGAAATCAGCTTTATTGTAATTTGCCTTTATCGGGCTAGCTGAAGGATTCATCTCATCACAAAGTCTTTGACTTGACAATCACAGTGGAGCATACACCGAATTGCCAAGTACCCGATTAAGGTCATGGTTTGAATATAATCTATTCATAAAGCCAGGGCTTTCGAGTTTCCTCTATAACCAATTGCTTTAGCGGAATAGCTCAGCTTTATTGTATACATATAATATAATCATCTTTATCAGGGTAGCTGAATTCTATCCATAAAGCCGAGGCTTTTAACCAATTGCTCTAGAGGGACAGCTCAAGCTTATATATACATATACTATTATATCTGGGTATACGAATCCAATTTCTTAAGCTTGTCAAGAAGAACCTGTCATAGTCTAGGTGTTGTTGAAAGTCAGAAAATTTCATCGTTAGAGTTCAATTCCCAAGCAACTGACCTAAACTAGACTCATCTACTCGACTATTCCATCCGTAAAGATCATAATCATCATCAAACGTCGTCAACAAAAGTATGGTCTAGATAGTTTTGTAATGTCATACGCAAAAGATGCCCCATGTTGTCCGCTCCTATGCATATCTGAATACTAAGCCTATGGTTCATTCTATTATGATAGAAAAAGGCTATATCGGTCCCTGCAATAAAAAGGTATGGTGTTCAATTGTATCTTATGGGGATAAGGTCAAGGTCCTTGTTTTATCATGTTTCAACCTTGCCATTTTGTCAAAAACTTATAACTCTAACCATTAAAGAGCTTTTAATTCAATTGATATTCGAAGAATTTCAAATCATGGATTTGATTCAATGATCACCATTCTTAAAAAAAACATGAGTTCATTTAAATATCATTATATATATATAAAAAACTGAGAAATGATGAAAAACAAGTTCAAACATAATGTTGCAAATGGGAAATGCGATTGTGGTGGAGCACAACCTTCACTTGTTCAACCAAAAGGCCCTACTTTCCCTAGAATGGCAGGTGCCCCATTGGATTAGGGTTTTTATCCGCATTCTCTCCCCATATCTTGATCATTTCTTGTGTCAGGACTCCTTTATCAACGAGATTTTCTATATCTTCCATCAATGGTATGCACTTGTCAGTGGGATGACCTAATGCCCCCATATGAAAATCACAAGCACTATTTGGGTCGTAGCCATAAGCGGATGGGCTAGTCTTCATTCTTAATGGCCTTGGAGTGAGGTACTGATTCTTGATTAAAGGGGATAACAAGTCAGAAATGGGCACTTGAAAAACCTTGAGGGTCGTATTTTCCCAAGACATCTTCTGCGGCCAGTCTCGGACTACCCCCTCCTTTAACTTTCTTCTTGTTATTTCCCACTTCTATCTTCTTTTTTAGCATCAAAGAGGTCTCAAGAGTTGAGTCCTTTATCTCTGCTTCACATATCTCACTTTCCTTGATTTTATTTTTCTCCTTTTCAACACTCTCTTTGGCATGTACTTCACTTGTTTCAACCCCATCAACTTCATTCTGGCGATTAATTTTCAACTGCTGAGCATCCACCTCTATAACTCCATGAGCCAAAAGATCTCGAACCTGTCGCTTGAAGATGCTACAATTCTCGATGGAGTGTCCTCGGGCTCCAGTATGATATTCACAAGTAACATCCTCATTATACCAACTCGGATAAGGGGGTAGCAAAGGCTTGGCCAGACGTGGGACAATCAGTTGGGCTTGGAGCAACTTTGGATATATCTGGCTATATGAAAACTCTTTTGATCCCACTTTCTTCTTGCCGTTATTATGATCATATTGAAGACCTTGTGACTGACCACTGGAACATTCGCTTTGAAGGTTTAACGTTTGACCAACATCTTGGGAGAGACATTGATTTGCAAATCTCCCTTCATCGATAAGTTTTGAACTTCCGGGGAGCTTAGGTTTTCCATTTTCAAAGCATAACAACCTTTCCGTGATGAAGTTTTGAACTTTAAATCTCAGGATCGTACAATCTTCTGTAGAGTGGCTAAACTCATGAGAATGATAACCACATGATTTCTTGACACCTTACCAGTCTGGACGCAAATAAGTATTGTACCTCGGAGGAAAAGGCTTTAGAAGCCCACTTTCAAAGAGAAATAGTAACAAGTCTGAATATGAGATCGGAACCATAAGTGTCCTCTTCTTCTTCTTTCTATTATTTTTGGCCTTCTTTACTGACACTTGAACCTCCTCTATGCCTCTTTTCTTTGAGTCCGGTTCTACTTTCGTATTAGAAGTTTCACCCTTAACTTCTGCTTTTCCCAGTATGATCTCCGTAGCATCTTCTGGAATCTTACTTAATTTTTGGAGTTGACTTGAATTACCAAATCCCCTAACAGGTTCTTGATCAGTTGCTATCATCACATTGGTTGCACCACTAACATTCAGATTCTCACTCGAAGTCTTCATCTGTTTTTGCTCATTTGCTATCATCACATTGACTGCACCACTAACATTCAGATTCTCACCCGAAATCTTCATATTTTCTTGTGTAATAGGGTCATCTGATGATTTATCCCCATATATCACTGTAATCATCATGCTCATCAACTTGGACATCTGTCCCCTGGATTCAACTTGGAACTTCCTTGCTTCATCAATCATTTCTTGTTGGGTCCTTACGAGCTGTTCTTGAATTCTCTCGATCTTACTAACTCGTGCTAAGATCTCATTCATTGTTGTCTATCTTTCCATAAACACGTCTCAGGGTAACTTCAATTTAATTTCAGAGCTTCTGCCACATCATCCTTCACGAGTTACTCTCATATTTTCATGATTTATGCATGTAAAAATGCTTAAATTAAAGCGATGTGAATGCAAATGTGGATGCAAAAATGCAAATGCAAAAGGTGTTAATCCCAAAAGTGACCACTATAGAACAACCTTCATTTAGACAACAAGATTTCATTACACCATGTAATCAAAATACAATTGTGATTCTTCATTTCCTTGAATCATACTCTTCATGGAATCTGGCATTGCATCTCCAAAATGGTCGGCGTATTTTATCACATTTGATGAAATCAATTGTCCTTGAATTGAATCTTGGGATCTCCATCTCCACTTTCAATGGAAAGTGCTCTTCACGTCTTTATGAAGGGTCTTTTCGTCCTTGGCATTACTGCATCTATCTCCTGAGGGAAGATCTTCATGATGTCTTTCTTTGTGGATCAGTCTTCAATCAGTTTCAAATTTCTTCATTCATCGGATGCCCTTCTTCATGAATCATCTGAACGCCTCTGGATCTCCCGATTTTGATTACATGATTAAGAATTTCTTGTCTCATTATGACCAGTCTTCTTATTAGTCAATCACTTGCGAATTAACACCTTTGGTTGACATGAAGATGCAAATGCAATAAAATCAAAATAAAATAGACATATAACAAAATGGGTTAGTACACATAATATAAACAACAAAATAATAAGTATCAAAGTCATTAAATAAAACCTACCCTCACATGCTGGCTACCTAATCATGCTTTAGCAAATCCTACCCAACATGATATCTACCCCCATGCCTTGTCATTCACAAAAAAAATCCTAACCGCATGATATCTAATTTGCATGCTTGCTCGAGAAAAATAAACCTAGCCGCATGATTTCTAGTTCGCATACATGCTCAAAAAAATAAACCTAACCGCATGATTTCTAGTTCGCATACATTTATTCAAAAAACAAAATTAAATGACTCAAAAAGCTTTTCCTTGTGTTCCCTCCTCACGGGACTCTTAAGGTTTAGGTTAGGCTCGACCTAAATTTGGGCTCTATGTTCACTATATGCTGAGTTCGGTTCTAAAATAATAGGTTCTCGAATTTTCCTTGCTGGTGCCCTCTTGGGCTGCCGAACCCTCAATCCTGGCCCATCACAAGCTTTAGGGGATTAAGTTCAATTTCGAGGGAACACACCTCCTTATGTCCATGCGGAGGTGAATACCATCACGAGGACCATAAGGCATGAGCTCCAGGAGCGATCCACTATCCCATGCGGAGGTGAAAACCACACGAGGGCATAGTCTCTCACTCCTACTTAAATAGGACGGAGCGGGGTTTTAGCTCATGTTATGATAATGCAACTGTGCAGTGTGTGAGGAAAAGCGAAAAAACACATAATAAAAGAACTCAAAAATCAATTATCAATTCACAAATAATCTGAAACCATTAGCAAATAGATCAGTACAACTATTTAATTGTTAATCGAATTAAATCAAAATACAAACAAAACTTATTAAAAACCAAACAAGGGATAAAAAACCAAATTAAAACAAATTTATAACTTTCAATTGCAAAGACATTTAATTAATCGGCTATCGGCCTGACTCTCTAAACAAAAGTCCCCAGCGGAGTCGCCAAGCTGTCGAAACGATTTTTTCTTAAAGGTGAAAAGGTGATATTTTAAAAACCACATTAATTTTTAATTTACCTCTTTCAACTGATTTTTAATTTAAAAACAAATGCGATTTAAAAACCTCTCGTTTCGAAAAATTTTGGATTTCCTTTACGATCGAAAAAAAAATACAGTTCAAAGAGTCGCCACCAATCTTTGATTAGGGTGTGATTGGGCACCCAAAATTGTTTGTTATTTTAAATAAAAATTAATTTTTATTAAAACAACAAATTAAGGTCTGCGTTACCAAAATCCGAGTTCGGGAGTCGGTTACTTGCAGGGAAGGATTAGCACCCCCACAACGCCCTAAAACGGTACCTAGTCGATTAATTAACGTCTTTGCAATGAACTTTACAAATTCGAATTTATTTTGATTTTTGATCCCATAAAATAAAAATGTAAATTTAAAACATTCAAAAGCGCTCAAATAAATTAAATTAAAATTACCGAGTCATTTTAGAAAGATAAAGAATGTTCGATTATTTACAAATATCGAGACCAGATCTTAAAAGATATAACAACCTTTTCTCGATAAATTTAAATAACCGAACATTTCTTTTTCTTCCATTCCCAAATTTTAGGTGAAGAATCGATTTTTAGGTTTCACTTTCGGGATACACTTTTAACTTAAAATGGTCATAAGGGCCCTCTAATCAGTTAAGACAGGCCACTCAAGACAATTTTAAATTAAAAGGGTATTACCCTTAGTCCGATTATGTAATAGGTCGAGTTATGCACGTGAATGTATCATACAAATTGTGCAAAAAATGGATGACATGCCAAAATTAATTATACAAAATTAAAAATATCACACAACGTGACATACAAAAAAAATTACGTATATTTTAATTAAAGATCGTAAACCATGCATATTAACTTATAATATACAAATGTGGCTCAAATATAAAAACAAAAACATAAAATGCAACGTTAAATTTGACCTATATAATGATAAAAAGAAACCGTGCATATATGCACATATAAACTATAATGGTCTCGAATGTAAATGTAAAACATGGTAAATCAAAATACAATTAACTTAGACTAATCATATTTAATAAACTATAGACTAAACTAAAAGAAATCTAAGTTCAATGACTAAATCTAAAAAATAAAATAGTCTAAACTAGGATTAAGATATTTAATGGTCAAAAGAAAAATATTACAAAAGAAAGAACCTTAGACAAGCAAATAACCCAACAAGAATGGCAGTACATTTGTGTTTTACTAAGCGTGGTTTAAGCTTTTAAAAAGAAAAAGAATAAACCTAAAGCAACAGTATGTTAACTCCTCTCTCGGCCATTTACTCTTTCTCGCCTCTATCCTTTTATTATTTGAGAGAAACAAAACAAAAACCCAAAATTATTCATGACCATCATCTCTTTTGAACTCTGATGAAGAGCTTACCACCTTCAAACACCCTCCTTTAACCTTCATAAAGCATGGAACGAGAACTTAAATCACATATATCCCTCCTAATCACGAACCCAAAAATAAAGCTCGCTAAATCGACCTCTAGAAGACAAAAAACAGTCCCTATGCCTCTCGAAACCAAACCACCATCGCTCCCCTCTAGACACTCTGACTCGCACTTCGCCGGTGACCTACGACAAGGAATCAACAAGACCCTCTTTGCATTCTAACAGCCCAAGTAAATCCCTAAATTATTCTATTATTATTTATTTCGAATGAAAACCTAAAGTTATGATTCATAAGAAACTTTTTAGACATGTAAAATGTAATTTATTTACTGATTTATTCAACAACAAAAAAACATAAAAATTGAAAATTGGCGAAGGAAATGCTAATGTACATAATGATAAAGAAAATAAACCTTGGAAGAATTTGCTTTGAATTGCCTTGGTTCGTTGAAACGAGTGAATTCTGTTTCTTTTGATCTCCAAAATAGAAGTAAAATCCAGTACAATGCTCTTTCTGTTTTTCTATTTTCTGAAAAGGTAAACAAAAATGGAGGTCCTTTTTTTCCCTTCTCTTGTGTAAAAAATAAAAAATGCCAAAGACCCCCCCCCCCACAATTTCCAGTAGTTAATCCCTTAAACTGACCTCTTTCCTCCACTTTACTTTGGTTAACTCCCGATAACCGCCTTTTTAATTGTTTAGGATTTCACGTGGACTGGGCTTGATCATTGGATTGGGCCTCCAACTGCTCTGCTTCGGGTCTGCTCCGACTTAGCCCCGGACAAAAACGAGCATCTACATTACTGAGCTTTTCAAAGCTCACTCTATTACTCACATTTTCAAGTTAAAAGAATTGTATCAGTGTAGCTATCGACTTCAGTAAGGGAGTTCTTCTGGCGTTGCAGAGTATGGTACATGTGATTAGGGGGCATGTAATTGTATTTTGATTTATATACGAGTCTGGAAATCTGTTTTATTTTTAAATAGTGACAACTGATTTTATAAGTTACACGTTTCAATAAAAGTTTTAAATTTTCCGCTATTTTTACAGTGGGTCACTCCGGTGGCCCTAATGTGACACCCCGGATCTGATCGGGTTACCCGCATCGGTCTGTGGGGGTTACAGATATAATTATGAGCAAGGTTGACACTTATAATAATCTTATCGATGTAAAGACTAAGTTATCTCGTGTAATCAAGTTTGGACTAGGGGTGTAAACGAGCCGAGTCGAGCTCGAGTATTGCTGAGCTCGACTCGACTCGAAAACTTTGAAATGAAGCTCGACTCGACTCGAAAACTAGCGAGCTTAAAATTTTCAAGCTCGACTCGAACTCAAAATCCTAAACTGAAGCTCGTGAGCAGCTCGAAAAGGCTCGAAATGAAAAAAAATTATTAAACTTAACTCGATTGAAGCCTCAAACTCAAACTCGAACATGAACCTTAAATACAAGAAATCTTACTATATTTTTTTTTATAAAAAATCAATACATAAATATTAATATTATTAATAATTTATTTCTAAAAAATAAAATCTTAATATATTATATTTTCGAGCTGCTCACGAGCTTTTCGAGTTGATTATCGAGTAGCTCGTTTCCATTCGATCCGAGTATTTATCGAGCTTTGATCGAGTCAATCTCGAGTAGCTCGCGATATGTCTCGTCTCATTTATAGCCCTAGTTTGGACAAAGCTTGAATTACTTGACAATCATTATTGAATGATACCCCTTTAAGGGGTTTCATAAAAGAAATGGAGAATATATGTTCTCAAGATAACTTATTCGTCGAGGTGAAGAATTGATTTTTTTAATTCAAAGTATTTCATTGAATTTGATATTTTATCTTAAATTCATCTCACTTTTAGAATATGCAATAAGATGGAGATTATTAAAGATTAATCCGAATTTGATCTACTTAGTTCGAAGCAGGGTTTTAAATCACAGTCGTATTTTCGGTCATTTCGGGTTTATCGTGGTTGCAGTCATTGCGGGAGCTATTACGGCCATCGCGGGCGCTATTGCGGGTAACTTGGACGGCGGCAAAATCGCTATTTCACAGGCGTTGTCACATTTTCAGACTGTGATTTGAAACCCTGGTTCGAAGTAAAGAGATTATTCTATTTTATGTTAAAAAATGAAGATGGTGTGACTATGGATAGGGGTTTGCAAACGAGATATAGATGGCAGGGTGAAGATTATAATAATGGATTCGTTCAATCTTTACATGAGGCTGTTAGGGGTTTTTTAGCTATCAATCGTAACAATTAAAAGTTGAATGACAAAAGTCTGAAGAAATGAAACAAAAAGGACATGTGCTATAGTTTATCCTTTAAATAATGGGGACAAGCATTAGGGATGGCAATGGATCGGGTCGGGTCGGGTTTTTGGGCCACCCGACCTGATCCGAGAAGAAAGGGTTTTTCACCCGTGACCCGACCCGACCCGACGAAATTAAGGTTTCACTCGACCCGACCCGACCTGAATATATGACTTAGAAACCCAACCCGACCCGAAATAATAAAAAAAAAAATTTTATTCAATGAAAACAGTGACTTAATTGAAAAAAATTATATATTGAGGGACATTATTGTAATTATCCATAAATATATATGATAAAATTATATATATTTTTCGAGTCGGGTCGGGTCGAATTTTTTTCACCCTAAACCCGACCCGACCCGAACCCGAAATTTTTTTAAAAAAATCCGATCCGATCGAGTCGAATCAGATCGAAACCCGTCAGATTCGGGTTGAGTTGCCATCTCTAACCGTACATTTCAACCCTTGTTTTTTTTTGGCCTTATAATTTCTGTCTCAATGATCATTTCCCCGAAAACCTAAACTTTTATTTTTCTGAGAAAACGGTCCAAAGAAAAGAGGCTATTCCGAGTTTCTTTTTCTACCGGTGGCGCGTATACTGCACCCGCCACAATGGGCCAATCTCCTGCCGCCGCTTTAAACAGGGAAAACTCCTTCAGCGATCGCTTTGGCTTTTTTTCTTCTTCTGGTTTTGTTTGCAGGGACGTATTTTCCGATGAGTTCATGGAGAATCAGGATTACACCGCTGGGATTCCCGACAAGTGTTTAGCTTATGTTTTTCAATTCCTTGGACCTGGCGATCGGAACCGTTGTTCGCTCGTCTGCAAGCGGTGGCTGTGCGTTGACGGTTGGAGCCGCCACCGTTTGTCTCTCAACGCCCAATCCGAGATCTTCTTCTCTTCGCCTTCTCTCTTTACGCGCTTCGATTCCGTAACGAAGCTCACTCTGCGTTGTAGCCGTAAATCGGTCAGCTTAAACGATGACGCTTTGGTGATGATCTCAATCCGTTGCCGAAACCTCGAACGGTTAAAGCCCCGCGGCTGCCGCGAAATCAGCAATGAAGGAATGTTGGCTTTTGCTCAGAATTCTAAGAATCCGAGGAAGCTTTCTTGCGGGTCTTGTATGTTCGGCGCCAAAGCTTTAAACGCCGTCCTTGATTATTGCACGAATTTAGAAGAGTTGTCGGTGAAAAGGCTCAGAGGGATCCACGACGGAGCTGAGGCGATCAGGCCAGGAGCGGCGGCTTCTTCACTGAAAACGATTTGCTTGAAAGAGCTTGTTAACGGTCAGTCGTTTGAACCGCTTGTTGTTGGAGCTAAAAACCTTAAATCTTTGAAAATTATTCATTGTTTGGGTGATTGGGACAGAATCCTTCAATTACTTGGGAATCAAGATCGATACCGAAAAGAAAATCTATATGTTAATAACAATGAAAGCAATGGTAACAGTAATCCTTTGATGGAAATTCACCTTGAGAGGCTTCAAGTAAGTGATATAGGCCTATCTGCTATTTCCAAATGCACCAAAATTGAGAATTTGCATATTCCGGACTGTTCGAATTATGGGCTTGTTTGTATAGCTGAGCATTGTAAGTTGTTAAAGAAGCTTCATGTTGATGGATGGAGAACTAATAGAATTGGAGACGAGGGCTTGGCGGCTGTAGCCAAACACTGTCTTAATTTAGAAGAACTCGTTTTGGTTGGTGTTAATGCTACTTATTTAAGCTTGGAAGCCATTGCTTCTAATTGCTCGAAACTCGAGAGATTAGCACTTTGCGGAAGCGGGACTATCGGTAATACTGAGATTGCATACTTTGCAGCCAAATGTAAGGCTTTGAAGAAACTTTGCATCAAGGGATGTCCTATATCGGATATTGCCATTGAAGCCCTGGGCTCTGGTTGTCCCAGTTTGATGAAAATTAAGTTGAGGAAATGTAGAGGAGTGAGTTGCGAGGCCGGCGAATGGTTGCGCGATCAAAGGGAATCACTAGTGATCAATATGGATGCTTGTGAGGTAGATGGTGGTTTCGAGGCTAGTGTCAGCAACGGTGGAATTCTTGAAGTCGGGTTGGATTATCTGCAGGTGGTTGGCCAAGTAACCGGCGGAGATGCTTCGACGAGCAGCAATGGCAGGTTAGCATTGTTAAGGTCCAAGTTTGGGGTTTTTGCTAATAGGAATTTAGTGGCATGCACATTTAGAAGGTGGTCTAACGGTGATGATAGTTTCAGTAGCAACTTGTGAATGATCTTTTAAAGAGTTGGAAACAATACTCTTTTCTCTGATCATAATGCAACCTTGTAAGTTTGTGAGATGAATCATTTTTTAATGCATTATGTGTATTGTATCTCCCCTTTCTTTTCTGAAATTGGAAATTTTTTTTAGCAGTGTGTATTGTATTTTATCCCCACTTTTAAATGCTACTTTGCCGTAGAGATTTCAAGAATGTTATATGTATGAAAATGAACGAAAAATAGTACTAATAAATTGGGAATATGAAGTCAACTACCAATTGATGTCCCGGAAGATGGCACGGTAGGTCCTTTAACAAGGTATTATAATGTTCTAAATGGAATAATTTTTTTTATTAATTTGAGGTAATTACAAGGTAATATTAATTTTCTTAGTTAATTGATAACAAACTTATACACATCTTGTTAGGCCTGTAAACGAATCGAACCAACACGATTGATAGTATGTTCATGTTCGTTTGCTTAACTTCAACTGAACAAACGAATGAACAGGACTAACTAAACGAATAAAATTTCTTGTTCGTGTTCGTTTGTTAAGGAATATAATTTGTTCGTGTCCGTTCGTTAAAATGAAAACATAAAATTAATTGAGTTTATATTTGAGAAGAATTTTATTATTTCTAAAGAATTTTAGGGTTTATATTTTCTTTAATTGATTTGGATGTTTTTTAAGGCGTGTTTGGTTCAAGGATGGGAATCCCACATTCCCATGTTCAGTTAGCCGGGAATCTCATTCCCGGTAATATTTTATTACCAATAGTAGATTTTTTGGGGTGTATTACCAGGAATGTCATTACCTCACTTCCCTTAGGTATTGTAACATTACCAGCGTTTTTGACTAAAATGCCCTTAAATTTTTATTTTTTTTTCAAAATATCATTCTTCTGTCATTGAATAATAAAAATTCTACGAATGTTAAATTACAAATTTATCCTTCAATTATTTTAGATTTACAAAAAAATATATATAATTAAAATTTTATATGAAGTTCAGGGGTTAAAATTTTTTTTACCCTTTCATTAAACCTTTTTTATATTTTTAATTTTGTAAAAAAATTATATAAATATTATGAATTTAATTTTTTAAAGAAAATATATAAATATTTTACAACTTGTAATATTATACAAATATATAATAAGGACAATTTGGTTAAATATACATTCTAATAATCTTTTATTCCTTTAACCAAACACGGTAATCTTACATTCCTGCTAAACCAACCAAACACAAAATACAACATTCCCAGCAATCCTATTCCCTGGTAATCTTTTATTCCCACTTGTAATCTTACATTTTGTGAACCAAACGCACCCTTGGAGTTTAAAATTAATTGGGTTTAAAAATATTAATGGGTTTAAAGCTAAAATTTATCATGTCTTAATATTTTAAATAGGTCTAGAGATTGGGTTGAATATGAACGACAGAACATAAACGAACGAACATAAAAGAACAGACTATCGAACGTTCACGAACGTAAATGAAAGAACAAACATTTTGTTCTTTCATTCATTCAATCAAACGAACATAAAATATTGTTCATATTTGTTTAAACAAATATAAATGAACTTCTCGCCGAATGATTCACGAACTTTTCGTTGAACATTCGGTTTGTTTACAAACATCCATCATTTAAATATAATTGTTCGAATCTAGAACTTTTAGGCCATATAACCGCCTTTAGATCGGATGGATTTCATTCTTACCCAACTTTACAGAGACCTCAATTGCTAAAGTATGATACAGTTTAGTTATGCTAAATACTTACCAAAACCCTAAAGAGTCTCTACTAATATAATTCCAGTGAGTTCAATGCACAAGTAGATAAAACAGGATAGTCTAAGGAAAATTTATTTGATAAAAGTCTGTTATTTTTGGTTGAGGGACCTTATTTAGGGTTTAAGGTATATATGATTTAAAATGTAAGGTCTAAGTTTAGAATTTAGAATTTAGAATTTTATGAATTAAGGTTTATGATTTAGAATTAAAATATACAAGTCGTGTAGCCTATGTATTAAACAACCACCCTAGGATAGTTTATATGTTTTAATTTTATTAAATTAAGTATCTATATTATATTTTAGTTTAAAATTTTACTCTCCTTTAATTTCTATCTTTAATCGTCATTTGGCAGTTGTAAAAAGAGAAAAATATTCTCTTAGTTACTTTTATTTATTTATTTATCTATCTATCAATTTGGTCCTTAAAATGATTTAAAAAATATTCTCTATTTATTTATTTATCAATTTAATCTCTATTATTTATTTATTTAAGCTTCATCAGTGCATTTGCAGACATTATGAAGTCAAATGTACAATCAGAGAATGGAAAGTTCAACCTCAAACTCCTACATAACGAAGTTTGTTTGTACTTTGCTAACTAAATGTTCGCCGTAAACAGCTTTTTCGAGCTTCCGAGTTCCGCCACTCTTCTGTACACAGACTTCCAAAGGTTCCACTGCTGCATCGTAATTTGGCTGTGTAACACCCCCAACCCGTATTCGATCCGGATACGAATTTGAGGTGTCACATTGACCAGTCAAAGCATGTTCTTTTATAAAAACCATAGAAAATTTAAAATTTCTTTTCTATAAAGTTAATATTTTACATAAACAAGTTTAAAACATTATCAAACTCCATCAGTGCGTTCATTCATAATAACTTGGTTTACATGCCAACATACTAATTTACTAACAGAACATACTTTACAAATATTTCTGATCTGAACTTTGAGCGGAGATATGCTGCTCTACTGATTCGAAGCTTGATCTTCTGACTTATCTACACCTACGTGTAAGACACTTACACACTAAGTCATAGACTTAGTGAGACGTGAAAACCATGTAATATTACTCTACTCATGTCAATGCATAAACAATTAATATTATCATATCATATAAAAAGCATATATCATTTCATATGACCAATACACACATATACATATATTATTAACATGCTTATCATTACTATTTTATTATCATTAATTCCTTTTTATCATATAATCATATACTTAACATAAACATATTATATAATCTCTAAATCACCTCAATCCATGAATAATTACTATGATCATATCATACACAAACACATTGCATCTCATATCACAATTATACATATGCACTTATTATCCTATGATCCTAACTTATCACTTATACATGTCATATATCACATATACCATTTCATGAGAAACACACATATCATCATATCAAATTATTTATTCTTTTTAAAGCCCATGCACACTTCTGAGAACTTAAGGTATGTGAGTACAATATAGGTTGTGCACTATGCTGTCACCACATCTCGTATAATTCCTACTAGGGGCATGTAGAATGTCCCGTAGGACCACTATCTCCTGAAGGACCACTTATAACACATATCACATATGTCGGGAAGGACCACGTAGAACCCTCGACTCTTGGCATGCCAACTATACCCCTAGCTCTCATACATATAACATGGACATTATAATTATATTATCACATTTTCACATATTCATATCATATACACATATAAACTCAAGGCTTCTTATCACATATATCATGTAATACTCACTTGGAGTTTCATATCTTCTTATCACCTATCACATAGCTTTTTACTTTTACTTGTATTCTTTTCCACATATTTCATAGTCATGATTCTTATATCATAACGTATATTCACAAATATACATGTTCTCATACAACCCCTTCATTCAATTATAACATTTAATCTAGCTTATTACACTAACATGTATTCACATCACTCATTTAATATACATAGCATATCATGTACATTCTAATAAAAGCACATATGAGTCATATCACTTTCACATATATTTTATCCTATATCTTATCTATTATTATCACATAACCTATTAACACACACATACATGCATTTACATAGTTCACATATAAAGATGCATTCAACAATTAGACATATGCGTTTACTCATATACAATACATCTATCACCATATCATTACATGTTTATGCTTCAATACTCATATCACATAATATCGAAATTAGACTCATCGCAAGTCTTAATTCCCTAATATAACGTACACTTAATATCATGTACTCACCTGGTCACAATGAACACTACCAAGTTCTTGTTCTTTCTTGCGAATCTTACTCTGACGACTTATCCGAACTTTACTTTCGATCGATGTCTACACAATCATGTATTGATACTTATCAGTATCCAATTGATATACTTTAATCTATTATTCTTAGACTAAAAGAAATATCCATTTCTATTTTCCCCTTAGAAGTGTATCGATACACACTATATGTACCTTCGATATTTTGAGGGTATCGATACACTCCTCAATATACCGATACACGCTCATACTAATACACATGTTCAACTCATGAGGTATCGCTACACTCCTTAGTGTACCGATACACTAGGCCCTGAATGGCCATTTTCAACCCAAAAATTTAACACTTTACCCCTAAATTTTACTTGTTAAGACCTTCTTATGCCTTAAAACTTATCTATACATATTTAAACCTTCTTATAACCCTATAACACTTCACTAATTCTCATAACTAACCATAATTATCGAATCAAAGATTTTAATCAATTTCCATGTGTTCTAAATTCATTTCTATCACCTATAACTTCTTAATTATACCATTGACTTAGAAGAGTTGTCGGTGAAAAGGCTCAGAGGGATCCACGACGGAGCTGAGGCGATCAGGCCAGGAGCGGCGGCTTCTTCACTGAAAACGATTTGCTTGAAAGAGCTTGTTAACGGTCAGTCGTTTGAACCGCTTGTTGTTGGAGCTAAAAACCTTAAATCTTTGAAAATTATTCATTGTTTGGGTGATTGGGACAGAATCCTTCAATTACTTGGGAATCAAGATCGATACCGAAAAGAAAATCTATATGTTAATAACAATGAAAGCAATGGTAACAGTAATCCTTTGATGGAAATTCACCTGAGAGGCTTCAAGTAAGTGATATAGGCCTATCTGCTATTTCCAAATGCACCAAAATTGAGAATTTGCATATTCCGGACTGTTCGAATTATGGGCTTGTTTGTATAGCTGAGCATTGTAAGTTGTTAAAGAAGCTTCATGTTGATGGATGGAGAACTAATAGAATTGGAGACGAGGGCTTGGCGGCTGTAGCCAAACACTGTCTTAATTTAGAAGAACTCGTTTTGGTTGGTGTTAATGCTACTTATTTAAGCTTGGAAGCCATTGCTTCTAATTGCTCGAAACTCGAGAGATTAGCACTTTGCGGAAGCGGGACTATCGGTAATACTGAGATTGCATACTTTGCAGCCAAATGTAAGGCTTTGAAGAAACTTTGCATCAAGGGATGTCCTATATCGGATATTGCCATTGAAGCCCTGGGCTCTGGTTGTCCCAGTTTGATGAAAATTAAGTTGAGGAAATGTAGAGGAGTGAGTTGCGAGGCCGGCGAATGGTTGCGCGATCAAAGGGAATCACTAGTGATCAATATGGATGCTTGTGAGGTAGATGGTGGTTTCGAGGCTAGTGTCAGCAACGGTGGAATTCTTGAAGTCGGGTTGGATTATCTGCAGGTGGTTGGCCAAGTAACCGGCGGAGATGCTTCGACGAGCAGCAATGGCAGGTTAGCATTGTTAAGGTCCAAGTTTGGGGTTTTTGCTAATAGGAATTTAGTGGCATGCACATTTAGAAGGTGGTCTAACGGTGATGATAGTTTCAGTAGCAACTTGTGAATGATCTTTTAAAGAGTTGGAAACAATACTCTTTTCTCTGATCATAATGCAACCTTGTAAGTTTGTGAGATGAATCATTTTTTAATGCATTATGTGTATTGTATCTCCCCTTTCTTTTCTGAAATTGGAAATTTTTTTTAGCAGTGTGTATTGTATTTTATCCCCACTTTTAAATGCTACTTTGCCGTAGAGATTTCAAGAATGTTATATGTATGAAATGAACGAAAATAGTACTAATAAATTGGGAATATGAAGTCAACTACCAATTGATGTCCCGGAAGATGGCACGGTAGGTCCTTTAACAAGGTATTATAATGTTCTAAATGGAATAATTTTTTTTATTAATTTGAGGTAATTACAAGGTAATATTAATTTTCTTAGTTAATTGATAACAAACTTATACACATCTTGTTAGGCCTGTAAACGAATCGAACCAACACGATTGATAGTATGTTCATGTTCGTTTGCTTAACTTCAACTGAACAAACGAATGAACAGGACTAACTAAACGAATAAAATTTCTTGTTCGTGTTCGTTTGTTAAGGAATATAATTTGTTCGTGTCCGTTCGTTAAAATGAAAACATAAAATTAATTGAGTTTATATTTGAGAAGAATTTTATTATTTCTAAAGAATTTTAGGGTTTATATTTTCTTTAATTGATTTGGATGTTTTTTAAGGCGTGTTTGGTTCAAGGATGGGAATCCCACATTCCCATGTTCAGTTAGCCGGGAATCTCATTCCCGGTAATATTTTATTACCATAGTAGATTTTTTGGGGTGTATTACCAGGAATGTCATTACCTCACTTCCCTTAGGTATTGTAACATTACCAGCGTTTTTGACTAAAATGCCCTTAAATTTTTATTTTTTTTTCAAAATCATTCTTCTGTCATTGAATAATAAAAATTCTACGAATGTTAAATTACAAATTTATCCTTCAATTATTTTAGATTTACAAAAAATATATATAATTAAAATTTTATATGAAGTTCAGGGGTTAAAATTTTTTTACCCTTTCATTAAACCTTTTTTATTTTTAATTTTGTAAAAAAATTATATAAATATTATGAATTTAATTTTTTAAAGAAATATATAAATATTTACAACTTGTAATATTATACAAATATATAATAAGGACAATTTGGTTAAATACATTCTAATAATCTTTTATTCCTTTAACCAAACACGGTAATCTTACATTCCTGCTAAACCAACCAAACACAAAATACAACATTCCCAGCAATCCTATTCCCTGGTAATCTTTTATTCCCACTTGTAATCTTACATTTTGTGAACCAAACGCACCCTTGGAGTTTAAAATTAATTGGGTTTAAAAATATTAATGGGTTTAAAGCTAAAATTTATCATGTCTTAATATTTTAAATAGGTCTAGAGATTGGGTTGAATATGAACGACAGAACATAAACGAACGAACATAAAAGAACAGACTATCGAACGTTCACGAACGTAAATGAAAGAACAAACATTTTGTTCTTTCATTCATTCAATCAAACGAACATAAAATATTGTTCATATTTGTTTAAACAAATATAAATGAACTTCTCGCCGAATGATTCACGAACTTTTCGTTGAACATTCGGTTTGTTTACAAACATCCATCATTTAAATATAATTGTTCGAATCTAGAACTTTTAGGCCATATAACCGCCTTTAGATCGGATGGATTTCATTCTTACCCAACTTTACAGAGACCTCAATTGCTAAAGTATGATACAGTTTAGTTATGCTAAATACTTACCAAAACCCTAAAGAGTCTCTACTAATATAATTCCAGTGAGTTCAATGCACAAGTAGATAAAACAGGATAGTTCTAAGGAAAATTTATTTGATAAAAGTCTGTTTATTTTTGGTTGAGGGACCTTATTTAGGGTTTAAGGTATATATGATTTAAAATGTAAGGTCTAAGTTTAGAATTTAGAATTTAGAATTTTATGAATTAAGGTTTATGATTTAGAATTAAAATATACAAGTCGTGTAGCCTATGTATTAAACAACCACCCTAGGATAGTTTATATGTTTTAATTTTATTAAATTAAGTATCTATATTATATTTTAGTTTAAAATTTTACTCTCCTTTAATTTCTATCTTTAATCGTCATTTGGCAGTTGTAAAAAGAGAAAAATATTCTCTTAGTTACTTTTATTTATTTATTTATCTATCTATCAATTTGGTCCTTAAAAATGATTTAAAAAATATTCTCTATTTATTTATTTATCAATTTAATCTCTATTATTTATTTATTTAAGCTTCATCAGTGCATTTGCAGACATTATGAAGTCAAATGTACAATCAGAGAATGGAAAGTTCAACCTCAAACTCCTACATAACGAAGTTTGTTTGTACTTTGCTAACTAAATGTTCGCCGTAAACAGCTTTTTCGAGCTTCCGAGTTCCGCCACTCTTCTGTACACAGACTTCCAAGGTTCCACTGCTGCATCGTAATTTGGCTGTGTAACACCCCCAACCCGTATTCGATCCGGATACGAATTTGAGGTGTCACATTGACCAGTCAAAGCATGTTCTTTTATAAAAACCATAGAAAATTTAAAATTTCTTTTCTATAAAGTTAATATTTTACATAAACAAGTTTAAAACATTATCAAACTCCATCAGTGCGTTCATTCATAATAACTTGGTTTACATGCCAACATACTAATTTACTAACAGAACATACTTTACAAATATTTCTGATCTGAACTTTGAGCGGAGATATGTGCTCTACTGATTCGAAGCTTGATCTTCTGACTTATCTACACCTACGTGTAAGACACTTACACACTAAGTCATAGACTTAGTGAGACGTGAAAACCATGTAATATTACTCTACTCATGTCAATGCATAAACAATTATATTATCATATCATATAAAAGCATATATCATTTCATATGACCAATACACACATATACATATATTATTAACATGCTTATCATTACTATTTTATTATCATTAATTCCTTTTTATCATATAATCTATACTTAACATAAACATATTATATAATCTCTAAATCACCTCAATCCATGAATAATTACTATGATCATATCATACACAAACACATTGCATCTCATATCACAATTATACATATGCACTTATTATCCTATGATCCTAACTTATCACTTATACATGTCATATCACATATACCATTTCATGAGAACACACATATCATCATATCAAATTATTTATTCTTTTTAAAGCCCATGCACACTTCTGAGAACTTAAGGTATGTGAGTACATATAGGTTGTGCACTATGCTGTCACCACATCTCGTATAATTCCTACTAGGGGCATGTAGAATGTCCCGTAGGACCACTATCTCCTGAAGGACCACTTATAACACATATCACATATGTCGGGAAGGACCACGTAGAACCCTCGACTCTTGGCATGCCAACTATACCCCTAGCTCTCATACATATAACATGGACATTATAATTATATTATCACATTTTCACATATTCATATCATATACACATATAAACTCAAGGCTTCTTATCACATATATCATGTAATACTCACTTGGAGTTTCATATCTTCTTATCACCTATCACATAGCTTTTTACTTTTACTTGTATTCTTTTCCACATATTTCATAGTCATGATTCTTATATCATAACGTATATTCACAAATATACATGTTCTCATACAACCCCTTCATTCAATTATAACATTTAATCTAGCTTATTACACTAACATGTATTCACATCACTCATTTAATATACATAGCATATCATGTACATTCTAATAAAAGCACATATGAGTCATATCACTTTCACAATATTTTATCCTATATCTTATCTATTATTATCACAAACCTATTAACACATACATGCATTTACATAGTTCACATATAAAGATGCATTCAACAATTAGACATATGCGTTTACTCATATACAATACATCTATCACCATATCATTACATGTTTATGCTTCAATACTCATATCACATAATATCGAAATTAGACTCATCGCAAGTCTTAATTCCCTAATATAACGTACACTTAATATCATGTACTCACCTGGTCACAATGAACACTACCAAGTTCTTGTTCTTTCTTGCGAATCTTACTCTGACGACTTATCCGAACTTTACTTTCGATCGATGTCTACACAATCATGTATTGATACTTATCAGTATCCAATTGATATACTTTAATCTATTATTCTTAGACTAAAAGAAATATCCATTTCTATTTTCCCCTTAGAAGTGTATCGATACACACTATATGTACCTTCGATATTTTGAGGGTATCGATACACTCCTCAATATACCGATACACGCTCATACTAATACACATGTTCAACTCATGAGGTATCGCTACACTCCTTAGTGTACCGATACACTAGGCCCTGAATGGCCATTTTCAACCCAAAAATTTAACACTTACCCCTAAATTTTACTTGTTAAGACCTTCTTATGCCTTAAAACTTATCTATACATATTTAAACCTTCTTATAACCCTATAACACTTCACTAATTCTCATAACTAACCATAATTATCGAATCAAAGATTTTAATCAAATTTTCCATGTGTTCTAAATTCATTTCTATCACCTATAACTTCTTAATTATACCATTGACTTAGAAGAGTTGTCGGTGAAAAGGCTCAGAGGGATCCACGACGGAGCTGAGGCGATCAGGCCAGGAGCGGCGGCTTCTTCACTGAAAACGATTTGCTTGAAAGAGCTTGTTAACGGTCAGTCGTTTGAACCGCTTGTTGTTGGAGCTAAAAACCTTAAATCTTTGAAAATTATTCATTGTTTGGGTGATTGGGACAGAATCCTTCAATTACTTGGGAATCAAGATCGATACCGAAAAGAAAATCTATATGTTAATAACAATGAAAGCAATGGTAACAGTAATCCTTTGATGGAAATTCACCTTGAGAGGCTTCAAGTAAGTGATATAGGCCTATCTGCTATTTCCAAATGCACCAAAATTGAGAATTTGCATATTCCGGACTGTTCGAATTATGGGCTTGTTTGTATAGCTGAGCATTGTAAGTTGTTAAAGAAGCTTCATGTTGATGGATGGAGAACTAATAGAATTGGAGACGAGGGCTTGGCGGCTGTAGCCAAACACTGTCTTAATTTAGAAGAACTCGTTTTGGTTGGTGTTAATGCTACTTATTTAAGCTTGGAAGCCATTGCTTCTAATTGCTCGAAACTCGAGAGATTAGCACTTTGCGGAAGCGGGACTATCGGTAATACTGAGATTGCATACTTTGCAGCCAAATGTAAGGCTTTGAAGAAACTTTGCATCAAGGGATGTCCTATATCGGATATTGCCATTGAAGCCCTGGGCTCTGGTTGTCCCAGTTTGATGAAAATTAAGTTGAGGAAATGTAGAGGAGTGAGTTGCGAGGCCGGCGAATGGTTGCGCGATCAAAGGGAATCACTAGTGATCAATATGGATGCTTGTGAGGTAGATGGTGGTTTCGAGGCTAGTGTCAGCAACGGTGGAATTCTTGAAGTCGGGTTGGATTATCTGCAGGTGGTTGGCCAAGTAACCGGCGGAGATGCTTCGACGAGCAGCAATGGCAGGTTAGCATTGTTAAGGTCCAAGTTTGGGGTTTTTGCTAATAGGAATTTAGTGGCATGCACATTTAGAAGGTGGTCTAACGGTGATGATAGTTTCAGTAGCAACTTGTGAATGATCTTTTAAAGAGTTGGAAACAATACTCTTTTCTCTGATCATAATGCAACCTTGTAAGTTTGTGAGATGAATCATTTTTTAATGCATTATGTGTATTGTATCTCCCCTTTCTTTTCTGAAATTGGAAATTTTTTTTAGCAGTGTGTATTGTATTTTATCCCACTTTTAAATGCTACTTTGCCGTAGAGATTTCAAGAATGTTATATGTATGAAAATGAACGAAAAATAGTACTAATAAATTGGGAATATGAAGTCAACTACCAATTGATGTCCCGGAAGATGGCACGGTAGGTCCTTTAACAAGGTATTATAATGTTCTAAATGGAATAATTTTTTTTATTAATTTGAGGTAATTACAAGGTAATATTAATTTTCTTAGTTAATTGATAACAAACTTATACACATCTTGTTAGGCCTGTAAACGAATCGAACCAACACGATTGATAGTATGTTCATGTTCGTTTGCTTAACTTAACTGAACAACGAATGAACGGACTAACTAAACGAATAAAATTTCTTGTTCGTGTTCGTTTGTTAAGGAATATAATTTGTTCGTGTCCGTTCGTTAAAATGAAAACATAAAATTAATTGAGTTTATATTTGAGAAGAATTTTATTATTTCTAAAGAATTTTAGGGTTTATATTTCTTTAATTGATTTGGATGTTTTTTAAGGCGTGTTTGGTTCAAGGATGGGAATCCCCATTCCCATGTTCAGTTAGCCGGGAATCTCATTCCCGGTAATATTTTATTACCAATAGTAGATTTTTTGGGGTGTATTACCAGGAATGTCATTACCTCACTTCCCTTAGGTATTGTAACATTACCAGCGTTTTTGACTAAAATGCCCTTAAATTTTTATTTTTTTTCAAAATATCATTCTTCTGTCATTGAATAATAAAAATTCTACGAATGTTAAATTACAAATTTATCCTTCAATTATTTTAGATTTACAAAAAATATATATAATTAAAATTTATATGAAGTTCAGGGGTTAAAATTTTTTTACCCTTCATTAAACCTTTTTATATTTTTAATTTTGTAAAAAAATTATATAAATATTATGAATTTAATTTTTTAAAGAAAATATATAAATATTTTACAACTTGTAATATTATACAAATATATAATAAGGACAATTTGGTTAATATACATTCTAATAATCTTTTATTCCTTTAACCAACACGGTAATCTTACATTCCTGCTAAACCAACCAAACACAAAATACAAATTCCCAGCAATCCTATTCCCTGGTAATCTTTTATTCCCACTTGTAATCTTACATTTTGTGAACCAAACGCACCCTTGGAGTTTAAAATTAATTGGGTTTAAAAATATTAATGGGTTTAAGCTAAAATTTATCATGTCTTAATATTTTAAATAGGTCTAGAGATTGGGTTGAATATGAACGACAGAACATAAACGACGAACATAAAAGAACAGACTATCGAACGTTCACGAACGTAAATGAAAGAACAAACATTTTGTTCTTTCATTCATTCAATCAAACGAACATAAATATTGTTCATATTTGTTTAAACAAATATAAATGAACTTCTCGCCGAATGATTCACGAACTTTTCGTTGAACATTCGGTTTGTTTACAAACATCCATCATTTAAATATAATTGTTCGAATCTAGAACTTTTAGGCCATATAACCGCCTTTAGATCGGATGGATTTCATTCTTACCAACTTTACAGAGACCTCAATTGCTAAAGTATGATACAGTTTAGTTATGCTAAATACTTACCAAAACCCTAAAGAGTCTCTACTAATATAATTCCAGTGAGTTCAATGCACAAGTAGATAAAACAGGATAGTTCTAAGGAAAATTTATTTGATAAAAGTCTGTTTATTTTTGGTTGAGGGACCTTATTTAGGGTTTAAGGTATATATGATTTAAAATGTAAGGTCTAAGTTTAGAATTTAGAATTTAGAATTTTATGAATTAAGGTTTATGATTTAGAATTAAAATATACAAGTCGTGTAGCCTATGTATTAAACAACCACCCTAGGATAGTTTATATGTTTTAATTTATTAAATTAAGTATCTATATATATTTTAGTTTAAAATTTTACTCTCCTTTAATTTCTATCTTTAATCGTCATTTGGCAGTTGTAAAAAGAGAAAAATATTCTCTTAGTTACTTTTATTTATTTATTTATCTATCTATCAATTTGGTCCTTAAAAATGATTTAAAAAATATTCTCTATTTATTTATTTATCAATTTAATCTCTATTATTTATTTATTTAAGCTTCATCAGTGCATTTGCAGACATTATGAAGTCAAATGTACAATCAGAGAATGGAAAGTTCAACCTCAAACTCCTACATAACGAAGTTTGTTTGTACTTTGCTAACTAAATGTTCGCCGTAAACAGCTTTTTCGAGCTTCCGAGTTCCGCCACTCTTCTGTACACAGACTTCCAAAGGTTCCACTGCTGCATCGTAATTTGGCTGTGTAACACCCCCAACCCGTATTCGATCCGGATACGAATTTGAGGTGTCACATTGACCAGTCAAAGCATGTTCTTTTATAAAAACCATAGAAAATTTAAAATTTCTTTTCTATAAAGTTAATATTTTACATAAACAAGTTTAAAACATTATCAAACTCCATCAGTGCGTTCATTCATAATAACTTGGTTTACATGCCAACATACTAATTTACTAACAGAACATACTTTACAAATATTTCTGATCTGAACTTTGAGCGGAGATATGCTGCTCTACTGATTCGAAGCTTGATCTTCTGACTTATCTACACCTACGTGTAAGACACTTACACACTAAGTCATAGACTTAGTGAGACATGAAAACCATGTAATATTACTCTACTCATGTCAATGCATAAACAATTAATATTATCATATCATATAAAAAGCATATATCATTTCATATGACCAATACACACATATACATATATTATTAACATGCTTATCATTACTATTTTATTATCATTAATTCCTTTTTATCATATAATCATATACTTAACATAAACATATTATATAATCTCTAAATCACCTCAATCCATGAATAATTACTATGATCATATCATACACAAACACATTGCATCTCATATCACAATTATACATATGCACTTATTATCCTATGATCCTAACTTATCACTTATACATGTCATATATCACATATACCATTTCATGAGAAACACACATATCATCATATCAAATTATTTATTCTTTTTAAAGCCCATGCACACTTCTGAGAACTTAAGGTATGTGAGTACATATAGGTTGTGCACTATGCTGTCACCACATCTCGTATAATTCCTACTAGGGGCATGTAGAATGTCCCGTAGGACCACTATGTCCTGAAGGACCACTTATAACACATATCACATATGTCGGGAAGGACCACGTAGAACCCTCGACTCTTGGCATGCCAACTATACCCCTAGCTCTCATACATATACATGGACATTATAATTATATTATCACATTTTCACATATTCATATCATATACACATATAAACTCAAGGCTTCTTATCACATATATC
The DNA here is from genome assembly GCF_006381635.1 of Hibiscus syriacus. Classification (NCBI taxonomy): domain Eukaryota; kingdom Viridiplantae; phylum Streptophyta; class Magnoliopsida; order Malvales; family Malvaceae; genus Hibiscus; species Hibiscus syriacus. The sequence goes on along the minus strand of NW_024063072.1, from coordinate 317,462 downwards.
ATGTAATACTCACTTGGAGTTCATATCTTCTTTCACCTATCACATAGCTTTTTACTTTTACTTGTATTCTTTTCCACATATTTCATAGTCATGATTCTTATATCATAACGTATATTCACAAATATACATGTTCTCATACAACCCCTTCATTCAATTATAACATTTAATCTAGCTTATTACACTAACATGTATTCACATCACTCATTTAATATACATAGCATATCATGTACTTCTAATAAAAGCACATATGAGTCATATCACTTTCACATATATTTTATCCTATATCTTATCTATTATTATCACATAACCTATTAACACACATACATGCATCTACATAGTTCACATATAAAGATGCATTCGACAATTAGACATATGCGTTTACTCATATACCAATACATCTATCACCATATCATTCATGTTTATGCTTAAATACTCAATCACATAATATCGAAATTAGACTCATCGCAAGTCTTAATTCCCTAATATAACGTACACTTAATATCATGTACTCACCTGGTCACAATGAACACTACCAAGTTCTGTTCTTTCTTGCGAATCTTACTCTGACGACTTATCCGAACTTTACTTTCGATCGATGTCTACACAATCATGTATTGATACTTATCAGTATCCAATTGATATACTTTAATCTATTATTCTTAGACTAAAAGAAATATCCATTTCTATTTTCCCCTTAGAAGTGTATCGATACACACTATATGTACCTTCGATATTTTGAGGGTATCGATACACTCCTCAATATACCGATACACACTCATACTAATACACATGTTCAACTCATGAGGTATCGCTACACTCCTTAGTGTACCGATACACTAGGCCCTGAATGGCCATTTTCAAACCCCTGAATGGCCATTTCACCCAAAATTTAACACTTTACCCCTAAATTTTACTGTAAGACCTTCTTATGCCTTAAAACTTATCTATACATATTTAAACCTTCTTATAACCCTATAACACTTCACTAATTCCATAACTAACCATAATTATCGAATCAAAGATTTTAATCAAATTTTCCATGTGTTCTAAATTCATTTCTATCACCTCTAACTCCTTAATTATACCATTGACAAGTCAAATTCATCAATAAAACTTCAAAAACCTCTTTACATCAAGAATTCATTTCTAAACCCTTAATCAATTTTCCTCTCTAATTCTCTTTTCTTAATGTTTTAAGCTTATATAAGTTTTCCTTAAGCTTATATAACCCACAAAGACTCAAAACCAATTTAAAAATTCAAGAAATCACCAGCTAAAATCAAACTTACCTTTAAAATGGAAGCCAACGTGAAGAAGGAAGAAGAAGAAGAAATAAGTTTTCTAGATAACTCTCCCATCCCCACGTGTTATCTCCCTAAATAAGGGAGATAAAAATATCCTCCAAGCTAAATTAACATAATACCCTTATAATCCTTTCATATTTACCCTTTTATCCAATATTGAAATATTTCTATTTAAATCCTTGAACTTTTCAATTTTCCTAAATTGATCCCAAATTTCAAAAATTCTCATTCTAGTCACTGACTCGGATTTCAAGATGTTACAGGCTGCTCGGGAAAACATGAATATTCAGGACAAAACCGAAAAAAGATAGGAGGGAACTTGTAATTTGTAAATATTAACCTCGTAAAAGTATGCGACACAGAAGCGATATGTCGGAGATGTGTTGATAACTCGGTGAAGTGTTGAGTCGTATAAACCATTGGATAGTATCTGCGGTTACACCCAACATTTTAGCAGGATATAATAAGAAAAATGGAACTACAGACATTTGAAACCACTCTTAGCGTTGTGTTAATGTACCTTCAACATATCACCAATGTTGCATACAAATGTTCCGGGAACCGGATGAGCTGAGATCCACTCACAAGATCGGTTTCTCACCTGCATAACTTGTTTAGATAAGCTGTCATTGAAAGTTAAAGCGGTGGGATTTAAAACTGCAATATAATAGAAAACATAGACTAGGTGAAAACCGGAAGCCGGAAGTTGAGAAAATGTGAATCCATCCACCATGAACTATTGGGTATCGAGAAAGAAAGGAATAACCCCAAGACAATAAAAGGTTCTCAGTTCTCACATTTGATGGGTTATTTTCTTAGATAAAATTAATAATTTCTACAAACGTTAGAGAAACTAAATAATCCAAAGAAAAAAACTTTAAACACTAAACTGAAAAACAAGTCATTATTAACGGTAAATAGATCAGTCATTATTAACGGCAAATAGATCAGTCATTATTAACGGCAAATGATCTATAAGCCATCTAGAAATAAGGAAGGAGAAAAGCAAAGAGAAAGCTAAAAACTTCAACCCGAAAGAGATATGACTTATTCATTTCATTTCGTTAGCCATTATTGATATAAAAACCTGCCCAACAAGAGACAATATCCCTTAACTCAAACAATCCACCTCTCCCCTTCATAGCTTCTAGCTTTAGCTAACTCTTAAACCCAACCCCTTCATTCATTTATTTTTAGCTTTATGTACAGAAAGAGGAAGTAAGAGCTTTTTAGCTCCCTCTCACTTTGTATTCTTTCGTCTTCTTTTTTGGCTATTGAGAAGATGGTGGTGATCATGATTGTTTTTGTCTTGAATTATGTATCGTTTTGGTTGAGAGAATTTGAAAAAAAGGATGTGGGATCTTAATGACTGTCCTTATAAGCCAAGGGCGATGAATCCGAAGGATGTTCATGGCGGAAAACATCCAACGACGGAGATGAAAACATGGGTAAACGAGTCGGATGTCGAATTCGAGCTCTCAGCTGTGGTGCGAGGATGATCCGGAGAAGAAGAGTGTGAAGAATTAAAACAACTTTGAACATGAATCAAGATTTTGGTTCTCGATGCTCATCGTGAAGAAGAAGAAGAGGAGGAGGAGGAGGAGTTCATGGAAAGCGGTGATCCACTCCGGTAACCCGGCAGTTGTTCCACTCGAAGAAGTAGACTCGGAAATGGAGAGCGCCACTTCGGGCGGAACCGAACCGGGTTTCCCTGGGGCTCACTGGGTGGGTGTCAATTCTGTCAACCGGAGACCCATATCTCAGGCGGAAAAATCCTTGAATCTTCACGGCCGATGAAGAAAGCCGGCGAGGACCGAGGTCGAGAAGCTCTCAGTATCGAGGCGTTACCTTTTATAGAAGAACCGGCCGATGGGAGTCTCATATTTGGTTAGTTTCTGATTATTTTCTCATTTTTTTATACAAAGAATTTAAGGTTGTTTTTCTGTTTCGTCATTACAGGGATTGTGGAAAACAAATTTATCTAGGTATGAATGACTATAACTTTTATTTAATTTTCAGACAATTTTTTTTTATATTTTTCAAAAATTATTATTAATTATTTTTATTTTCTGATGGAACAGGTGGATTCGACGCAGCACATGCAGCATTCGGTAAAAAAAAACATTGCAAAATAATAAAAGAAAATAGTATTAAACAAGTTTTTATTTATTTATAAATATTTGCCCTTTTTCTAATTTCTTTTCAGAGCACATAGAGCAGCTATAAAGTTTCGGGGAGCTGAAGCCGACATAATTTTAGTATTAGAGATTATGAGGAAGACATAAAACGAGAATTTCTGAAAGTAAACTCGTAAGCCATGTTAGAGGTTTAAGTTATGAATACTGTAAATTATGTTGGAAGAGGTTGTCCTTATAATAAATCTATATAGTATTCGATTCAGTTTAATCGATTGATAAATCAAATACAAATAAATACAATATTATGGTTGTTGTTGTTGTATAACAGATGAAAAATCTAACAAAGGAAGAATTTGTGCACGTACTTCGCCAACGGAGAACTGGATTTCCTAGAGGAAGCTCCAAATACAGAGGAGTCACCTTGCACAAATGTGGAAGATGGGAAGCTAGATTCGGCCAATTTATAGGCAAAAAGTACATTATACGAACTCGGAATTATTAGATATCAAACGAGTTCTTCTTTCTTTATCCATAAGGTTTAATTTTCTTTTAGAGGTACGTCTACTTAGGCTTGTTCGACGCAGAGATCGAAGCAGCAAGGTGTGTGCTTTTACATTCTGTGGTCTTGTTTTAGTTTTGATTTTTAAAATTTTGGTCCCTTATTTTTTTGCAGGGCTTACGACAAAGCTGCGATTAAGTACAATGGCAAAGATGCCGTCACCAACTTTGATCCCAGCATTTACGACAATGAGCTCAACAAAGGTGGTCGATAAATTTTGCCCATTCTTCATATTCCTTTTTCAGAGTTTCCATAACTTCTCGAGTATTATTGTTGTTTAGAGACTCCTGGCAATGGTGGAGATCACAATCTTGATTGAGCCTGGGGAATTCGATCCCGAACCCAAATTTCGTCCTCCACACGTTGTCAATACATCAACTTATCCGGTTTGTGTTTAATTATAAGAGAATTTAAAATTTTCAGAAACGAAAAAGTTGACAACTCGCATTAATAAATTTCAGCTAAATGAACTTTGTGTAAATATTTTAGAATCAATTTGCAGGCAACGGCGACAGAGTTCGAATTGGGAGCGATCTTTCGCTTTCGACGATGCTCAACAACGGCAACCGGGTCCTTGCAGATGGATTGCAACACAGCGGCATCATCAGGATTCCATCGCAGATTAAACCAACTCACCGAACATGGCAGCTGAGAAATGGGGTTCATTCGTTCACGAGACCCTTCCGGTATATCTAAAATAGTTATAGATCTTCGTTAATTAAAACCTCTTTTAGTCATAGACGAAATGTCGAACTTTAGGCTACTTGCCATTTTTTATATTGTTTTACCTTCCTTTCAATGCTTTAGCTTCTATTTTATGTTATGGGTAAAATACACAAATTACATTCCCAAATAAGACATTATTTTATTGTTTACTAATTAAAAAAAAGTTAAAAATTAGTGTCATGATTATAAGATGTTGTTTTGTTAGGTCATTCGACATTAAAAGATACAAAAAATCACTCATTTTTTCGTATGTTATAAATTAACTAGTTCTTTCTTATTAAAAGATTGACAAAAGTCTAAGCTAGACATTTGTTTGTAATTCTGGCATATTCCAGTTATACGCCCGTGGCATTTTCTTTTCTTCGGGGACTTTTTCTTCTTCTTTTTCTTCTTCAGGATTATATGAATTACAGAATGGATGTTCAACATGTTCATCACAGTCGTAACTTCCTCCTCATTATCATCAACATTACATTCTTCGGCAACGGCTGTTTCATCATCAAAATTCGGGTATTGACCAATATCAATATCATTACACGCATGGTCTGTTTCTTCTTCTGAAACATCATCAAATCCGTGTATTGACCAATATCAAAGTCCGGATATTGACCAAGACCAAATTTCGAATACTGACTAGTACTCACAATTTTTTCTGTTGGCTCATCGTCTAACTGGTCAATACGAAAACCGGAATTTGGTGCTGAAAGTTGATTGGGATTTGGATTAGAGAAAGGTTGTGGGTTTTGAGAAAAACTTAGTTGATTACTACCCGCTACTGACCCAACAATACTACTTCTAGGTTCAACACATACAATGTAACATCATCTTGTGAAACACTAATGTAAGCAATGAATCGTTCAACATCTTCATTGTCGGTTAACAAATAAACTTTACCATTTCTCTGATAGATAGCCTAAATCCACTTAGGGGCTCTAAATTCAATTTATTTGAAACACGTAGCATTAGAGTTTCATAAGTTAACTTTTGTAAAGACAATTTTAGTTGAAGATTCATGGGTAAAGGCATATTTGTAAAACACCATGAACATTATCCCATGACCCTCCAAAACACAAATCTATCCAAACATGATCAACATTAGATGATTCATGGTTGTAAATTAATTTACTAACAGACGAGCTGCGAAACTAAACTGTTGCCGATTGGGAAGGATGTCGTTGGATATAGGAAGGATGTCGCCGGAGAGAGTGATAGATGGAGATGGAATGAGTTGCGATTTAGGGATTTAGTTTATGATTTCAGTGTTATATACCCAAAATTTAAGTGTTGTGATTTACAGATTCTCGTTGCGATTTACGGATTATCGTTGCGATTTACAGATTCTCGTTGCGATTACGGATTATCGTTTGCGATTTACGGATACGCGTTGCGATTTACGGATTATCGTTGCGATTTACGGATACGCGTTGCGATTTACGGATACGCATTGCGATTTACGATACGCGTTGCGATTTACGGATACACGTTGCAGTTTACGGATACGCGTTGCGATTTACGGATACGCGTTGCGATATACGGATACGCATTGCGATTTACCCATACGCGTTTGCGATTTACGGATACACGTTGCGATTTACGGATACGCGTTGCGATTTATGTGTTCGCGTTGCGATTTTCATTCGCGTTGCGATTATGGAAAATCGCAATGCGAATTTGTACTATCGCATCGCGATTTTCAAGAATCGCGTTGCGATTTTGGAAACTGATTTGCGATTCTGGGGATCGCGTTGCGTTTTTATTTTCGCGTTGCGATTTTGTGGTCATTTTGGGCAAATCCAAAAAAGTTGGTTAAAATCGTATATTTAACTTTTTTTTGGTCACTGAGGCGATTCTCTCTTATTAATATATGTGTGTTCATCCTAAAAAAATATTTCTATATTCATCATTGTCAGTATACATAATTAAAATATAATTTTATTATATCTTAATCAATAAGTTAACATCTAACTTAGAATACCATCAATTTTTTTAACAGAAACATATGAGTTTATAACACATAAATAGTTGATGACAATTTTATAATTTTTAATAGTTAGGAGAGGATTTCCTAACTTTTTATAATCGAATGACTCAATAAAATATTATCTTTAATAAGAGAGCAATATATATTTTACCCTTATATTATTCGGATTTGGAATTTAAAAGAACGATGAACAGTGAAATAAACTAAAGAGAAGTAAATTTTTTTTTGAAGAAAAGAGTGAACCGACAGAAGATTTGGGAAAATGACCTAAAAATATTGGAAATATGAACGGTCACACCATTTGATATCGATCTAAAAATGTTGGAAGTTTAGATAGTCACACCATTTTATTATTTTTGTCGAACCAAAATCAATCAGTAGGATGGGCTATAATTGCGAGTGAGACTTCTTATATTCATCATTGCTTTCAAAAAAATATTTAATCATTATATTTATAATATAAAATTCGTTCATTTTATATATATTTAAAATCAAATAAATAAAAAAACGATCGACATTAATTGCACAAATAACTTAAATCAAGCATTTGGCATTTAAACTCTTTTTTACCCAATAACTACGAGCTAGATTATGCAATAACTTGATTAATTTTTTTGGAATAAAAGAAAAAAACTTGAAAATAAAAATATCTTATTTTCATCCTTATTTTAATATTTACAGCAACCTAGGAAAAAAAAGGGGGGAAAAAAACTCTGACCGATATAGCTTTTGCTAGGATCTACAGTACGTAATTCAAACCGGAGTGCCACGTTTCTTTCCCACCAAAATTTTATTTTATCTTTTGTCCAATTAAAATTAGGAAATTAAAATAGAAAAAAAGGAAATTAAAATAGGAAAAAAGGACCCTACGAGACCACGAGAGAGGGAAAGAGATTTATTACAATTAGGGTTTGAAGATCGACCCGCCAAATCTTCTCCGCCAGAAAGACCTAGTTTTTCTTGTTTTGCTCCTCCTTTTCCGGCATTGTCTTCTTATGAATCGGATCCCGATCCGGATCTTCCAACCTACTTTTTCGGACTCTATCCGGTTCTCTTTCCGACTATGGCAGCGAAACCTTGCCATCTAATTCGCCGGATAGATCGGAACCTCTTAAGGATTCCTCGGTAACTCTCGCACTTCTCGATTTCGCTTCTTCTCTCTGACATGAGTCAAACGAATAATTTATTTTAGTTATGATTCCCATTTGAACTTTTATTTTTTTGGTTTTGTCTCGATTTTGGAATTTTGATTGTAGGAGCTGGCAGCATTTTGTTTCAGTTTGGCTTATCTTATGGATTATTACGTCATTTAAATTTAGCGTACAATTGACAATTTATAAGCTGAAAATGTGACTAAGCTATATTCATTTTAGTCTTTGCTTTTGAGGTCAATTTGTTCTTATTTTCATTTTGTTTTGTTAATTTTGAAAGTACTTGTTCAACATTCTTTTGGTGCATATAACATATTTCTCTTATGAATTTTGTATACTTGATAATAACTAATAAGCCTGGATTGTGTTTTTCACTTTTACACAGATGACACAAGTAGAAGAAAAAACCGTGAGTTCTAAGGAGATATTATCATAATCGATTCATTAAAGAAGCAAGTTTCAGCTGATCGATCTCTTTCTGTAAAGGTGAATTCCTGGCTGATTATTTGGCAGCTTAAATGAAGGTCAAACATACTAATCTATTTCAGTTCATTTATTTCCAGAAAAGGCTGGAAGAAAACAAGAAAAAATTAGGTGGTATAACAAGCCGTCTTTATAAATTGTCAAATGAACGAAGAAGCGATTGGATTGGTGATACCGATAGTGCTTCTGATCTATTGACAAAGAGGCAAAAAGATGCTATTGGTATGCAAAATGGCATTGACATAAGTGATGGGGATAAAGATGGTTATAGCTATCAAGAACCTTCTACAGCAGTCTTATGGGGTCTAGTATTCCTGTTAAGAATGCTGTTCGTCCTATTAAGCTTACAGAAGTGAAAAAGCTGCCACCTTATACGACATGGATATTTCTAGACAGGTTGTGAGCTTAACTAGAATTTTCTAATTTTCTAATATTATCTTATGCTCTTTCTTTATTATATATAGAGTGCTAGTCAAAAAGAGAGTTTCAATCACGTTTCTAGGATAATTATTGTGTTTATCCATTTAGAAAATTAATAGGAGAAGTTAAAGGATATGCTATTAAGTACTAAAATGCCCCTCCCCCTTTTAATTCTATGAAAGGATAAACTAAATTCATTTATTTTCCGTAGAAATCAAAGAATGACAGAGGATCAATCAGTGGTGGGTCGAAGGAGAATATACTATGATCAAATGGTGGTGAAGCACTTATCTGCAGTGACAGTGAGGAGGAAATAATTGAGGAAGATGAAGAAAAAAAAAGATTTTGTTGAATCTGAAGACTTCATTCTCGGTTGGTGTAGTCATATTATCTTTGTGATCATCATGTTATGTTCTCTTTGTTTTATTTTTCTATCTCTCTACTATTCAGTTTGCCTAGATTTGTGAATGTTCTTCTGCTTTAGGAGTTCTTTGCACCTTTTGAATGTTTGATCGCAGAATTGCTGCTATTTACTTCATATCCCTATAAGCTATCTTTGCATGATGTTTCATAACGTGTTATGTGAAATTTAATTCAGATTGTACTACAGGTTTGTGTATCTTCTTGTTCTATTATTATTTGTATCGACTTATGGACCAGTAATATATAACATATCTTACAGAGATTGTTAAGATTGATGTCTGAACTCAATCTAATTATAGCTAATGTTTCACACTATAAAATTGACAGAATGACTATCAAGGAAGTTGGTTTGTCTGATCGGGTGCTGGAATTGCTAGCACAATGTTTGTCTAGAAGTCCTTCTGAAGTCAAGGTATGCACCCTTGTTGGAAACTGCAGTGTTGGCCTTTGATTTTATTTTGAAGTAATAGCGACCTTTTTCCTTTCATTTTTGGCAGCTAAAATTCTTCTTGATGGGATAGTTTTTTCCCTCTGTTTTTTTATAAACTGGTCATAGACTCGTACTGTAAACTTAGATCCAGCTGTTCCCTATTTTTTTTCTGCTGGCTTTACAGAGATATGAAACACAATCAAACATTTTATACAGGCAAGATACGAAACTCTTATGGAGGAGAAGGATGTTGGACCCTCTAAGAATAGGGATACCGAAGCACAAAATTGGAATTCCTTTCTTGAAAAGGATCTTGAAGCAGCACTTGATTCTTTTGACAATTTATTTTGCAGACGGTGCCTTGTAAGCATTTTTCTTGCTCTTTATCATATTCTGTGTTGTTTTGTAGTCTTCTTTAATTTTATCCATTTTTTCTTGTATTTGGCAGGTCTTTGATTGCAGATTACATGGATGTTCTCAGGACCTAATCTTTCCTGTGAGTTGTTCATGCAATTCTAAATGTTTAATATTGTCAGAATATGTTGCTACGCTCCTAGATTCTTATGTTCGCTGGACATTATAATTTTCAGGCAGATAGACAAAATCCATGGAACCATCCAGATGAAGAGAATGCACCTTGTGGTCTGCATTGCTATCGATTGGTATATATTTTGCTGATCTCTTATCTCTTTATATATTGAATTCCTTATACTTATATGGGATTGATTTTTTTAATGGTAGCTGCTTAAGTCAGAAAGAAATGACACAGTTAGGTCTGCAATGAATCCTGAAGACAAGTCAAATTCTTCTTCTGATGGTGTTGCAACAAAAATATCATCTAGTAAGAAATCTGCTAGGAGGAAGGCAAAGTCGAGCCAAAGTGAAAGTGCTTCATCCAATGCTAGAAATCTTTCAGAAAGTAGCGACTCTGAGATTAGACCTGGGCACGAAGAATCCTCCCCTATTCCTCAGTTATCACCTTCTAAAAATAAAATTGCCAGAAAATCTGGCATTCTTAAGAGAATAGCAAGCGAGTTGCTGAACGTGTTTAATTGCATGCGCAAGAGGCAGAAGAAGATGGCAGCTTCTGAATCTGATTCTCTTGTGAGCGGATGTGTTTCACCTACAGATATGAAACACAGGTCTAGTCCACGAAAGCAAATGAAGATGCAACGTCTTCTTCTCATGAGGATGTAAAATCTTCAAACATAGGAAGCTCTAGGAGGAAAGACTGGCCGTTAAAAGGAGTGCAAGGAGAAGTTCCCTCTAGTGAGACTATTAATGATCTTGCTTTGACTAGTAGTAACGATTGCCCGAGAAAAGAAGAGTTTGTGGATGAAAATTTACGTAAACAAGAACTAAGTGATGACAAATGTTGGAAAGCTATTGAAAAAGGTCTTTTTGAGAAAGGTGTGGAGATTTTTGGCAGGAACAGGTAAGTTTAAGGACTTTACTACTTTGCATTTTAATGAACTGCTTTTGTCACTGACTTAGATAGACAATTGTTTTTAAAAGTTGCAGTTATGATGTTCATTCTTCCTCCATTTTCTCAAAATTCAGACAATAATCCAGATTCACACTCTAACAGTTACTTTATGTAGTTCGTGGATCACCCTCTCTCTTTGCAATTAACCCATTTTTTGCATTTTGTTTGCAATAAGAGCTTTTGGGTTTCCTTCCTGTAAATTAATGGTGTCTACTTAGTACTTATACTTTACTCTGTCATCCAGCTGTTTGATTGCCAAATCTTTTAAACGGATTGAAGACATGTTGGGAGGTTTTCCGATACATGACGGTTCTAACAATAAACTGGCTTGCCATGCAGCCGATGGTGTTCTATCTCTTGAAGGGTGTTCTAAATATGACCTTAATGGAGCTATGGTTAGTAATTTTATTTATCTGGTTTTGACATGAGAACCTTTTTTCTTGTAAGCTTCAAATAATGAGAGAGTAATTTTTTTCTTGTATGATTGACATCAATTGTATAGGTATATATACATGTGTAGAGTCCCTATACTGGATAACATATTATTCTATTTTAATTAGTATTTTAATATAAGATTTAGCCTATTACTTAGTAACACTCCCCCTCAAGCTAGAGCATAGATAATAATCATGCCCAATTTTTTACATTGATAATCAATTCGAACCCGTTAAGAGCCTTGTGAACATATCACCTAATCGTTTTCCAGTTTTCACACCTGTAGTAATCAAATCATGCTGAATCTTTTCACTAGTGAAATGACAATCAACCTCAATATGCTTTTCGTTCATTTATAAAAGACTGGATTAGAAGTGATGTGAAGTGCAACTTGATTATAATACCATAGCTTTGTAGGTACCGACACTTAAATTCCTACTTCATTGAGGAACTAATATATTCAAATGATTCACATACAGATTGGGCCATAGCTCTATATTCAGCTTCCACACTTGATCGTGAGGCTACATTCTATTTCTTACTCTTTCACAAAACTAAATTTCCCCAACAAAACAAAATATTCTAAAGTAGATTTCCCATCTTCCTTACATCTTGCCCAATCCGAATCTGAAAAACATTCAATCCTGGTATCACCATGATTGTCATATAGATTCCACGTCCAAGAACACTTTCTAAATAATGTAGAATTTTTCTACTTCCTTCTAGTGATCAATAGTTGGTGATGACATATATTGGCCCAGCATACTCATCGAATAAGTAATATCAAGACGTGTTACAATAAGATAATTCAACTTTTTCATAAGTCTTCTGTACTTAGGATTTGCAAAATTCACTTTCTTTGGTAAATTTTAAGTTTGGAAAAATTGGAGCATTATATGGTGTAGCGCCCAATTTTTTTTACCTCTACATTAAATCAAGGGCATACTTTTGAGATCGGAAGATTCCTTTCTTACTCCTGATTACTTCAACTCCCTATAAATACTTTAATATCCCAAAATTTTTGGTATGGAACTGTGTATGGAGAAAGGACTTCAAAGATAAAATTCCTATATAATCACTACCCATGATTACAATATGATCCACATATACAACCAATAGAATAATGTCGCTTTTAGACTGTTTATAAAAAACAAATGACCTGACTTGCTCTTCTAAATCCCAAACTTCTCAATAGTCTAACCAAATTTCCCAAACCAAGTCCGACTGTTTCAAGCCATATAGTGATTTTTATAGGCGACATACTTTCGCATACTCCTTCTGAGCAACAAAACCAGATGGTTGCTCCATATATATCTCCTCTTGAAGAAAATATTCTTAGTCAAACTGATGCATAGGTAAGTCAAAGGTTAATGCGAGAGAGACAATACAACCTGATAGAAGTAAGTTTAGAAACAGGAGAAAAAGTGTCATAATAGTCTATTCCATATGTCTAAGAATATCCTTTAGCAAAAAACATAGCTTTCAACCAAGAAGTGGAACCATCATGGTTAATTTTGACAGTAAACACCCATTTATATCTAATAGCTTGTTTACTAACAAGTAAGGTAACCAAAGTTCATATATCATTAACATTTAGAGCATCCATTTCTCAATCATAGTCGTACGCCATCTTGGATGAGTTAATGCCTCTCGAATAATTTCATGGTTAATTTTGACAGTAAACACCATTTATATCTAATAGCTTGTTTACTAACAAGTAAGGTAACCAAAGTTCATATATCATTAACATTTAGAGCATCATTTCTCAATCATAGTCGTACGCCATCTTGGATGAGTTAATGCCTCTCGAATAATTTTAGGTTATAGAAGCAATATCTAGGGATGTAAGAAAGAACAAGAAGAGGAAGATAAACGGTTATAGGAAACAACGGAGGATATTGGATACATACATGTATGTTTATATCTCTAAGAGTAATAGGAAGATCAAGATCATCTCTGGTAGTCAGATTTGATAACGAAGATACTGGTCATTAAGACATTTGGAGTCCTAGAACTAGCAGACATGGCAACACGAATGTGTGTATTTGATGGGAGGTTGAACAAATGTAGGGAATGACGGACCTAAATCTGAGACAACATGATAAATTAACAAGTCATCCTCCCCTGACTCACAGAATCTGAATGGAAGCTAATGATATTTGTTCCTAACAGATCATGTCGACATACACAAGATACCTACCAAGGCTTGAACATAATAACGATACCTTTTTTGAACATGAAAATACCCAAAAAAATATACACTTTGTAATTTGAGGACGAATATCTTGAACAAAACAAGTATAACGGAATATCTTTGGTGCAATAGGAAACATTTTTTATTTGGAAAGAGCGTATGGAAAGGGGTATTACTGGACAAAACATAGAAAGCGAAGACCCAAACGACAATGTTTTTTTTAAAGTAACGATACTGATAAAGGCAGTAATTTTTTGTTTTTGGGTATCAAACGTAGAAACCATCAAACTCATGTCTCTTAGCAATAATCTCTTTATTGAGATCCTGAATCAAGCAATAACTAGGAAAAAAATGAGGAAACGATAAAGGTCACTAGTAAGTTTACTAACATAAATTAGATTGAATAGAGTTGTGGTAGACTTAGAACAAATGATAAATGAAGGGATGAGGTAAGATTAGCGGTTCCAGACCCATCAGCTAAAGTAACAAAAGTGATAAACTTATGTGGCTGAAAATTAGAAAGTAAACTGAGATTAATTGTCATGTGAATTATAGCACCGGAACCAATAACCTATTTTGAAAAAGCGGAAACAAGACATGAATTGGGTTTATTTGACTCAACAAGAGCGGAAATAAGATCAGATGCTATTTCATGGTTTCTTGAAGTGGAATCAATTTGGCATACTCATTCGTAGATATGGTAACAGACTTTGCAGAGGTTTCAGAATAAGATGAAAAATATAAGACAACAAATTACCCACTATAGAGTCAAACCTTTTACAGCCATGTACCACACCAAAATCGATGTCAATCCAAAAGCAGGTAAACAAATAGCAACAGAGGCAAGTCAACACTTAAGTCTGAAATTGAATTTTTAATTTTTTAAGAACTGGAATGTAGAAAAACCAGCATGTAAACAAGAAGCCTCGCATTGAACAACTAGTGCAGCCTCAATCCTCAACTTTTCCCCCCGATGCAACCCTTTCAAGTGATCAGTACCATAAGCGTGTGGCCGGAAACAAAAGTCGACATCAGAGGAAGAAAACGGCACTGGAAAACCCTCCAATGCGCACTCACGTGCCGTCGCATGGAGAATCGACGAGATTTTCTAGCGGTGCTTGTGGCTCGCGTGTGGATTCTAATGATCAGACTTCAGGTTCTGATCGAAAGATTAACCTCCAAAGCCTGCCATTTGAGATTCAACAATAGCTTCCCCACCCAACAACCCAGACTCTGTTTGTGACAGACGAACGAGAAAAAAACTAAGCTGAGGGTATCTGATACCATGTAAGCATCAGATACTGAGAGAATCATTTTCGTTTGGTATTATTTACATCAATTGTATAGGTATATATACAAGTGTAGAGTGAGAGCAACTTAAGCTCTGTCCCAAGTTTCCAAATCACCAAGGTGAAAGATTATAAACAATCCAAGGAAAGATGAGTGAGAGAGACAAAGACGTAGAGAGAGAAAAGTTGAAAGGAAAGTATACTTTCGAGAAAGTATGGAAGGTGTTCGTTGATAATCTAAGCAGGAGAGCGTCTCGACGAGAGTTAAGGGAATTGTTTTCAATCCAGGGTCCTGTAGAAAGAGTGTTCATTCCTAAAGAAATAAGGAATTCGAAATACAAACTCTCCACATTCGCCTTTGTGCAATTCGGTAATGAGGCAAGTCTGAAAAAGGCTATAGACAACCTGAATGGCTCACTGATTGATGGTAGGAGAATTACAGTTAGAATTGCAAGATACAAGGAAGCTCGTTTAAGGTCAGTAAGGAAGAACAGTTCATTGGCGATGACTTCAAAGCCGAAACAGAAGATACATCAAGGTCAAAAGAGAAAGATGTTATTAACAAGAGTTTAAGGGATGATAGATCTTATAAGGATGCCGTACTGTCAAATAGATTGAAGAGCAATGTATTGGATCATAGGGAAATGTCAAATGAAGGTTTTCACAGGAGAAAAGGAATGAAAACATTTGGGAAATGCATATTCCTTCTGAGAGTTCTAGTTGGGTTAAGAGGTCATTAACGGGGATCATTAAACACTTTTTCGAGTTAGAATTAGTCCAGAAGGCTCTAGTTAATGAAGGTTATGATGTCCCAATTGCCAGATGGGGTTATGTTTGGAATTCATATGTATAAACTTTTAAGTCGACCGAAATGATGATGGAGGCTTGGTTGAAGAAAAAATATGAATTATTTTTCTTGTTTGATAGGTTGGCACCATTGTTGAATGATGATGGTATTCCAATGGCTTTTTGCCTTGTAGAGTTATTTGGGGTTCCACTGTTATGTTGGCAGAAATCTTTTCTGGAACGATTAGCAGGGCGATGGGGAATGGTGGAAGACATTCATGATGCTACAAAGAACAGGGAAGACCTCTCGGTGGTGAAGGTTCTGATCAGGGTGGCGATCCCTTATGATGTCTCGGAGGTGATCACACTTGGATCTTATCGAAGGTCTTTTAAAGTTACTATTAAGCTGGGCTCGATGCTTGAGAATTCCTCGGTTTTTACTAGCAAGTCGCAGGTGGGAGGTTCCGATGAAACATAAATGGTGAGAAGATTTCTGAAGAGGAAGATGACAGGGGATTGTCAGAAAGTATGGAAAGTTCTGAACGATCAGAGAACAACACAAAAGGTAGACACCTGGTTTGACCAGGGCGCCTACATGGGTTTGGTTGGAGTTGTTGGGGAAAATCACTTTCCAATGCTTAACAAAGATGGGAAAGGCATTAATTGTGAGGTGTTAGAATTTCAGGATTTTGGAGAGAAATATGGGGGAGCATGCGGGGTTGGGTTGTAGATTTCAAAATTTTCGGCTGATGGGTCTATAGCCCAGTCAGCTGGAAATGGGCAACCTGGTTCTACAATTCTAAAGATTGTTCCAACTGGGCCAGCAATTAAGCTAAATAGGTTTGGGAAAATAGACCAGAATCAAATTTTGGTTGAATCAGCCAACAAAGAGGAAGGTGATAATGGAGGACTGTCTCATACCTGTTCGATAGAGCACAATGGAGATGTGGATTTAACAATAGATTTAAAGTTGATTGGGCCTAATGTAGATTCTGAAAAAAGGATTTCTAGGGGAAGATCGTTTTATCGGTCTAACTCTACATTATCTACAAAGAGTGAGCCGATGGAGAGGAGAAGAATTTGTAGTTATAAAAGGGTGTATAAAAGATCCAGGGAGAGAAGACACTGGTTCGGGAATGACCAATTTGTAATTCCTGGAGAAGAGGGAGCTTTAGATAGGCTCAAGGAGAAGGATTTGGCTTTAAATTCAGCTCTTCCAGTCAATGCAGTAGCAGAAGTTAACATGGAAGGCTGTGTGGAGTCTACTTTGGAGAGACAAATTTCTGACAGAAGTTTGGATGTGTGTGAAGGGTGGCTTTCAGAAGGAGACAAATTTGATTTCAATTCAAAGACTTTCAATAGAAAAGCTAAAAGATTATTGCTAAGGGATGCATTAGATCAAGTTAACACTGCAACAATTTCTTCTTTAGTTTTTTCGGTTCTCTTGGAGGAAGCACTAGCTACTTGGGAAATTAGTAAGCTATTGGGGGTGTCTTTCAAGGATGGGAAGTCAACCTTTCTGGAAAAAATTATAAATTTGGAGAAAGATTTGAGGCTGGTCTGAGGTTTTGTTATTTCGGGGTGTTCTGGTATTTTATTTATTAATGACGAAAACTCAATTAGCCATTATTACATGGAACGTCAGGGGATTGGGAAAAAAGGAAAAATAGAGAGTTGTTCAAAATTTGGTTTTAAAGAAACTCCCTATATTTTCTATCAAAAAAAAAAAAAGAACTCCCTATAATACTTCTGCTGTAAGAAACCAAATTGGAGAAGGTTCAGAGACATTTTTTAAGGAGTGGATTGAATACCCTTCAAGGGTTTGTAAAATCTTCAGCAGTGGGTTCTTTTGGAGGTCTATTGAGCTGTTGGGATGAGAGTACGTTTGAATTGGAAGATCATGTTATAAACAGAAAATTTATTGCCATTTTTGGGAAATTTCGAACTAACCAATTTAGGTGCGGTTTCATTAATGTTTATGGGCATGTTGTTGAAGATGAAAAAGCCAAATTTTTTGAAGAGCTAGCTGATTTCCTTTTTGGACAGAGTATCCCTCTATGTGTGGGAGGAGATTTTAACGTGTATTTATCAGAAGAAGAGAAGGTTGGGAGAGCTCAAAACAGAAATTCAATGGGGATTTTCAGTCATTTTGTTAATAGACAGGATTAATTGATTTACCTTTAAATGGGGATAGGTTCACATGGTGTAACAATCAGGATATCCCCACCTTTGTTAGATTGGACAAGTTCTTAGTTGATGTTCATTTCCTCGAAGCATTTCTTGAAACTGTACAAACTTTGCTACCTAGGTTTGTGTCAGATCATAATGCCATTTTTCATGAGAATGGTGGAGTTAGTTGGGGCAAAAAACCATTCAAACTTTTTAATTATTTGATGGATGAGAAAGGTTTTGAGAAATTAGTTGATTCTATTGTTCAAGACTAAGAGTAAACAGAACAGAGCTGAAATTTTGACTATCATGAAAACAACGAAACTGGTGATCAAAAATTGGGCGAAGAAGAGAGACCAATTTCCAGCTGTAGAGATTGTTGAATTAAAAAGGAAAATCCACATGGCAGAGGAAAATTTCCAACAGTTGCAAGATTTAAATGGAAGAGAAAAAGGAGCAGAATTGTCTTCTATGAGATTAGAATTATGGAGGCTTTATAAAATTGAAGAACAAATATGGTTTCAAAAATTGATATCAAAATGGGTGGATAGGGGATTAATACAAGATTTTTCACACATGTGCTTTTGTTAGGAGGAAGATGAATTTCATGAGTGCTCTGAATGTTAATGGTGAGATTACTCAAGATCTGACTATCAACAAAGCTAGTGTTCTCAAGGTTTTCTTTTGGAAAAAGAATTTACGGAGGAAGAAATTTGGGAGACTTTAAAATCGTGTGATAGCAACAAAGCTCCCGGGCCAGATGGTTTAAATATGGTTTTTTTTTAAAAGATTTTGGTCTGTTCTC
The DNA here is from genome assembly GCF_006381635.1 of Hibiscus syriacus. Classification (NCBI taxonomy): domain Eukaryota; kingdom Viridiplantae; phylum Streptophyta; class Magnoliopsida; order Malvales; family Malvaceae; genus Hibiscus; species Hibiscus syriacus. The sequence continues at coordinate 298,683 of NW_024063072.1, read as the reverse complement.
AAGGTTGATATTCTGAAATTCTTTCATAACTTTTATTTGGGGAAAGATTGAGAACATGGAATAAATCATACTTTCATTACTCTTATTCCGAAGGTGTCCAATATTGGTGGATTAGATGATTATAGACCTATAAGCCTTGTAGGAGGGTTGTACAAGATCCTTTCAAAATGTCTTTCGAGGAGATTAAGGAATTGCATTAGTGATATAATCAGTCCTACGCAGTTTGCCTTCATTCAAGGTCGTCAAATATTGGATTGTTCTCTTGTAGCTAATGAGGGGGTAGACTTTTGGAGGAAAAGAGGACTTAAAGGTTGCGTGTTTAAAGTGGATTTTTGGAAGGCCTATGATACAGTGGATTAGCCTATTCTTATTTCAAGTTATGGAGAAAATAGGATCCGACATCAAATGGAGTTGGATTATACAGTGTGTTATAACAACTTCGATTTCAGTTTTGGTCAATGGGGTCCCTTCTGAGGAATTTCTAAGGGCAAACGGTCTTCGTCAGGGTTGTTCTCTATCTCCATTGCTTTTCAACTTAGTTGGGGAACTTCTAAATCTACTGCTTCTAAAGGCAGTCTCTGAGGGGCTATTTTGTGGACTGCAGATTGGTAGGAATGATACTGCTGTTGATTTATCTCATTTGCAATTTGCAGATGATCTGATTATTTTCTGTGGGGCTTCGAAGAAACAAATTTTAAATGCTATGAGGGTTCTAAGTTTTTGAAGTCATGTCTGGTCTTCAATTGAACCTAAAGAAAAGCAGGTTATTTAGTGTCAATACGGCTCAAAAAGAGGTTGAGGAGTGGGCATCCACTATTGGTTGTGCACTTGGGTGTAGGGGTGTAAACGAGCCGAGTCGAGCTCGAGTATTGCTGAGCTCGACTCGAAAACTCTGAAATGGAGCTCGACTCGACTTGAAAACTCGTGAGCTTAAAATTTTTAAGCTCGACTCGAACTCGAAATCCTGAACTGAAGCTCGTGAGCAGCTCGAAATAAAAAAAAATCTTAAACTTAACAAGATTGAATCCTTAAACTCAAACTCGAACCTGAATCTTAAATACATGAAAGCCTTATTGTATTTAAAAAAAATCAACACAAATATTAATATTATTAATAATTTATTTTTTAAAAAAAAATTCTTAATATATTATATTTTCGAGTTGTTCACGAGCTTTTCGAGTCGAGTATCAAGTAGCTCGTTAAGAAATCGAGTCGAGCTCGAGTTCGAGTCGAGTCCATTTGATCCGAGTATTTATCGAGCCTTGACCGAGTCGATCTCGAGTAGCTCGTGATTTGTCTCGTCTCATTTACAGCCCTACTTGCGTGTTTTCCTTCTGATTACCTAAAAAGTTTAACTAAATATTTCACAAAGTCTCTTGCCGAAATCCATTTCCTATCATAATCCGATTCTGTTGGAGGATACTAGTCTAAATTAGGGCCCCAAACCATTTAGATTTTTTAACTACCTGTTAGAGGAAAAAGGTTTTGATGAAGTGGTTGAAGCATCTCTAGCAGTTGAGAAGAAGATTAATAGAGGGGGAATTTTCAGAATGCTACAGACTACAAAAAAGAATATTAGAAAATGGCCTGACAGTTGTCATTTAGGGCTAGCAGACTCTATCTCATTGCTGGAAACTAAAATAAATGAAGTACAGATAAAGTCACAAGGAGGAATCCTTTCTACAGGGTAGTGGGATCAGTTGATAGAATCCAAAAAGGAATTATGGAGGCGGTTTAGGATCGAGTAAAGTATTTGGTTTCAGAAGTCTAGATCGAGATGGATCAAAGATGGAGATAAAAATACGAGGTTCTTCCACATTAGTGCAATGAAAAGGATTAGAGTAAATTTTATTCAATCCTTGAAATTCGAAGGGGAAGTAATTTCGGATCCAGAGAAGCTTAAAGCTTGTGTTCAATTTCTTCAAGGATGCTTATAATACAAATCAACGCTGGAAGTAGAGGGCATCAATTTTATTTTGCAACTGACTCAAAGTGCTTTCCTTGAGGAGGAATTCTCCGAGCAAGAAGTGTGACAAACAATTTCAACCTCTGAAAGTTCAAAAGCTCCAGCTCCGGATGGTTTTACTATGGGTTTTTTTCAAGAAATACTGAAAGAGTTTGAAGGAGCAAATTATGATTTTTTTTCCAGAATTCTATAATGGAAAGAAGTGGGATCATGGGGTTAACCATGCCTTTATTACCCTGATTCCAAAGAAAGGTAATCCGGAGAGCCTTGAAGACTATAGACCTATTAGTCTTGTTGACAGCCTTTATAAAATACTGTCTAAAAGAGATTGGCTTCTTGTGTCAAAGATATTGTTAGCCCAACTCAGTTTGCTTTTATCCCGGGGAGGCAGTTGTTGGATTGTGCATACTTAGCTAATGAAGGCATTGATTTTTGGAGGAAACAAGGGCTTAAAGGGGTTGTATTTAAAGTGGACTTTAGTAGAGCATATGATATTGTGGAATGGCCGATTCTATTCAGAATAATGGAAGAGATGGGCTTCGTTGAGAGATGGTGTTCATGGATTTCACATTGTATTTCTTCAGCTTCAATCTCGGTTTTAGTGAATGGGTCTCCTATGGAAGAGTTTCTATTGCTAAAGGCTTAAGACAAGGTTGTAGCCTTTCTCCCCTTTTGTTCAATATGGTTGGTGAATTGCTTCATTTGATGTTGACTAAAGTTGAATTGGGGTTATTTCACGGGTTTTCTTTTGGTAAAACTCAAAATTCTTTTACTCTGTCTATAGTTTGCAGACGATTTAATTATTTTCTATCAAGCTTCTATTGCTCAGATTAAAAATGTAAGAAGAGTTGAGAATTTTCAGCTTAACGACGAGGCTACATCTTAATTTAGCTAAGAGCAAACTCTATGGTATTAATGTAGAGAATGGCATCCTACAAGATTGGGCTAAGGCAATTGGGGTTCTGTTGGTTCTTTTCCTTCGGTCTATTTAGGCCTACCTCTCGGCGAAAAAGAATTTGGAGAAATTGGGAACCGATCATTGAGAATTTTAATAAGAAATTGGCAGGGTGAAAAGCTTCTTCACTATCTATGGCTTGTAGATTGGTGTTTCTAAAGTCAGTTTTGTCATCATTACCATTTTTTTCCTATCTATTTTCAAGATGCCGTAAAGTAAGCCAAAAGATAAATTCCTTGATGGCGAATTTTTATGGGTGGTGGTAGGGTTGAAAAGAAAAGAATTCATTGGGTGAGTTAAAAGAATATTTGCAAACCGTTGAGAAGTGGAGGATTGGGAGTTGCTGATATGAACCTTACCAATTGTTCTTTGTTAGGTAAATGGGTGTGGAAGTTTGCCAATGAAAAGAATTCGTTGTGGAAAAAAATATTATAGCAAACACAATGTTAGTTGTTATACCATGGACATCAACAAGGTTATCATCTGGATTGGATATGGAGAGGAATTGTCAATTTCTTGAAGGATTATTCAGTGGGTGGTTGTCTTAGATCTCATGCAAAGATACAAGTGGGGAATGGTAAATTTATCTCTTTTTGGAATGATATTTGGATTGGGGATTTTCCTTTGAAGATTCTTTTTCCTAGGATTTATGCCCTTTCTCCAAATAAGTGGGGTAAAGTGGCTGACTTGTGGAAGATTTGATTTGAATGGATGGGAGTGGAACATTAAAACTAGGAGGAATTTATGCGATTGGGAAATTGGACAGCTGGTGGATTTACTGGAGAGGCTCAATAACATTAAAATGGTGGATACAATTGATGATTTTTTATTGTGGAATGGAAGGGGTGATGGATTGTTTTCAGTTAAAGCTTGCAGTTGTCACTTTCTTCTCTTAAAGATCTCTTTTTGTGGAAAAAATGGGTTTGGTTGGGGTTAGTTCCTCCAAGGGTTGAAACATTCCTTTGGCAAGTTTGTCGAAGAGTAGTTGTGAGAGTGGAGTTGAAGAAAAGGAGGGTTCCCCTAGGTGCCAGTCTCTGCCTTCTTTGTCAGTATGAAGAAGAAACAGCATCTATTATTTCATGCGCTGTTTCGTGGGATCTTTGGAACAAACTAATACGCTATTAGGGTCTTGTTTTAGCTCTGCCTAACGATCCTACATCCCTTTTCCTACATCCCTTTTCAGCTCCTGGTTTGAGTTGAGGGCTAATTCACTTATTTGGATGTTTATTCCGGAGGCAATCTTTTGGTCAATTTGGAAGTTGAGGAATAACATTGTTTTTGAAAAGAGGAAGTTGGACATATCCTCCTTGTTTTTCATTGTTAAATTCATATTAGCCAAATGGTTTCTAGCAAAGTATCCTCTTGTACCCATTCAGGTGGATTTGTTAATTGGAGACCTTTCTTTGGCTGACAAACTTACTGGTTTTAAGGATCAGAAAAGGCCTGTTCAATGCTGGAGTCATCCTCCAGTTCATTTTTTTAAGATGAATGTGTTTGGAGCTGTGAGTAGTGTTGGAATGATAGGTGGAATAAGGGGTATTCTTAGAGATTGGAATGGGTATGTTCTTATTTCTTTTTTAGAGAATATTGGTTCTAGCCCTCCTCCTATTGCAGAATTGAAAGCCATAAAGAAAGGCATCGACATCTTTGTCTCTTCAGAATGGGTGTTGAAGGGTAGGCTGATTATTGAGAGTGATTGTAAATCAGCAATGGATTGGATTAAAGCTCTTTCTTCGGTTCCTATTTTTCTTACAAATCTAGTCAAAGAGATTGTGTCTATTGTTTCAGATAAAGAGGTGATTGTAAGGTTGATACCTAGGTGTTGTAATTGCGAGGCTGATAAGCTAGCAAAGGAGGGGATTGGGTATGTATGTTCTGTTTGTAGTTGTTTAGTTGTTTTGTGTGTTTTAGAGAGCAGTTGTAAAAGGGGATGGTTTAAGTCTTATGTAATTGGTTTATCAATAATATATTGAGGTGCTCTTTTCCTCCTTCCTTTAGAAGGTTCTTGCCTAAGGGTAAAGGACTTCTATGAGGGAGGTTTTTAATAAGGCCTACTATTTCTATAAAAAAAAAACTTTTACAAGAAACTTGCTGGTTGGAAAGCTTCCACTCTTTCATTGGTAGGGAGGTTAGTCTTGATTCTTCCAACTTATTACTTGTCTCTATTTAAAATTCCCTCGGTCAATTCTAAACTTAATTCCATTATGTCTAAGTTCTTATGGGAAGGTGTAATAGAGAGAAACAAGATTCATTGGGTTAATTGGCCCATTGTGTCAAATCCAAGAATGAGGGAGGTTTGGGAGTGTTGAATCTTATAATTATGAACAGAGCCCTTCTGGGGAAATGGTATTGGAGGTTAGCTAATGATAGGAATGTTGTTTGGAGGAGGTTGATATGCTCTAAATACAACCTTGATCCTTATTCATAAGCTTCTTGGATTTGGAGTTCAGTGGTTAATAATCATTTTAAAGAAGACTTATTTGGCCAAAGTTTCGTAGTATGTGCAAAATTCAAGATGGTAGTGGTCAGTTGATTCGGTTTTGGCAAGACCACTGGGCGATGGATGCCCACTCAAGGTTTCTTTCCGAGGCTGTTTTCTATTTCTTCTAATAAGAGTGGCAAGTAATTGAGTTCGGCAGAGTCTAGTTCTATGAGATGGATTGAGAATATTTAGTTGAGGAGTTTGGCAGATTGGGAATTGAACAGTGGGATAATATGATTTCTACCATTTCTAATTTCTGCCAATCTAAAGAGGCCTACGATGGACTGATCTGGAAAGTGAATGGGGCTGGTGTTTACTCTGTTAGTTTATGTGTGAAGGTTTGTTCCTCGGCTTTCCAGGAGAATCTTTTTGGAAGAACATTTTGTGGAAAGGATTGGTGCCGCCAAGAGTAGAGTATTTTATGTGGCAGGTGGTCCTTCAAAAGCTGGCAATAAAGACAGAATTGGTTAAAAGAGGGGTTATGGGTATTGTAGATATTTCTTGTCCTCTCTGTAAATGGTGGATGAATCTCCTTCTCATTTATTTTCTCTTGTTCTGTCGTGTGGTCACTTTGGATCAAATTCTGCAGTATTGGAGTCTTTGTTCGGTTTTTCAAGTCGATGCTCAGAGCTTCTCCTAGCTTGGGATGAACTGAATTTTAATTCTGCTATTTGGAATTTTATTCCGAGTGTTGTTATTTGGACTGTTTGGAAAGTTAGGAATGCCATTGTCTTCGAAGGGGGAAGTTAGACCAGACTAACTTATTTTTTAGCAAGAATAGGCTTGCATCTTGGTTCTTAGCTAAGTTTAAAGATTCTGATATTCAATGAACTCTTATCAGTGACCCCCCCTAGGGGATTCATGTTTCCCCACAACAAATCGATTTTCTCAACGATCCCTTGGCCCCCCCTCCTAAGGGCTTGTCAAATTGAACGTGGATGCAACTACCAGTTGTGATTGGAAGAGAAGTGGAATTGGGGTATTCTAAGAGATGATGCAGGATTGTTTTAGGTTCTTTTAAGGAGGGCTTCTGGTTTTGGTCCACCTATTTTGATGGAGTTAAAGGTTGTTCAGAAGGGGTTATACTTTTTGATTCCTTGCGAGGAGGTATTAAGGTTCGGTTGATTATCGAATCAGATTGTAAATGGCAGTGGAATGGGTTAAGAATGGTGTTATTGTCCTGATTTGTATGCCTTAATTGTCAGGGATATAGCGGATAGGCTTAAAGAATTGGAGGGTGTTATTAGATGGGTTGCTAGGACAGCTAGTATAGAGGCTGATGGGCTGGCTAAGTCTGGTATTGGCTAATTTCAGTGTGATTTTTAGGAGTATCTTATTTTGGGTTTTTTGTAAGGGTTTATCTTGATGTATAAATCTTATGTATCTTATTATTAATGAAGTATAAGTCACTCTTTTCCTCCTTCCTCTGATCAAGGAAATCATTTGAGTTCCTTAATCATGAAGGGGTTTTTATTGAGGCCTTCAATTCTTATAAAAAAAAAAAAGTGTAGAGTCCCTATACTAGGATCATATACTGTAGAAACTGAGTATTTGACAGAGATCATGATGAATCTATGTTCATTCCTTTTCGACGAGAGTTAAGTCCTTTAGGTAAACTAAATACATAGAGTTACAGTACAAGTAAAATACTCTAGATGGAATCCTAGCCTACTAAGAGATAAGAGTTATAGGATATCTAAACTACTTAGTTATTAACAGTAAATTTAACTCTATTATCGTCTACATATACAAGATTATATTTTAATTAGTATTCTAATAACTAAAATTTGGTTTATAAATTAGTACAATTTCTAACTATATAAATTCTACCGTTTTCGTCACATATTTCCAACTGTTTTTTTTAATACCTCCAGGGAAATAATGAAGTAAGACGGAGATCAAGATTCCTACGTAGAAGGGGTAGAGTCCGTCGTTTGAAATATACCTGGAAATCAGCAGCATATCACTCAATCAGGAAAAGGATTACTGAGAGGAAGATCAGCCATGCCGGCAGTATAATCCATGTAGTTGCCAAACAGCTTGCGGAAAGCAATGTTCTTGCTTTTAAATGGAACATGCTGTGAAAAATACTGCGGGTGAGCTATATTTTTCAAACTGTAGTGTCCTAAAATATGTCATCAATACATTCCTATATCCTAAATCAGTTTTTGATTTTTTGGATTTCTTAGATCTTGATGTAGATTTATGGTTATGAGTGTGCATTGATGATATCCTGATGTTGATGCATTTTCCTGTGTACTAATATTGCTTGTTTATATAGATGTCCTAAGAGTTGCAAGAACGGTTTAGAGGTTGTCATTGTGCTAAAAGTCAATGCCGAAGCCGTCAGTGTCCATGTTTTGCTGCAGACAGGGAATGTGATCCCGATGTTTGTAGAAATTGTTGGGTCAGGTGAGCTATGACTTTGATTTTTCCTTTTTTCTTGTTGTGCCGGGGGGGGGGGGTCTGTGACTTAGTAGCCTTCAATTGGATGCACACCTGCACCTAAAGCTATAATAAAGTAGCATTTAAAAAGGATACTAGTTTATTAGGCACCTTGGTGCTAATTGTGTATGTTGCATCTTCTGTCCTGGGAAAGGTTTAACTTTGCCTGTGATATAATCCCGATGTTGTAGAAATTGTTGGGTCAGGTGAGCTATGACTTTGATTTTTCCTTTTTTTTGTTGTGCCGGGGTGGGGGGTCTGTGACTTAGTAGCCTTCAATTGGATGCACACCTGCACCTAAAGCTATAAAGTAGCATTTAAAAGGATACTAGTTTTATTAGGCACCTTGGTGCTAATTGTGTATGTTGCATCTTCTGTCCTGGGAAAGGTTTAACTTGCCTGTGATATAAGCTTCATCTGCTATTCCACTCGCTTGGGATATGCCTTCCCCAATCCCCATGTTATTTATTAATTTGTTTTATGTTTTATTTACAATTAGTTCATTATTACCATCTCTTAAAAGGTTTAAGGGTGCATGAAGCCCTCAAACTTTTTTTTGGGGGGGGGAATCAATAACCCTTGAATTTTTTTTTGCACTCGATTGAATCCCAAAACGATAAATTAATTCAATTAAGCCTTTTAACCAATTTTGACGTAAGTCTAATAGTTTTTTTCTGAGATATATCTGAATCAGATCAACACTTGTAAAAATCAACGAGCTCCTTTTATTTGTGATATTTTTTGTTTTCAAGTTTGAAGTTTTTATATTGCTCTTGCATCTGATCTTTTTGAAATTGACATCTGCAGTTGTGGTGATGGCACTGGTAGTCTCGGGGTTCCTCCACAAAGAGGTGACAATTATGAATGCAGAATATGAAGCTTCTTCTAAAACAACAACAAAGGGTAATGGTGTTTCTACTCTGCATTTAATTAAGTGCATATGTATGGGGTCTAAATATGCTTCAAACTATATTTGGGAAACATTTTATCAAGCACTGTTCCTTGGTTTTGAAATAGCTTTTTGTATGTATTAAATTGCTTAACATTTTGTTCACTACCACACGTGCATAGAGATTTTTTTAAATATAAAAGCCTATAGATTTTATACTTATTTCGTGTGCAGTAGAGTAATTCTAACCGACCAGAAGATATGGTAGCAAATATTCTATCTTTTGCTGATAAGGCTTTCGATGCATGTACAGGTCTTGCTTGGAAGATCAGATGTTTCTGGATGGGGAGCTTTTCTCAAGGTAACTTAAGAACTATCTGTTTGATTGTTCTTTTTCTGTTTTCAACTTAGTGTTCAAGTTTTGGGCACCCTTCAGAATAATGTCGGGAAGCATGAGTACTCGGTGAGTACAGGAGAGCTGATTTCCCATAGGGAAGCAGATAAGCGTGGAAGATATATGACCGTGAAAATTCTTCATTTCTCTTCAATCTGAATGATCAGGCATGGCCTCTCATCTTTCTTTTGGAAGATATAACTTCTTTTTATGTTCCTAGCAAATTTTGATTCCATGATTGCCATTTTCAGTTGTTCTTGATGCATACCGAAAGGGTGACAAATTGAAGTTCGCCAACCATTCTCCCGAGCCTAATTGTTACGCCAAGGTACCTTAGACGCCTTACATGCGAGAAAGACTGTTTTATTGATATCGTTGGAGTTCCACATGGTTGTTTTTGCCATTTTTTTCATTCTCGATCTGAACCACTGTCTGGCAGGTGATTATGGTGCAGGTGATCACCGTGTGGGTATATTTGCCAAAGAACGAATTAATGCAGGAGAGGAATTATTCTATGACTACCGTTCGAGCCAGACAGAGCTCCTGCCTGGGCTAAACCTGAGGCATCTGGGTCCAAAAAAGATGACGGTGCTCCTTCGTCGGACGACTAAGAAACTTGCCTAACCTTACTATTTCTTACATCCTACATTGAATTTTTTGGCCATTCTTTCACAAGTGAAACTTAGATCATTCTCATTTGGTATTGATAGACGATGGGAAAAATGAATGTTGTCATTTTGTTGTTGGGGATGCCATTATTGTCATCTCCACTGGGTCATTTGATTATTGCGTTCTAATTCATGCTTTATTCCAGACTTAAAAGACTCGTGTTCACGTACATTGTAAAAAAACTCACTATTTAACATTTTAAATTTCAATGAATCACATATGTCCTCATCTGACATGACATCAAAACTTGTCTTGCAATTGGCAGCAATTTTTTTTAACCTCATTTATGATGAATCAAAATCATTTTCATATCTGTGCTTGAATGCCATTTAACCAAAAGGGTTTGATGAACACCTAAATTTGTCGGGATTAAATTATTTTTCAGATTATGGAATACAGATCTTGTACTATGTGCTATTTTATTTGGGATCTCAAACCAAGTTTTTGGCAAATCAAAATTAGTTTTTAATTAATTATTTTGTAAATGTGAAGAGTTTGTAATAAGTGGGCACATGGTTGAAATTCAATTAATGTTTTTTCAATTTCTATTTTATAATGGAGAGAGGTAACAATGCCACAATTTAAACATGGATATTTTAAATAATTTAACAATTCAAAATTTTATATTAATACTTTAATTGTGGGTAAATTACTGGTATTTCATTTTTATATTTTTGTTTTAATCATTAATTATATTTCGATAAAACCGTACCAAGTGTTACATTTTGTTTTTGTTTTGGTCACTGACCGTTGATGTAAATTTTTCCCCAACTTTCACATCAACAAAAGGTTAAGAAACATATCAACCTCATGGTATATAGATCAATTATAATTAGTATAATATTCTATACTCGCACAATCTCATTGAAGACCAACTAGCAATATAAGCAGCTGAAAAAAAATGGAAACTTGTAATGATTTTCATTTTCTTTGATCAGTTCAAAGACACAAATGTCTCCAACTTTCAAGTTATTATGTGCAGCAGGAATGCTCTCTAGTTGTTTATAAGAAATTTGGCACTTGTTACTTTCCTGTTATAGTTCATAATCCAAGTCCTCTCGTCTGCAATCTGGTCTTGTAGGCATCATCGCCATCTCATACATGGTTGCTAGAGAAATAAAAAAAAGTAATATTAAAATTGATAATCACAAAGTAAAAGTCACGGAATAAATAATGTCATTACTAATTTTTCTATGATCGGTTTAATTATAAATTTTGATAAAAAGTTAATAAGTCTTCCTAAAAAAGTGACCCAGGACCAAAATAGAAATAAAACCTAATGTTTATATATGATTTTCTTAAAAACATATAATTGAGTGATCAAAACAGAAAATACAAAAATAGATAGCTACCAAATAGATAGTTTACCCTGTAATTTTTTTTAAAGAAATATGTACAAGTCCCAACTCAGTTCCTTATTGGTTGGGCTGCCTTGTCCCAGAGTCAACCTGGGTATTCCACTCGACGTGGAAACAAGCATAAGTTTGAGTTCACACTCTCCATAAATATGAATCAAAGTCAAAGTAGTTGAAACTAACAACTCTAATGAGAATAATACAACACACGGTTTGGTGAACTGAAATGGTTTAGCTTACCACTCTCAAACATTAGATCAAAACTTCACCCACCTTTGTTATTTCTCAACTAAAAGATCATTAGATATTTGATTTGATACCTAATTCAACTCAAAATGCCTCCTCTTCTAATGATTTGGTACGAATTATTCACAAATGTATCGAGTCGAATTAATTTTTATTTCATTTGATTTGTTAAAATTTCAAGTTAAATTCAAATTAAATATTAATTAAATTTTAAAATCGAATTTAACTATTCGCCAGGTACATTGATTGAATTTCAGTTTGAAAATATTTTCTGAGAAATGAAATGTACAAGAATAAATAAAGAATGGGTTGTACAATCACAACTCCTCATCACCAAAAAGTCAGTCCACTTCAATGTTTTCTAATCAATGTTACATATGAAAAAACGTCTGATTTTGATTCTGATTAAGGCAAAATACCATCTCCTTCTACCTCAAGCCGATCCAGCTGCCGCAAACCAATTAGTGCTCGTCCAAAGCCAATTCTCGAATCCGATCCAAAGCCGACGAAACACTGCTTGAATTTTCTGGGAAACCGATTCACACTCGAAACCCGATCTGGAAAATCGAAAGGACATCTCGGAGATTCCGAGAATTTCAAACAACATTGTGAAGGCGTTGATGGAAATGGATCAGTAGTTTCATCGTCGTCGGCGGCCATGAAAGGATGGTCCAGGAGCATCTCAGCCGTCCATCTCTTGTTTGGATCCTTGGAAAACACTTCCCCAGAAAATCTTTTCCTTCCTCCGACAACTCCCGGGGAATCCCAGGCAATTCATCGCTCACCCCGATTTTAATCAACAAATCCGCCTTGTTTTTTCCTGGTTCTAAATCCCAAGCCGTTTTCCCAGTAAACATCTAAACGAAAACGCATCCGACTGCCCATATATCCACCGGGAAATCATAAACGTTTCCATTGATTGACTCCGGCGACATATTCGAAGGTGTTCCCCTGATTTCGAACCTCCTCTGTTTTTCACCGTTTCTCTTCGCCAATCCAAAATCAGCCAACTTGACATCGCCGTTACCGAACAAAAGAACATTTTGAAGCTTAACATCACAATGAACAAACCCTTTGGAATGAACGAAGTTCAGCCCTCTAAGTATCGATTTAACGAATCTTTTAACATCGGATTCCATCAATCTCCCGCCGTTTCGCTTAACGTGATCGGCCAAGCTTCCTTCATCAGCATACTCCAAGAACAGATTGTAGAACTTCCCACGATTCTCAACACTATAATCGTCGCCGAACGGATGATTTGTGGGCAAGAACCGAGTTGATCCAGCACTTGCTTCTCGTTCTTAAGAGAAGTCGAGTTACCATTTTCACAGCACTTGACAGCCATTAATGGAAATTTCGGAAATCCTGTTTTTGGCAACACCAAATTCACAGTGCCGAAAGTTCCATATCCAATTGTTTCTCCTCGAACCCACTCCATAAATCCACTTCAAGAATCTGGGTTTTTGAAGAAATCCAAGCCTTTTTAATGATTTGATTCTTTGAGATGAAAAAAAAAAACAACGCAAATGAGAGCAAACATAGGTGACATAGTTATGGTGGCTCTAAGTGTTTATATATAAATGTGGGATTTTTTAAAAAAAAAATAAAAGATATTAATTCGGTAGGCGTTCAACTGTAGTGTACGCTATGAAATTTCCTATATTAGCACGTGATGGGAAGGATATTTCATTTGTAATTAATTTATTTGTTTTTAGAGTTAATTGAATCACATGTCCTCAAAGTATAATCTTTATTTTAAATTGATCTCCAAAACTTTTAAATATTCCAATGTAATCTCTAAACTATGATTTTCATTCTAAATTAGTACTCAAACTTTTGAATATTCCAATTTCATCCGCAAACGATGACATTCTTTCTAAATTGGTCCCCCAAACTTTTTGAATATTATAATTTCATCCCATACTATACGTATATAGTAATCACATCCATTGTTAATAAAATCATTAGACCAAATTATATTATTATATGTTTGACATTTTTTTAGGATAAACTATGGTTGAAACTAATTACATATTTGGATGAATTTGGCGATGAAATTAGAATATTCAAAAGTTTAAGGACTAATTTAGAACGAGAGTCATAGGTTTGGGATGAAATTGGAATATTCAAAAGTTTAAGGACCAATTTAAAATAAGAGTTATAGTTTAAGGACATATGATACAATTAACTCTTGTTTTTAATGAAATTTTCTTCTTCTTCCAAATTTAGATATTTATATTTCTTGTATAATATTTATATTATTAGTTTGATTAAATTTCAAATTCTCACACTTTGACGTTGGATATTTCGTGATTTTTCTTTTAAAGCACTCTTAATTAAGCATACCAATCTAAAAATGAAGCATCACCTTAACAAAAAGAATCCATCACGTTACAAATTCAAAAGAATAGGGTAAACTACATATTTGGTCATCCACATTATTATTTTTTAAAATCGTACTTAACATTATGTTTTGGTTCTGTTTTGGTCACTCATCGTTAAAAAAATAATAGTGATGCTCACATGTCGTCATAAGATAATGTTACGTTAGTGTTGAAAAATAATAAAGTTTCTGTATCAACATCATAATTATTTTTTAACGATGAGTGACCAAAACATAGCCAAAATATAACATTAAGTATGATTTAAAAAAAAATAGTTGAGTAACAAAATAAAAACTAAGTAATAGGTGAGTGAACAAATAGATAGTTATATAGAAGGAAAGGGATGTAAATTGTATAACATAGACAAATTTTTTTAAATAGTCTGAACATTTATTACCCTTATAATCATACAACCTATTTAAAAAAAAAAAATTTTTCTCTGAATTTTTTCTCGTCGCGAGAGTCTTTTTTCGAGTTAAATATTATCATCTTTGAGTCAATTTTGTTGTGATTTGTGAGGGGTGTTTTTAAGGTTAGTATGGAGGGTAGGGTTGATAATAGTGCAAGGAAGAATGTTATGATAGAGGGAGGACGATGGGATAAAGAAGCAAAAAATGGCGAGATGAATGTTAGTAATCTTAATGAGAATAGGGGTGTTTTGCTTTCTTGTTTGTTTTGTATTTGTTGTTGTTGTTGTTGATATGTATATATCGTTGTCTTTTGAAGAAATAAATAGTCAAATTGAGTTGTCCCACGTTCAATTATCAATTTCTTTTTTTTTTTGTTTAGTAAAAAAAATGAATACTTTTATTTATTATTAATAATAATATTTTAATCTAAACCCACGAATTGGGAAAAATTGTTGGGATTAAATTTCGAAAAAAAAAACTTGTATGGGTATTGAAAACATATTCGTAAGAATCAAATCATAATAAATATGAAAACAATATGGATTTAATCATATCAAATTATCAAGAATAGAGTATTAAATATGAAATTGTATATGAAATAATTGATGGCTTTATATCTTTAAATATTTCTTTGCCTGTGATCTTTCCAAGAAGATAAGTTTTCTCTTGTCGTGTTTCTTTGATGATATAAGAGTAAGAGTGTTTATCGAGCGAGTCGATCGCGAGTTGGATAGTGCTCGACTCGTGCTCGTTAAAAAATTTTGTTGCTCAACTCGACTTGTTGTTCATTAAGCTCCTTAATTTTTTGCTCGACTCTTGCTCGTTAAAAAAACTTGTTACTCGACTCATTGCTCGTTAAGCTCACCGAAATTTTTACTTTATTTTCTTAATTATAGGTAAAATCTACTAATACTATACAGAGCTTAATATAAACATAAATTAATAAATTTAACAAAAAATAATCAAAAGAGTGTATGAAACAATTTCAAAGTCTAAACTCCAAAGTAACGATTCACAAATACATTAAAATAATAAATATGGTTTGATTTTTTAGTGTAGTAAAATACTAATTAATAATTTAGTATTTTTTATGGTTTATTAGAAAATTAATAGATTAGTAATTTATCATCTTTTCTGTTATCTATTAGTAAATTAGTATTTTTTGAATGAAATAATTTTTTAAAATAATTACCTCAAAAATTATATAAAAAAAATTAACGAACTTTGACCGAGTCTAGTTCGAACTGCTCAACTCATTAAGCACCGCTAGATAAGAGTAATACAAGTTAACCTATTTTTTGGGATCACAACCTCTTTAATGAAATTAGGTCAATATATTAAGTATTATAATTATGCTCGTCATCAAATTATAAATATAACTTATCGTATATAGACTTTAATTTCATGACATTTTAATACATATGACACATTAATATAATTGGTCAATTAGTGTGTCATACTTTACGATAACAATATAAATTATATATATATATATAATATATATATATATAATATATATATATATATAATATAATTATAGATTTTAATCCAACATTATATTCTCAAATAGGGTGAAATGAACAGTACAAGAAAAAATCGGCTGGAGCTAGCGTTTTCAAGAATTTGATCGGAGCAATTATTGCTTTCAGAAAGTTATCGGAGTACTTGACGTGTTCATGTATAGAGTGTGGGTTCTTTATGAATTTGAAAACACTGATTGCAAAACAAAGAAAACCGGATTCTGAGAGAGCAGAAGCGAAGAGGAGGCAAATAATGAGCAAATCTTTATTGGGCATTTCGATTATATCATACTCCTTATCGGTGGAGATGAAGAGCTTAAAAAATAAGGTGCTCTGAATATTTCGAAGATATCAATTTTTTCTGTAAACTTCTCCTTATATATTCATTACACCTTATCTAAAAAAATAATTTTTTTTATTATCTCATATAAACTTTTTTTTTTCTTTTCAAATCATTATCCTAATACTTTTGCAATGCGATGACTGTCAAACATGAATTGCCTAGGAAAAAACTAAAAAAGAGAGGTTTTGTCAGTTATTAGATAAGACGAAGCCGACGTAAGTCAAGATACACCAACCCGTGGCTGAAAGCTGACGGTGCCCCGAGTTCTACCCAAAAAAAGTTGCACCATGAAATGCATCATGTGGAGTTTAAGAGAAAGAAGAAGAACCAAAAACTCATGATATTTTAGCTAGTTTTTAACACTAAAATCTTGCAGCATTTCAGCGATTTTACCATTTTTCACGATCATCTCCGGCAACGAGTGATCCTGGAACAACCCTAGGTAAGGATGGACAGGCCCATGTTGAAAACAGTTGTGCGTACATAAGAAGCTTGCTGAGAAGTGAGAAGAGGAAGAAGAAAGAAGCCATTGTTGAGAAAGGTGAAGGGTTTGGGAGGAATTATGAAAGACATACATTGCTTGTAAGATAAAAAGAAGGAATTTTTAGGGCTGAAGCAAGGAAATAAAGGAATGCATTAGAGATTTCAACAGGTTCAGTCAGTATGCAAATGAGAAGATTCCGAATGAAAGGGTCAATGTACCAAGTTTGAGAGTAGCTTGAATCAAGATTTGATGATCCCAGTGGATGGTTCAAGGATCAAGTTATTTAAGAAACAGTAGATCGTCCCAAGGCAATTGAAGGGCCAAAGGATCATGAAGAAAGCTAAAGAAAATTGCCCACTTCCACCATCTCTAAACGTGTGAGTTATGAGATCAGCCCAATTCATTTCTTTGCACACCCCAAGTGCTTAGGGTCTTAACCCCCCAAAAAAGAACTTCGCTATTCAAAGAAAAAAAAACAATTAAAGAGAAATAATAAAATACTCGATAAAGGAATTTTTAGGATCAAATTAATAAGGTTTATAAATTTAGAAGATTAAATTTATTAATATTATTTTTTGAAAAGGATTTGTATGGTGTTAATATAAAACACATACAAAATAAAACAAATACATGAACTTCATTAAAAAACCTCCTCTACTATAGTTGGAGGAAAAAGAGTGCACCTGAAATGTCAAAAGATACCATATACATACATAATGTAACCCACACTTATCCAACAACCACCACTCTAACCCCAAACAAACATTTGAAAAGCTGCAGGGAACCAAATAACTTGCAACAACGCATAATCCAACACTCCCATGGTATGGTTACCAACTAGCTACACAGAACAGCAGATTAAACCAAAAGCAATGCTAAATTAGGTCAAAACCCATCAGCAACGTGGCCAATCAGCACGTGGCCAAATAGGTAAACAAGAACCCCAATCTAAGGAAACCTCCTGCAACTCCCAAAGCCTTATGCCACCTCGCCCACAATTGACCAGCAACACAGCATCAGCATGCACTCAGTACAACCATTGCAGAACGCTCGACAATGGATGAAACCGCAGCAGCACAGGAACAACCACCGGGAATGCACCATCGTTTCTGCACTACAGCGTTGCAATACAAATTAACAAAACATACACCAGGACTCATACATCCAACAACCATTGCTGACACCAACATAACATAGGCATACAGTGAGAAGAATCCTCATATTCCAAAAACAACAAAACGGAGGCAAAATGCCAATGCAAGGCACCCATACCGATCCAAACAGCTACCTGCCTTGTCATCACAACCGCTGTAAGTGAGGCCACCGACAGAACTCCTCTACACTGAAAATTACTTTAGGCCACTTGAATTTACACCACGATCCAACCCTGCGTAAAGCTAGATCAAAAAGCTGATTTCAAGACAGGGTTTTCCATTAAACTAATCCCATTCCTATGTAAACAAAAAGTCCAAATAAACCCGTAATAAGCCATTTTTCAGATGGGTTTCGAAACCCTCTTTAACGGATTATTCGCCCACGCACAAAGGAGGTCTTTGAGACTCTTCGGGACGACAAAATCAATCGACAATTGTAAGCATCACCTCTGCCATACCTTCCAAGTCACTCTACAGTGGAAAAATAGATGATTATTGTCTCTAATTCTTCTCGCGACATAAGACACAAGGAGGGACTCCATGCTGTTAACGCCCCGCTTAGCTAGCCCGAAAGTGTTGGAACCCTTGAAACACTAGTCTCCAAAACTAAGGGTTTACAAAATTACCCGACCCGGATAAAAAAGGGTGATTTTTTTCTGACCCAACACTTTCTGGGTCGGGCCCAGGACACAAAAATTGATTTTTCCGGTACTCGATTAATTTTTTTTTTAGATTATATTTTCTAGATTCTATGCATTCAATTATCGTTTCTAGTTCTTATCTTCAACAATTTTGCAGTCTTTTAAGGAAAATGATGATAGCTTGCGTCCGTTAACTACAGTCCCAAGAATTTAAGATGTGCCTAACATCTTTGTGTCTTGCTTTTCATTCTGTTTGGATAAAGCAAGAAATCATTGGCCCCTTGAAGTCATGATATTTTTCTATGGACTATTATTTGGCAGTGACAAAGTGAATACCTTAAAGATATTATATTTATCTTCCTTCTAGAAATTTTGAGTTGTTCCTTCCTGTTAGTTAGTGAGCTTGCATATTAATGAGACAGGTGTTATCGCTTTTTTACTTACTATCTCGGGGGATTTGTTGGCATGTCAATATATCAGAAAGCTCATTTTATCCATGCGATTTGTGTTCTTGTATTATAGCACTGTTTGCATGCAAAAGAACCTCTTTCATGCATATCTGTTTTATGCTTTTGTCTTGAATTGCTGCTTTTTCTTGATAAGGCTTCTACAAAACTACAATTTAAGCTGATAAAATATGAATACCTATTGATTTTCAAGTGATTATAGTCTTCAAATTTGTGTGTGTTTTTTATTTAATAATTTGAAGAAAAAAATTCGGGTATCCGAGTACTTGACATACGGGTACCCGATTACCGGGTACCCGGAACATCCGGGTCGGGACACGAGCCGAGAAATCACAGACCCGGATGTTCTGGGTACCCGGTAATCGGGTACCCGGATTTACACATCCCTACTCCAAACGAATGTTGGGACCGTCGGCGCACACCACGGCATAGCGGAAACAAAATTCGACGGTCTCACCAACGATCCATGTACGTAAATCCGAAACTGGGAGGAAGGGATGCGAATACTTACAACGGATTCCTTGAAAAACAACAAGAATGGCAGGGAATACTGGTGGTGTAGATTGGTTCGAATCATAAGCCTCCATGAAATCACGTCTCGGCCTCTACTCAGTTCACCCGATTGAGAGCAATATTTGTTTTCCTTAAAACTATTTTGAGAGAAAACGGCTGAAGGTTTATGTGTGTGTGTTTTTAAAAACGGCTGTTAGACCTAACACACCCTTTTATATCTATTACCCTAATATCTTAGGGTTTTCAAAGTTATTTCGAATTAACAATAAAATATTATTTAATAAATTCAATTAAATATACATTAAAGACTTATAATCTGAATTATAATTTTACTGTTTATTTAAAAACTTATTTAATTATCCGAATTATATATACCAATTAAAAGAGTGTAATCTAAATTACATTTTTAATGCTTACTTACTATATTCGGGATAATTAAAATCATATGTATATCAAATATATATATCATAACTCTAGATATATTTTAGTAACATACAACAAATTGTACATTTTTGCTCATTTCAATCCTAGGGTGTGACCCTGTAGGTTTTTGTAACGTTAGAAGTAATTATTAGAACAATTCTAATATTACATACAATGAGTGACATCTAGCAATATATCATTGTCACCTAAGTTACAATAAATTATGATTCGACATATCATCTTCATGATTAACTCTTTTATGTATTACATTTTTTTCCTTTATATCTAGAATAGACACAAGTCTTAGAATAGTCACACTTGTATAGTTCATCTATTGTTTCTTGATATCTAAAGTAGACTATAATTAATGAATATGATATCACATATCAACTTATTCGAGCATGGACATGCATTTCTAGTATCACTCAATCTAGTGGCCTGTGATATATTTCCTATTATGTAGGAAGGACAAATCCTATCTTAACCATATACACCCCACTACATATATCGAAATATATTCAATAACAGTCTTTATAGTGTAACCAGTTACGGAGCATGTTTAACTGTATCAAAACATACAACAATATATATTGGGATGACATTGATCTCAAGTCTTAGGATCATACATATAGTCATCACCATGAGCAATGTTATGACCGTTACATAATAATCCAAGACATATGCTCATGATGAGTCAATCCAATACATTGTTCTCTAACAATATAATCATGTATCAATTCTGACATCTCTATGTCAATGACAATTCCTTGTCATCAATCAATACCATGTTAGTCTTAAACATATTATTATTGTCCATGCCCATAATAATACTTGACTATGGATCTTTTAATAAAGTTATTTTATGGACTTTATTATCTTTCAGTTTATGTTAACACAAACACATAACTGAAAATAATAGTGACAATGTCTTTATTCAATAAAATCGATAAATAAATATATTATTACAATCATCATATGATTGTTTTTTGGGCATATTCTAACAACGAAGGCCTCCACCTTGGGTGGAGTAAGCTTTGCCCAACCCTGTTTCCAAATAGTCTTTTTCCAGCCCTTCGCTCGTGATGCTATTAGAGAAACTCCTAGACGAATACATGCCATTGACCGATCTATTATAAACTAGGTGATCTGAACTCACAGCGCCTCCTCCCCTAACATTTATCACGCACATAAATTCTTCCCAAATGGGGATTTCCCATTCGAATAATGGTCTGATCAATTCAATGTTCCAACGCCACACTCTATTCTCTTTAGAACCGAACGTATTTATCTTACCCGATTTCCTTGTCGCAACTGCGAAGACCCGAGGAACGTCGTTTTCAGAGACTGCACTTCAGTCCAACAATCATCCCAGAATTCCACAAGACTGCCATCATCAACGGTGCATCGGGTACTCTCAAAAAACACTTCAGCATCCGAAAACAGCGGATTGAAGATATTCCTACACATCCTAGATAACTTCCTCACATTCACCGGCCTTGGAAATAAGGAGTAATGATCAACCCCGTACTTGGCTTCAATAACCAATCTCCACAAGCTTGTGAAATCCGACCCAAAACTCCAAAGCCACTTTTTCAACAGAGACCAATTCTTCAACTTCAGGTCAAATAGCCCTAATGTTGACGAAAACGGGTAAAGAAAACGAAAGAACACGAGAATTTTACGAGGTTCGGCAATGTGCTTACGTCCTCGGTGCCTAGGCGGCGCTAGAAGTTTTATTCAATGATCTCTTTTTAGGTTTAGGTTACATCTCTATTTATAATAGAAAACCCTGGTACATAATTACAAAATCAACCCTGTACCGTACCGCGGGGGCTGCGCCCCCACACCCCCAACCCACATAATTCGTAACCCCACAACGAGACTTTTTATGAGCCATACATAACAATTCTCCACCTTGGCGAATATCCTGCCCCTTGGAAACTTCAATGTGGGTTGGGTTACCTTGCTTCTTTAACAACTCGAAACATTCAACAAGTCCAAGCAATGCTTGAACTTGTCTGTCGTAACTGGCTTGGTGAACATATCAGCGGCATTCTCATCAGTATGTACCTTCTGAAACAAAACCTCTCCAGATGCAACCAACTCTCTGATCTTGTGGAACCTTACATCAATATGTTTAGTTCTAGCACGATACACCTGATTCTTAGCCAAGTGAATAGCACTTTGATTATCACAAAGCAACTGAACTCCACCTTGTTGAACACCCAACTCCTTCACTAAACCAGTAAGCCATAAAGCTTCTTTTGCAGCTTCAGCCGCTGCCATGTATTCAGCTTCAGTTGTAGATAGTGCCACGACAGATTGAACAGTAGACTTCCAGCAAATAGGTCCTCCACCAAGAGTAAACACATACCCCTGTCGTAGATCTTCTATTATCCAAGTCACCTGCATAGTCTGAATCCACATATCCTACAACCAAAGGATTATCCCGCTGACTCCCAAAAACAATTCCATGTCCCACAATACCCTTTAAGTACCGAAAGATCCACTTGACTGCATCCCAATGTTGCTTACCAGGTTTAGACATGTACTTACAAACTTGACTAACAGCATGAGCTAAATCAGGACGAGTACATACCATCGCATACATCAAGCAGCCAACAACATTAGAATACAGAACCTTTGCCATATTTTCAGCTTCCTTATCTGTCTTAGGGCACTGTTCTGATGAGAGCTTAAAGTGATTCGCCAATGGAGTGCTAACTGGTTTCGCGCTGCTCATCGCAAACCTTTCTAGCATTTTCTCAACATAACCCCGTTGAGATAGCCGCAGTTTCCTTGAGTCTCTGTCCCTGCAATTTCCATTCCAAGAATTTTTTGCAGCACCTAAATCTTTCATATCAAATTCCTGACTCAATAAAGTTTTCAAACCGATAACTCATCCATGTTCTTCGCAGCAATCAACATATCATCAACATACAGTAATAGAAAATAAAAGAACCATCATCAAGGCTCTTAACATAGACACAATCATACTCACATCGGTTGTAGCCAATCTTGATCATATAGGAGTCAAACCGTTTATACCACTGTCTCGGAGACTGTTTTAACCACAAAGATTTCTTCAATCTGCAAACTAAATGCTCGTTTCCAGGTTGAGTGAAACCTTCAGGTTGCCGCATGTAGATCTGCTCCTCTAAATCACCATGCAAAAAGCAGTTTTAACATCCATCTGCTCTAAATGCAAATCCCAACTAGCCACCAATGCAAGTACTGCTCGGATTGAAGTGTGCCTGACCACAGGAGAAAGATTTCATCATAATCAACTCCTTTCTGCTGTGAAAAACCCTTCGCTACCAAACGAGCCTTGAACTTCTCCCCTCTTTTTTTCTGTTATTGCTGGTTTCTTCTTATACACCCATTTGCAACCAATCGGCTTCTTACCCTCAGGAAGGGGAACTAACTCCCATGTGCGATTGTGATTCAAAGACTCCATCTCCTCAACCATGGCTGCCATCCACTTGTCGTTTTCCTGACTAGTAACGGCATCATGAAAAGTAACTGGATCATCACTGCTAACAGTAAGTGCAAAAGATACCAAGTCTTCAAAACCCAATCTGTTCGGAGGCTTTATATTCGTCCGTCTCACCTGTCTCTGGCGAGACTATAATCCTGCAAATCATCCGTAGTGGAACCACCAGAAGTCGGTTGAGAAGTTTCTGGTTTCTCAACTGGAAACTGCTCGAAATCTACCACTGTCGTGTCTGCTTCTGCTGCAACATAGACTGTTCATCAAAACGACATCTCTACTAATCACAACTTTCTTCGCAACTGGATCCCAGAACTTGAATCCTTTGACACCTTTCTTGTAACCCAGAAAAATGCACTCCTTCGATTTACATCAAGTTTGGATCTCTCATTAGCAGGTACATGCAACATAAGCAGGACAACCAAAAATCCGTAAGTTATCAAAACTAACATGACCAGTCCATACCTCTTCTGCAACTTTCCCAGCCAGCGATGCCCTTGGCGATCTGTTGATAAGGTAACACGCCATGTTAACAGCCTCAGCCCAGAAGTGTTTGGGAAGCCCCGCATTCAACCGCAAACATCTGGCTCTTTCATTCAACGACCTATTCATTCGTTCCGCAACACCATTCTGTTGTGGTGTCTTGCGCACTGTAAAATGCCTCTGAATCCCATGCTCCTTACAGAATTGTAGGAACTGTGAATCTGTGTACTCCGTACCATTATCAGACCGCAAACACTTGATTTTTCGTCCTGTTTGGTTTTCTACCTCAGCTTTCCACAACTTGAACTTCTCAAAAACTTCAGATTTCTGTTTCAAAAAATACACCCAAACTTTCCGTGAAAAATCATCAATAAAAGTAACATAGTACCTAGATCCACCCAAAGACGATGTCGTGGAAGGCCCCCATACATCAGAATGCACATAATCAAGATCCCTTGAGTTGTGTGCTTCGCAGTCTTGAAACGGACTTAGTCTGTTTACCAAGAACACAATACTTGCAAAATCGAGCTTACAGCTTTTGACACCATGCAACAAGTTTCTCTTGTGTAATTCCCATACCACGTTCACTAAGATGAGCAAGGCGCATATGCCACAATTTTGTCGTATCATCACAGGACTCAACAGAGTGAACTCCACCTGCAACGGTACTCCCTAACAATCTGTAGATATTCCCTGCAGTCATCTTGCCTTTCATCACAGTCAATGCTCCTTTAACAATCCGAATGGCTTCCCTATCCTCGTCAGCCTTAGGGATAAAACCATTCTTGTGCAAAGTGCCCAAGGAAATCAAATTCTTCTTCAAGTCTGGGATATGTCGAACACCACTCAACGTCCGAACGGAGCCATCGTGCATCTTAATTCTGATATCACCAATACCAACAATATTGCAACATCGATCATCACCCAAATAAACCGAACCAGAATTAATCGGCCTGTATGTCGAAAACCATTCCCTATTTGGCGTGATGTGATAAGAACATCCAGAATCAAGAATCCAAGCATCCGTCAATTGTGTCGTTGAATAGAAAGCATATCACCCTCACTGCAATCAGAAGTATCATCCTCGACCACGTTCACAGACTTGGATGAGCCATCACGCTTCTCATCGGTCTGCTTTTTCAACTTCGGATAGTCTCGCTTCATATGTCCCGCCTCCTTGCACTTGTAACAATGAATCGTCTTCTTATCCCTGGATTTGGATATGGAATTCCGCTTCCCGGACCCTGCCTTCTCTGGCTTCCGTCCACGATCTCGATTACCCTTGACATATAAGCTATCGGCTTGAGAGCTTTCCCCTGCATTCTGCTTCCGCTGGTTGTGAGCCAACAAGGCTGCAGTAATCTCCTCAACGTTGATAGTCTCTTTCCCATATGTAAGAGTAGTCACCATGTGTTCGTAAGAGGAAGGCAACGAACACAACAGAATCATCGCTCTGTCTTCATCCTCAATTTTCACATCAAGCCGAGCCAGATCAGAAACGATTTGATTGAAGACATTCACGTGTTGCGCCAAATCGTGATCGTCCTGCTTCTTCAGCCCATACAGCCGCTGCTTCAGATACAGTTTTGTCGTTAAGGATTTGGACATAAATTGACTTTCCAACTTCCTCCAAATTTCGTCTGGAGACGATAGATGCATGACGTGATACATGACCTCGTCCGCCAAGCATAATCGTATGGTTCCTGCCGCTCGCTGCTGCAATTCTTCCCAATCTTCCTCATCCATCGACGCCGGCTTTGTAGGTCGCAAAGCCTTCAAGATCCCTTGCTGCGCCAATAGATCCTTCACCCTCGTTTGCCATAATCCGAAGTTACCCTGACCATCGAATTTCGCGACTTCGAATTTTGCTCCTGACATCTGATACCAATTGTTGACGAAAACGGGTAAAGAAAACGAAAGAACACGAGAATTTTACGAGGTTCGGCAATGTGCTTACGTCCTCGGTGCCTAGGCGGCGCTAGAAGTTTTATTCAATGATCTTTTTAGGTCTAGGTTACATCTCTATTTATAATAGAAAACCCTGGTACATAATTACAAAATCAACCCTGTACCGTACCGCGGGGCTGCGCCCCCACACCCCCAACCCACATAATTCGTAACCCCACAACGAGACTTTTTTTGAGCCATACATAACACCTAACCCACCAAATTCCTTAGGCTTGTTCACATTATCCCATTTCACCCAGTGGATAGCCCTTTCCGAGTTCAAGCCCCATAAAAACCTCGCGATCAGTTTATTGAGTTTCGAAGCTATAGAACAAGGCATCTGAAATAAGGACAAATAGTATACCGGCAGGTTAGAAAGAACGGACTTAATTAAGGTTATACAGCTGCCGGACGATAGGAGATTTCTCTTCCAACCACCAAGTCTGGATTGAAACTTTTTCAATATCGGATTCCATAACTCAGTAGAATTGCGACGAAATCCCAACGGGAGCCCAAATATTTAGTGGGGAAAGAATCCATATCACAATTTATTGACGTTGCCCACTCCGAGCATTGTGAATCATCAACTCCTATTCCGTACACTTTCGACTTCGACATATCGAGCGAGAGTCCAGAAGATATCTCAAACACTAAGCACCTTTTTAATGTTTTTGGCCATCTTATTGAAAAGCTTTGCACTTTCGGTGCATTGAAAATAGTAACATAATTGGACGGCAAATGTGGTCAAAATTTGGTCATCAAATTTTGAATTTATGTAATGGGTAAATGATAAATTTAGTCATTGTAATTTAGGGTATTTATAAGATTAGTTCTTAAGGCTTTAACTATAAATACACTACCTCATTTAGCTTCAAAACCATCCCAAAACATTCTAACTTTCTTCCAATACTAGAGAGAATTCAGAGAGTTTCTTGAGAGTTGTTTTCTCCTTTTTATCAAGAGAAAATTATCATTGTTTTCTCCTTGGTAGATCGAGAGAGGTTGTAATCCCTATTTTCTCATAGTGAAATTCTTCTACCGTTGCCCGTGGTTTTTACCCTATATTATTTAGGGGTTTTTCACGTAAATTTTGTGTCTTCTTTATCTTCATTTTTATTTTCTCAAATTATCAGTTACGATTTTGCTCTATCCGATAGCAGTCTTCCGCAACAATTAGTATCCGAGCCAGATTAGAGTGTGTAATATCTGTTTATTGTCTTTGTGGTTGCCACCAAAGGTGGATCCTCCAACATAAGAAAGTAAGAAGTTATTACCCATTCTTTGAAGGTTCCAGAGAACTATTCACGATAGTGAAATAGTGGGAGCTATCCGTAAACGAAGCAATGGCAATGAAATTTGATATTGAAAAGTTCAATGGGAGAAATTTTCTCATTGTGGAAATTGAAGATGAAGGCCATCATGAGGAAAGACGGTTGTCTAGCAGCTATCAGCGAAAGGCCAGTAGATTTCACAGACGACAACAAATGGATCGAAATGGACGAAAATGCTATGGAAAACTTTCATCTAGCATTAGCAGATGAAGTATTGTCAAGTATCGAGGAGAAGAAGACAGCTAAGGAGATATGAGATCATCTCACCAAACTGTACGAGGCCACATCGCTGCACAATAAAATTTTCCTTAAGAGAAAATTGTACACTCTCCGTATGCCAAAACTACTTCAGTGACGGAACACTTAAATACACTGAACACTTTATTTTCTCAGCTTACATCCTTAAGCTGTAAAATAGGAGAACAAGAACGTGTTGAACTTCTACTTCAAAGTCTACCAGATTCGTATGATCAACTCATCATCAACTTGACAAACAGTAATGTCACTAGTCTAGTCTTCGATGACGTTGCAACTGCTGTTCTACAAGAAGAAAATCGGCGCAAGAACAAGGAAGACATACAAGTAAATATGCAACAAGCAGAAGCATTGAAAACGATGACAACGATGAGAGGGAGATCAACAGAACGTGACCAAAGCAGCAGTCACAAACATGGTAGATCGAATTCGAGGAGCAAGAAGAATTTAAAGTGCTACAATTGTGGAAAGAAGGGTCACTTAAAGAAGGGTCACTTAAAGAAGGATTGTTGGAGTTTAAATAAAAACTCCAATCCACAAGGCAATACCGCAAACACTTCAGATGATGGAGATGCTCTATGCTGTGAAGCGTCAACCACCGTGGAAGGTAGAAAACGATTTGCAGATATATGACTCATTGATTCGGGAGCAACATATCACATGACCTCAAGAAGAGAATGGTTCCATCATTTTGAACCTGTCTCAGGAGGATCTGTGTATAGTTGCAATGATCATGCCTTAGAGATCGTTGGCGTTGGAACCATCAAATTGAAGATGTATAATGGAACAATTAAAGTTGTTCGAGATGTGCGGCACGTGAAAGGCCTGAAGAAAAATTTATTATCCTACGGATTGTTGGATAATAATGCTAGCAAGATTGAAACACAGAAAGGAATCATGAAGGTGTTCCGTGGAGCGCTTGTGGTGCTGAAAGGCGAAAAGATAACAGTAAACTTGTACATGCTGAAGGGAGAGACTTTGCTAGAAGCAGAAGCCTCTGTTGCCTCATGTAGTTCAGATTCTACAATGCTATGGCATCAAAAACTTGGACACATGTCAGAACAAGGAATGAAAGTCCTTATGGAACAAAAGCTACTTCCCGGCTTAACAAAGGTATCACTTCCTTTGTGTGAGCATTGTATAACAAGTAAGCAGCACCGGTTGAAATTCAACACGTCAAATTCTAGGGGCAAAAGTAAGCGCGGGTGGAACTGATTATGGAAATAAGATCAAGTGTTTCAGAACAATAATGGAGGAGAATACATAAGTGAAGAATTTGATGACTTTTGCAGGAAAGAAGGCATCAAAAGACAGTTCACAGTGGCGAACACTCCTCAACAAAATGGAGTGGCAGAGCGGATGAACAGAATCTTGTTAGAAAGAACAAGAGCAATGTTAAGGGATGCAGGCCTAGAAAAATCATTCTGGGTAGAAGCAGTCAATACCGCCTGTTATTTGGTTAATCGAGCTCCATCAACTGCAATAGAGCTAAAGGCGCCAATGGAGATGTGGATTGGTAAACCAGCTGATTATTCAAACCTCCATGTATTTGGAAATATTGTGCATGTGATGTACAACTCCCAAGAAATTTCAAAGCTGGATCTAAAATCCAGGAAATGCAAATTCTTGGGGTATTCTGATGGTGTAAAGGGGTATCGCTTGTGGGATCCCACTGCCCGCAAAGTGATCATTAGCAGGGATGTTATCTTTGTACAAGATAAATTACAAAAAAAGAAGACGATGATTGCGCTGAAAAGTCAGAGACTACTCAGATATATGTGGAAAAGGAATTTGAACAAGGAGATTCTTCTGAAGCAGAACCAGCACATGATGAACAAGAACCAGAGAGTTCTGAAGCTCCAACAACTCGTTAATCAGATCGTGTGAGAAGACGTCCCAATTGGCACTCAGATTATGTTATAGAAGGAAATGTTGCATACTGTCTTTTAACAGAGGACGATGAGCCATCAACATACCAGGAGGCAATAAACAGTTCATATGTTTCACTGTGGATGATGGTGATGCAAGAAGAAATTGAAGCCCTTCATAAAAATAATGCATGGGACCTTATGCCACTACCACAATGAAGGAAGACAATTGGTAACAAATGGGTTTTCAAAATCAAGCGAAATGGTGACGATCAAGTGGAGAGGTATCGTGCAATACTGATGGTCAAAGGATATGCTCAGAAAGAATGTATTGATTTCAATGAAATTTTTTCTCCTGTGGTTCGACTAACAACAGTTCGAGTATTCTTGGCAATGTGTGCTACATTGAATTTACATCTAGAGCAACTAGATGTTAAAACAACTTTTCTTAATGGAAATCTTGAAGAAGAGATTTACATGCTCCAGCCTAAAGGTTTTGAAGAAAAAGAAAAGAAGAACTGGTTTGCAGGTTGAACAAATCTGTATGGTCTAAAGCAGGCGCCGAGGTATTGGTATAAGAGATTTGATTCCTTCATTATGTGCCTTGGATACAACAGACTTAATGCAAACCCTTGTGCTTATTTCAAAAGGTCTGGTGATAACGATTTTGTTATATTACTGTTGTATGTGGATGACATGTTGGTTGCAGGACCCAACAAAGATCATATTGATGAATTGAAGGAACAACTGGCTAGGTAATTTGAAATGAAGGACTTGGGATCAGCAAACAAGATTCTAGGGATGCAAATTCACCGAGACAGAAGTAATAGGAAGATTTGGCTTTCACAAAAGAATTACTTGAAGAAGATCTTGTCACGTTTCAACATGCAAGATTGTAAGCCAATTTCTACCCCTCTTCCTATTAACTTCAAATTATCCTCCAGTATGAGTCCTAGCAGTGAAGAAGAGAGGATAAAGATGTCTCGAGTACTATATACATCAACAATGAGAAGTTTAATGTTTGTTATATTATGCACAAGACCAGACATTGCACAAGCAGTGGGAGTGGTTAGTCGGTACATGGAGAATCCAGGGAAAGAGCATTGGAATACAGTGAAAAGGATCCTGAGATACATCAAAGGGACCTCAAATGTTTCATTATGTTACGGAGGATCAAACTTATTTATCAATGAGTATGTCGATTCTGATTATGCAAGGGATTTGGATAAAAGCAAATCTACTACAGGATATGTGTTCAAAGTTGCTGGTGGAGCTGTAAGTTGGGTTTCAAAGTTGCAGTCAGTTGTGGCTACATCCACAACAGAGGCAGAATATGTAGCAGCTACACAAGCCAGTAAAGAAGCAATCTGGTTGAAGATGCTATTGGAGGTGCTTGGGCACAATCAAGAGTATGTGTCTCTCTGTTTTGTGACAGTCAAAGCACCTTGCATCTAGCAAGGAATCCAACATTTCATTCAAGGACAAAACACATACGAGTTCAGTACCATTTCATTCGTGAAAAGGTGGAAGAAGGGACGGTAGATATGCAGAAGATCCATACCAAAGACAATATAGCAGATTTCATGACGAAGGCGATCAACGCTGATAAATTTACCTGGTGTCGATCCTCCTGTGGCCTGTCAGAGACGTAAGCAACATAAAGGTAAAAGGTAGAAAGAATGGTGTGAAGATATGATTGTTCCAAATCAAATCTTCAAGTGGGAGATTATTGAAAGTCTTTGCACTTTCGGTGCATTGAAAATAGTAACATAATTGGACGGCAAATGTGGTCAAAATTTGGCCATCAAATTTTGAATTTATGTAATGGGTAAATGACAAATTTAGTCATTGCAATTTAGGGTATTTATAAGATTAGTTCTTAAGGCTTCAACTATAAATACCCTACCTCATTTAGCTTCAAAACCATCCCAAAACATTCTAGCTTTCTTCCAATACTAGAGAGAATTTAGAGAGTTTCTTGAGAGTTGTTTTCTCCTTTTTATCAAGAGAAAATTATCATTGTTTTCTCCTTGGTAGATCGAGAGAGGTTGTAATCCCTATTTTCTCATAGTGAAATTCTTTTACCGTTGCCCGTGGTTTTTACCCTATATTATTTAGGAGTTTTCCACGTAAATTTTGTGTATTCTTTATCTTTATTTTTTATTTTCTCAAATTATCAGTTACGATTTTGCTCTATCCGATAGCAGTCTTCCGCAACACATCTCACCATTCTCCTCCGAAAAAAATGATTACGTCATCAGCAAATTGCAAATGTAACACTCTCAAGTTTGAATGTCCAACTTTTACTCATTGAAATAACTCGAGGTCTTCCGTTTTCTGCAGCACCCCATTCAATGCTTCGCCCACTAAATTGTACAAGAGATGTGACAGCGGGCAGTCTTGTCAGAGATTCCTTTTGCTCCTAAGCTCTTTGAAGGGACACCATTAACTAGCACGGAGATAGAAGCAGACGAAGTACACATTTTGATCTAGCTCTTCCATTTACTGCCAAATCCCATTTTCTTCAAACTTAGATCCAAGAAGCCCCAGTCCACCTAATCGTACACTTTGCGAAAATCGGGTTTGAACACAATAGCTTTTCTCTTACTTCGATGTATATCATCTATAATCTCGTTAGCGATCAGCGAGCAATCCATGATTTGCCTTCCGAGAATGAACACAAACTGGCAGTCACTAACCAATTCACCCATTACACCAAACAATCTTCTGGATAGTACCCGAGCCACGATCTTATATAGACTACTGACTAAGGAAATGAGCTTGAAGTCTTTAATATTCTTCAGGTTGGATTTCTTCAAAATTAACGTAATGAACATTTGATTGAACTCTTACATTCTCTTCCTGCCACAAAAAACTCATCAAAGAGAATTAGCACCTCACCCTTTATAACACGCCAGAACTTTTGGAAGAATGCTAAGTTAAACCCATCCGACCCAGGCGTACGAGAACCATCTGCCGATTTGATTGCTGTTCATATTTCTTCCTCAGAAAATAGAATCTCAAGTATTCTCCGAGAAGCCAAGCTCAATCTCTTCAGAGGCAAGTCCAACCTTTTAACTGGAATAGTATCAACTCTGGTAAAACACCCCTGGAAAAACTCTGCAAAGGCACTAGAAATCTGACTAGCGTCCTCTGGTGTCGCCTCCCCAACACGAACCGTAAAAATCTGATTCCTCATTCCTTTAGCTACTGCAGTGAGATGAAAAAAATTTAGAGTTCTTATCCTCGTCCTTAAACCACCTTAACCGGGACTTCTGCAGCCACTCCCATTCCTCTCTACGATACCTCTCCCAAAGCTTCGCCTTTAAGCCTTGAATGTCGTTTACCAACCCACCGATGTCATTTGAGCAAAGAAGAGCATTTCCCAGAGCTTCTATCTTGCCTTCAAGCTCTGCTATAGACTCCGTTTCTGACTCACACTTCTCTTTGTGCGAAAGTTTAGTGGCAATCTTTACCTCTTCCAACAACGCTCACGCTTCTTTTTTTTTTTTTTGCACGCTAGACTAATAAACTTTATCAGCTTCATATATCCAACGTTGTCCGCCTAATGAGAGAACCATTTAAAGTAACCCTTGCCCCTCGACTCAGCAACCAGTTTCAGCAGAACCGGGTTGTGGTCCGATAAACTTTGCGGCAACGTGCATTGAACTAAAGCTGGAATTTTAGAAACAATTTTAGCGCAACTAAGAATCTGTCCAACCTACACATGGTCGGATGCTCCCCGCCCCTCATCCATGTAAAAGAACTCCCATGAACAGAGATATCAATCAAACCCCTGCTCATTATAAATTCGGCAAAAACAGTCATTGATCTCGCATCATACACGACTCCTACTTTCTCTTTCTCCTTCTTAACAGTATTGAAATCACCTCCGATGATAGTTGGTAACCCCACACCGTCGATAAACTCACAAGTTCTATTAAGAAAGCTTCCCTCTCACTGTAAATGTTTGGGGCATATACATTTACCACCACAACATCCATATTTAAACATGGAAAGAACCCATCTTGTGCCAGAAATCTGCTGTTCAAAGAGATCTTCTTCACGCGAAAGAATTCGCCATCCCATAAACAAATTTACCTACCTACAGATCTCTCGGCTGGGACAACTGAAACTTCACTGAAATTCCTACCTTTAATTCGGTTCAAGCACCTATCGTTAATTCTAGACAATTTCAATTCTTGAATTAGGACCATCTTAGCTTTAGAAACACCGAGTTCATCGGCCTCACTTTCTCAGTTCTACCTATTCTCCTCACATTCCAATACAACAACGAGAAATTCACAATAACAACAGTATACAATGTTGTATGTTGTGAGTATTAATAAATTATACGTAAATGATGTGCAAGTATATACAATCGCAATAAATAGTATAATGATAAATGAATATCATTCTCTAGGATTGGTGGAAATTATGAGTTTGACCACAACACTACACTAATTTATCTAAGTATAGAAATAATATATACACTAATAATGATTCTGCAATGGAGATGTGAGGGTGACTGGAATGATGGTAAAAAAATGTGATTGTGTTGTGGCAAGTGAACAATTTATAATGAGAAATGATGAAAATATCAAGGCAATGTAAACGGTAAAAATATCAATCCTCACACGGGAAACTACTTTGGGAATAAATGGTGGGAGTCATTTAAGGAGCTGGAAACTTATCTTTCTTGCTGATCTAGTCTTCTAATGCTTTACTTATTCGACGGAGTTTGCTAAAAGTGTTCTCGCTATATCTAGTCTAAGAATCTAACAAAATAGAATGCCACGAAATCTCTTCTCAGTCTCAACTATGGAAACCTACGCTATTGAAGACACACTACCCCTCTTAGACGTTAAATCCTAGCTTAGTCTCTCTTAAGTACTAAGATATTAGACTATAATGATTAAATATACCCCATTGCTTATGTTATTCCTTCTTAAGTTTCTCTCAAATACTTAAGAATTAATGACTAGATTTCTCTCGAACATCTAGCTTTCATCTAAGAAATAGACACTCTCATGTCTCCTACAATCTTAGAAGATGAAGCAGACATAAAAAAAACAAGTAAAAACAAAAGATAATCATTTATCAACCATTAAAATAAAATTTCAAGTTTCCATCGAATGAACCCCACCAAATATAGCTTAGTTCATGGTGGGGTTTGAACAGACCATAGAGTATACCCAATCGTTCATTCGACCTTACAACCCAAATTTTTTTTGAAACTTTAGAAATGGAGCAAAGATTGGAGAAGAAAGCATTAGGTGTGCACGACCGACACTTCCTTCAAGCCACCATGAATGGCTATAGCACGAGCTCCTCCTAGATGTTACGCCACTCCCTCCTCCTAGATGCTACGTCACTCCCTCGAGCTTCACCAATAGAGGAACACCAATAAAAATGGAGGAGGAAGAAAAGAAAAAAGTTGTGTGCGTTAATGGAGGTAGAGAAAATGGAGAAGATTATGATGGATTTATTCTTCCCCTTTCTCTCTCTTGTGTGTTGCTCTTTAAATAAAAAAATATCTAAGGGTATTCTTTGGAATTTTGCATTCAAAATACACATCATACCCCCAAATTCAATCCTTGTGCGTGAAGTTTATCTCCATAGGTGGTAATGGACCCCATTCAGACGGTTACCAATAGTAGACACGTGCTTTGAAAACTATCCTCTTGTGAAAATATCTTTGTTTTTCTACACCAGAAATGCCAAGGCATTACAGTCTGCATCAGCAACATGTGATGCCGCGACATTTTTCTCAGTTTGCCCTATGCTCCTTGTTTTCTGTACATCACTAACCAATTACACCTTTCTCGTCATATAGCACCTTAACATAGTAATAATAACACATCTACCACAAATTCAATTACATGAATATAAAATGACCTATATGAACCTTTAGACAAATAATAACTTAAGTAAAAAATACCTTAAAAGTAGCATTTTTACGAAGTTATCAACAACGCACACAAAAATCACACTCCCTGTGTTTAGGAGCCTGTGCCGCTCTCGATCTCTAATCTTCTCACAACCAGCTCTTTCGAAGCTTTAAATTTGAACCCTAAGGCCTTGCCAACGGCAAAAGAAGCGGTTGCTTCCGACGAAGCTTCTTGAAAAATTTCACTTGCTGTATTCTTACCTTTCCTGCCCGTGGATTTAGATTTTTCTTTTGCTCCTTTCCTCCATTTTGCTCAACCCTCCGTTTTCACCCTTACCCAATACTTGATAACCCTTTTCAATATCTGGTGGGCTGCCCATATGACTTAGCCGAAAACACTGCAGATCCCTAGGGAAATTTGTAGTAGGCTGATCCACCATCTCCACTAGGGAGGGGTCAACCCTTGATTGGCCTACAAACTCCACGTTGGAAGGAATTTCCACATCCTCAATAATTTCAATTGCATACGGACTCCTTTAAACGCGTTTTCATCGCACCCAATCCAATCCACTGAGTTAGATAGCCCGATGCCCGAAACCACTGGTACCTCAAACAGCCCATTGCTTTGAAGGCCCAAATTTCAACCGAATTCAGACTTTTTGTATTTTCTGCATGCAAGCTGGCACCGGCGAGGAACCCCGTATTCGCTGCAGTGCACTCCATCTCCTTCCGGAAAGCGTGGACTTCAACACTCTCCCCTCCGATGTACTCAAGTTGCCGTTCTAGGGGGCTAGACTCCTCGTCTCTGTCCTTCATGAACTGCCCGTCATATGGGGACGTTCCATCAATGAATACACGTTGCTCTTCATATTCCTCGGTTGTGATTTTGATCGGTGAGCAGCAACCATTTACGGTAATTGCTATACACTCAGAGATGACGGATCTCTTCTAAACAAGAACTAACACTTTCGCTTCGTCGAACCGATTTCGCTCCCTTGTGTCCTTATCGACCAGTATCACCTCCCCCCCCGCAGACTGGCGACATTTTGAAAAAACTTATCGTTCTACACCAACAGAGGAACGTCGTGTAGCACCCATGGTATTAAATTGCGGCCGTAACGCAGTGTAACGGCCGCATCGTAATAGTTTTGAAGGTCATCTCGACCCAATATTATAGCAACGCAACCACCCGACATGTTAAAAAATCACGCCCGCTACAGCCGCAACATGTTACGTAACGTTCGCAGCATCCGCAACTGCGACACAGCAACCACGACCGCGACAGATGCCGCAACCGCTATTTTATACTATGGTAGCACCACCCAGGTCTTCACTTTTCTCTTTCCATTGAATCCCTGCAGCAGTTCCAACTCCTCGAACCACAAATCAACCATTTCAGCTCTCTTTTTGCAGCACCTATCAAGCTGTTCTTTGCTATCGAACTGCACGACTACCAGCTGTCCTGACCACGGACTGACCTTAGCAGCATAGCCCTCGGCCCTTAAAGCGACCTGGATAATGTCCAGATTGTACATCGTTTTAATTCTTCCCACTAAGCATTGATTTCTCCATGCCTGTTCCGCTTTTGTTATAATAATTGCATCGTCATTGTTTACGCACTGAGCAGTAGTGCTGTTAGGAGCTTTTTCCAACAGGTTGATGGCCACCGCTTCTTTAATGAAACAGCCATTGGAGCCACCCATCACCATCTTATCAGAATATTTCCACTCTGCTGAGTCGTTAGGTTCTAAAAGAGCCTCCTTAAAGGTTCTTCCCGTTTTCACCGTTGAATCTCTCTTCCACACTTTGATAACTCTAGCTGCAATTTTCTGGCCTACGTTGTTTGACATTCTATCTATGAAAACTCAGACACGAAAACCACCTATTACACTTCCATTACCTCTCTCAACGGCACAGTTTACTTCGACCGAGTTACTGAATCCGAAAGTTATCGGCTTATCAACCCTTTTTACATTTTATACGCTATGAAGACGTCTGTCACCTTGCCATATGCACACTGAAAGCATCCTTTAAAAGTGTTCGAGAAACTCCTTTGCAGATATTATCCACAAAAATTGAAAACCCATTGCTGCGACGATCAATGTCTGACCGGACCTTCGGGTGACTTCTGTTGTCCGACGCTGCCATTCCCACTTCTCTGGCCCAAGAACTCCTGATCTCCGACTTTGCCTGTTGCGCTTCTCCTGCTTTCCGACTCTTCTCATTCCAATGTAAGCAATTTAGGATTACTACTAATTTATTTAAAACTAATATTAGATTGATAGACCATTTAAATAATGAAGACGGAATATGTTATCATAAAAATTAAAATACTATCACATCAACAATTTAATTAATCAATTAATGGTTGATTGATATTAAAATGAAACATTTGTATCTTCTTTAAGTTTTTGATCTATTATAATCACCTACAATTTTAATAAATTTTGTATGACTTATGTATTAACATTTATATTGATATATTCTAAATATAATTATAATATGTAAAATAATTGAAAACTAATATAAGTGAAGTGTAATCAAAATGTAAACCAACTAATAATAATAATAAAAAGAACAGGACCTTTTACCCTTTCCTTTTTTTTTTATTTCAGTTTTAAGGTTTTGTCTTGACTAATTCGAATCGACCCGCGTCGCACACCTAATTTTGGTGGGTAAGTCTTGTAGTAGAAATTTTCTATATACACAATGACTCGAACTCAAGACAATGCTTAAGCGATATCAAGATATTTATCACTTGAACCAATCCCAATTAGTTACTTTTCTTCATTCTTCTTGAAGGTCATTACACGTTATGAATTGGAATTATGTTTAAATTTGGACAAACTATTTTTTAACGTCATTTGGTGATTATAAGATAGAGAAAAATTCTACAACGTTTGTCGAGTGCGTAGATGAATACGATTAACGATCATTAAATTAATTTATAAAACATTAAATTATAAAGTACTAAACATATAATTATAAATTAGCTAAAAATCTAAATGTAATTTAATTAAAATACAATATTTATAAAACATGAATTTTTATAATCTTATTTTAATTATAATAAGATCAAATATTAATTTGAGAAATTTATAAACCCTAATTTATTTTCATAGCTTTGAAATTATCGTCGTCACTACTGTTGTCATCACTGTCGCCACCGATGGTATCAACTTTCACCATAGATTTAGTTTTTTTCGTTCGCCGGTGGTGAAAGATGATACCGGTAGCGGCGACGGTGAGAAC
This sequence comes from Hibiscus syriacus, assembly GCF_006381635.1. Classification (NCBI taxonomy): domain Eukaryota; kingdom Viridiplantae; phylum Streptophyta; class Magnoliopsida; order Malvales; family Malvaceae; genus Hibiscus; species Hibiscus syriacus. The sequence goes on along the minus strand of NW_024063072.1, from coordinate 260,427 downwards.
TTTAAAGCTATGAAAATAAATTAGGGTTTATAAATTTTCTAAATTAATATATGATATAATTATAATTAAAATAAGATTATAAAAACTAGTGTTTTATAAATATTGTATTTTAATTAAATTACATTTAGATTTTTAACTAATTTATAATTATACGTTTAATATTTTATAACTTAACATTTTATAAATTAATTTAATAGTGCTCATCATTAGTAGTGTTTTTTTGTGCTCGTCGAACGTGACAACATCATCCTTGTAAGATAATATATGTTTAAGATATTTTTTTGATATCAATTAACTATTAAATGTTAAAAATTGAATATCTGTCACATGGGCTGCAAAGTTGGTTATGAAAGGAACTTATTACAGGGACACGGTTACAAATCTCAAATAGTTGACTTCATCATGAATCAATATTTAATTAAACTTCATGTCGAATGAATATAATGATTTAATTTGATTAGTTTATGTCATTCTTATTAAAAATTAATATTTAATTTACTGCATTGGACGATAAATATGTGGTGGTCAACTTGACTAAGTCATTTATTTAAAAATATTAATGTTGTCAAAGTTAATATCTGTTCAAGATTATTTTTTTAATTTTGTTTGAGAAGTAGTTTAAGTCTTATCTTAATCTAAGGTAAAGATCTAGATTTGTCTAAGCAAGTCTCTAGTCCATAAGACTAATAGGAAGGCTACTCCTGGATATATACACAGATTATTAAAGTTACATGTGTATGGCTTACGAAAGTTGTTTGTCGAAGAGTTGCATCTCGATTGATTCTTTTCTATTAGGAGATGTTCCACGCTCATTTCATTATTAATTTTTTTATGGTAACATACGAGTTGTAGTGACTATTGGCGGTTTATCTATTTTGATTTGGACGAAGAGTCACACCCGATAGTTAAGCACCGATTGATCAATGTTAAAATTCTCTGTTTTTGTGAGGAAGAAGAGTGGAGGCGAGGATGTTAGGTGTTAGTCTCTTTCTCTTAATCTTAACCTAAAGATTTTATAATGATCCTTACTATTGATATTTAACGTAAGGTCTTAATGACTACTTATAGATTAGCAACTAATAGATACGACATGCTAATAATAAATTTTAGCTGTGATAGATTCACGAACTTGTCAAAAATCACTACTTATTCAAAAATATTCTTTGAAGGTTTTAACTACATAGAGATTTTTACAAGACCTTGAGACGTGGAAATCAATCTTTCAAAGGAAAGAAGAGGTACAAGAAAGTCAATTAAGATTATGTAATAAAATGAAGAGAAAATGTAACATTGAATCACAAAATTAAGAAGAGGTACACTCAACTCATCTTTCAAGACCAAATAAATAAGAGAAAAAGACAAGCCATCCCGAGTCGGATCAACCAATTGCAACCCCCACCACCTTATTAACCCTTCTTCCCGCTTCACTTTCCCACAACATATTACCTCTCTCGGGGGCTACTACCTCTGTCTATGTTCCCACCACCACCCGAACAAAAGCTACCATCAACTGATAATTCACCGCAACTTCCGCTTACGGTGTCGATGATGATGCCACCTTCGGTTCCGCTTCACAAGCACACATCGTGGTCGCCGGACATTTTCCGCGACGAAGCATGGCTCAGGAGGAAAGGGAAAAGCAAGAAGAGGACGAGCAGGAGCGTGACGGACGAAGACCTCGACGAACTCAAGGCTTGTATCGAGTTGGGGTTTGGGTTCGACTCGCCTGAGCTGGATCAACGTTTGTCTGATACTTTACCTGCTTTAGGTCTTTATTATGCTGTTAATAAGAAGTACAACGACACCGTGATCTCCAAGCCTTGCACGTAGTCTCCTTCAGTTGTATCGGATTGTGAGAGTATTCCTTCCCCCGTTGGAAGCCCCCACGCCATTGTTGGCCCTGGTGAGTCCTGAATTTAACTCATGTGATCTCGAGTTTTGTTGGGAACTTGTATTTCTTCTGATTTTCTTCTTTGGTAATCGAAGGTGATAATGCACAGAAGGTGAAGACAAGGCTGCGGCAGTGGGCGCAGGTGGTTGCTTGTTCGGTGAGGCAAAGCTCATGACGATCGATGGATGTATCCGATAACTTGATACGATCAGCAGGGTTTTAAACATCAAATGACAAGAAATCAAAACGAAGAAACCAGAGTTGTTTATCAATGTAAAAAAAAACAAACATCAATGACTTGTGTCAGAAATTCCCAGAAATGGGAAAAAAATCCACCCATTAAATGAACTAAAATATCTGCTAGATTGACTTTTCTTTTGAATTTTTGTATGTATAAAAAATCTTCCTGGATGATAATAATTATAAGAAAATCCTTGGCATTGACGGAATACAGCTTGCTTTGATTCATGGGCAGACAAATTAATCATTTTTGTTTCTTAAAAAGAAAGGCAATTTGGAGTAAAGGTTTTCTTTTTTATGATTATTCCTCAATGCCACACACGGAATTAACATTTATTCTTCTTTACCTTCTTTTCTTTATACATTTAATTTCCACTTTGAATGCTCTATGAACTACTTATGCTAACGTTTGACATTAGTTGACCTATAGTTATAGCTATATGTTGATTGGCTGTTACAAGATTTATAAGAAAGCTAATTAAGCTAAGTCCAAAATTCTCTTACATAAATCGACCAATTGTATTAAACGGATTAAATTCTGCCATTAATCTTTGTATTATATTTTATATATAGATTTACTTTTTGTATTTAATTTTGATTAATTTTAGTCTCAATACTTTTTCATTTTTTAAATTTCAGTCTTTACTTGAACGATATAATGTTACTATGATTAAATTATAAGGACTTAAAAAGATCAAGTTGAATAATATAAATTAAATCGACAACCTATGCATAATACAATTCAAATTTTATTTCACAATTATAGTTTAGACTAGGGTAGAAATTTTAAATTTTTAAAAAATATAAATACTGAAAACAATCAAATTAAAATAGGATTAAATTCATAATACATTTTTGGTTAAATTTTTTAATCATAATTTTTTTAAGTAATCGTTCGAATATTTTACCCTTCAAATTTTAAACAATATGAAAGACAATACATTGATGGGTAAACGATTTTCGGGCCCAAAAGAAATATAAATTCATGATTAGGGTCTTGGCTTCTCATATCATCTCTACTTCTGAACCATCACCAAAAGAACACTTTCCAGTTTTGACTAATGAATTTCGACCCTAATTTTTTTATAGTATCTAACTACTCATTACAAGTGTATATATATATATATATATATATATACACACACCAATTAAGACCACTTGCACAATATAAAACTTTTTAGTCTTACATAGATTTAGGATCGTTGAATGAGTAAAAATAGATGTTGAGATTTACTTATTATTTTTTTCACCAATTAATATATTTTCATTTCCTATTGTTAATCTCAGTCATCTATTTTTACTTATTCAACGGTTTTAAATCTATGTAAAATTAAATAAGTTTTACATAATATAATATGATCATATATATATATATTCCATCAATTATATTGTTTGCATTATTTCCCTTAGACATATTGACGGATGCAAAATTTTATATTTAGAGAACGAACTTATAAAATTTTAAGAGACTATGAATTTATAAAATTTTAAAGAATGAAAATATATCAATAAAAATACAATACAAAATCTAAAATATATATAAAAATTAAAAAATTTAGGAGACAATGACCTCGTCCATCCCACGTCAGTTCATCCCTGCTCACATATGCCCCACGTGTGCCAAAAATACAAATCACCATAAGTACGATTTAGGGAAAGGTTGCAAATATCGACAACCCGCAAAGACAACAATGAATTGACATAAAAAACATATCAATGTGTCGAACATTTCGTCCTTACGTCGGAGAGTGTAAATAGTATATCTCAAATGGTATAATTAGTCTCAAAAAAAGTGTTTATCTTCTTTGAATCAGATGAAACACTAAATTGTAAAGTCACTATCAATCTTTTTATTTAGTGAGATTGATCACCAAAATGTCATATTATTCTAATAAAATTTCTAAGAATAATATTAAAATAATACAACTCGGGTCTGCTTACCAGAAAAATGAGTTCGGGAGTCGGTTACATATGGGGAAGGATTAACACCCCATAACGCCCAAAATTAGTACCAATATTTATTAATTAGTATCTTTGCAGTAAATAGTAAACTTGTTTTCTAGATTTAAATTTACAAATAATAAATGATTACTAAATAATATTATTAATCCTATTATAATATTATATTATAACTATATTATAAATTACATATAATAATTCTAAAAATACTAATAATAATTAATCATATAATAATAATTAATATTTAAAACATAAAATATTAAAATTAATTCTCTTAATTCGAAATAATACTAGAGTTGTTTACTAATTATGTAATTTACCCTAAATTACTAATATAGGATCAAAATAAAATTTATTAATATTTAAAGGACTAAATAGATATTTAACCAAAATATACATGTATGCATGGCAATGATCAAAATGAAAATTAATAAAACTTGAAGATTAAATTAAAATATACGAAAACATACTTTCAGTGATTAAATTGAATGCTTGCAAAATTACATGGACCCCGGGTAAAATTTGTGCATACCCGTATTTACGCACAAGTCCCTCCCCAAAACGACGCCATTCGGGGAGGGATATAAATAGGCCTTATTTAGGCCTAATGAGGTCTTAAACCTCATTTTGCTCTCATCTCTTCTCTCTCTAACTGAGAGATATCTCTCGGTTCTCTCTAGCTTCCTCGCCTCAGGAACATCAGCTGCCAGTCAGCGGTCGTGCACCGCCGATCGCCACCACCGCCGGCCACCACCCACGGTGGCCGAAAAACATATAATACCCCCAAAATTTCCTCTTTTCCCCTAAAGCCTAAAACAAACTCTATTTTCCCTAAATAGCCTTCAATCAAAGTAGATATAAGGTTTACACCTTCGATGGTTCGTCTTCTCCGGCGGTGCGTGGAGGTGCGTAGGTGCTCCGATGATGGTAAGGCTTCGCTTCTTTCACTCTCTTTTATTTTCTAATTTTTTGTATACTGGATGCTTGTTGTGTTTGCGTTGGCTTGCTTGTTCTCTTCTTTGTAGGTGCATCCATATTTATAGGGGTTTCGATGCTCCCTTTGGACCGGTTAATGGAGTGTACCCCGGTGAGTCACCGTAGCTACGGTGGTGATTCACCCTAGGGGTGGTGAGCTGTGCGGTGGAGAGACTGGGTGTAACATCCTCCATACCGGGTTAGTGATCAAATTGTGGAATTTTAAAATTTAGTGACCAAAGTAGATAAATTGAATAGTTAAAAGATTTAATGGGAATATTTCATGTAGGATGGACAAGCAAAGAAGGGAAAGTAAGAGGGCAAATGAGTCTTTTAACAAGGAAAATAAATAAATCTTAGTTGGTGATATTTATTTCCACGTGGAAGCTATTGGAGAGAACCAAAGTTTCCAGATTTCTCTTCTTCTTCTTCACCGTGAAGACAAAGCTAAAAGGTGAGTTTTCTTGTTAATCAAATTCTTGATGAATTTAAGGTTGCTTATTGATCATTAGATGATAACTAAGCTTAAGGAAAACTTATGTTATCTTAAAGCCATAAGATGATGGGGTTAGGAAGGATTAAAGAAAGGAAGTAGAAAAGTAAAATCTTAGATTAGAGTTCATAATAAGATTTAGAAGTGAGATTTGACTTGTCATCAAGCTAATTAAAGGATATGAAGTGTCAGAATTCGATTTAGAACATGTTGGAAATTGAGTGAAATTCTTAAATTTTATATGGAGAATTGGATTTCTAAGTTTTAAAGGTATCGAATGGATAATAATTAGTTTAAGTAAGTGTATGCAAGTTAGGGATATAAAAGGAGGAGAAATATAAAGTGTAGAGAATATTATAAAGAGATTTTCGTGCTTAAAATGACATTTCTGGGCTATGTGCATCGATGCACATTGAATGTGCACCGATGCATCAAGGATAAATCCCAGAAATTGTTCAAGGTGTATCGATGCACATGAAGTGCATCGATGCACTCTTTTAAAATACAAACATCGAATTCCATCAGTGCATTGATGCATAAGGAGTGCATCGATGCACCCCCTTAAATATAAACATCGAATATGATTTATGCAACTATGCATGGTGTGGTGTATCGATGCATACCTTCATTAAAAGATGAAAATGGCTTTTCTTTTAGCACAAGAAATGATAGTTTAGAATACATTAATTAGTATACTGATTAGCATCAATGAATTACTCTGTAGATACCGAGCCTAAACAAGTTCCAGAATAATTGCCTCGTAAGATAGATCGAGGAAAAGCAAGGAAATATAGGTGAGTGCATATGCATAGCATGAATATAGTATTCTATTCAGTTCTAGACTTGTGATAAGTCTAGATTCAATATTTTGATACATGATCGCATTTCATATTATGATACATGACATGAATTCATATTATATGCATTAAGTGACATGAATATACATGAAAGGTTATATAAGCTATGTGATACAATGATGGTACATGATATGTTTATGTGATAAAGGTATGGAAATTATATGTCTATACAATATAAATTATGGGAATGGTGAAAGCCCATGTTATGTAGATGAGAACTATAGGTATAGTTGGCATGCCAAGAGTAGAGGGTCTACGCGGTCCTTCGGGACATATATGTATTCTTTGGAACATGTGTGAGGTATTTTAAGACACAAACTTGATCCTTGGCATATGTATATGATTCTTAAGGAAATTTTCTATGTGGTCGCGGCACTTCGGTGCAATTCTACGTGGCACTTCGGTGCATTTAGACGAGCTGTGGTGACAACATAGTGCAAAACCTCACAATACTCACATACCTTAGGTTCTCATTATGGTATCATGGGCCAATAATCTTATTAATATGAATTCATGAATGTTAATATATTATTCTTACAGGTAAACAACATGGTGATATAAACTGCATGGTTAATCATTTGATTTCATCTCATTTCATTTAATTATGGCATTTCCATTACATTTCTTTGTTATCATTATTATTATATTGCCTCACTAAGTCGATGACTTAGCGTGTGAGTGTTTCACACGTAGGATCCGAGAAAGTAGACAATCAAGGTTAAGCAGCTGGACAACATTATTCCTGCAACTATCATATCAGAAGCAACTTAATAGTATGTCATTTTGTTATGTAAATCAATGTTGGCATGTAATAGAATGTTAAGTTGTGTATGCTCTGAGTATTTTGATAAACTTGTATTAACATATGTATATTATTGTATTTTAATAATACAAGTTCAAATGTTTTATCGGTTTTTTTAAGAGTATGGTTTTGTTTAGTCAATGTGACATCCTAGACTCGTATCAGGGTCGGGTATGAGTTGAGGGTGTTACATTTAATGGTATAAGAGCTATGGTTTAGCCGATTCTAGGCATAAACCAGAGTCTATAGAGTATTTAAATGGAATACATGCCAATATATAGTGAGAACTTCTGATCTGGTATAATATGAGTATGTTATTTTGCTAATAGAATAATATGTTTATTTTATTAGATGTCCGGACATAATAGCTCCCGAAGTGAAGCGGGAGAAGATAGGCCTGCTGAAAGCAGTAATTCACATGCCCTGGCCAGGCAAGGTGAAGGACAGGCATCTCAGGGAGTGCCTGTACAAGATCAAGACACTTTCTTCAGGACGTATGACGCTATTCTGACGCGTCTTCAACCTCCTGCCCCACCAACTCAAGGAATGAATGTAGCAAAAGAGTTGAGAGGTTTAGGAGCTCTCGAATTTAAGGGAGAAGCTGAGGAAGGTCATGTTACGACAGATCTTTGGCTAAATGATTTGAAAATCATGTTGGATGGTCTCCACTGATCTGAAGTGAAGAAGCTAGATGGAGCTGTCTCTTTACTGAGGGGTCAGGCGAGGATATGGTGGACGAACGTCACCATGAGGATGTCAAGTAACCAATTGACTTGGTCTTTGTTCTTAGATGAATTTAAAAAACAAGTACATTGGAGATTAATTTATTCGGCAAATGAAGCAGGAGTTTATGAACTTGAAACAGATGAACCGCTCTGTATATGAGTATGAATGTGAGTTCAAAAACCTGAGTAGGTTTGCATCTGAGCTTGTGCCTACTGAAAAAGAGGCTTGTGAATGGTTTGTGGAGGGCTTACGCCCTAGATTGAAAGAGATGCTACTAGTATTAAATTTGTCCTCGTTCCAAGAGGTGATCAATCGTGCCAAAGCTCTTGAAAGAGCTCAGAATGAGAGATTTTGGGACTCAAGAGTTCAATCATCAAAGAGGACGGGTGCTTCTTCTAGCTCAGCACCACCAAAAAGAGGAAGAGACTTAGGATTTCGATCACAAGCTAGATCAGAATCAGTTGCATCATCTGCTAGGGGAGTAAGTCAGGCAAGACCTAGACAGACACAGTCAGTGGGATCTGGTGCTGGGAGATCTAATCAGGGTCAAGCAAGACAGTGTCAGTATTGTGGGAAAACTATTTTGGGGCTTGTCGGATGCTGCTGGGACTTGTTTCCGATGCAGAGATGTCAGACATTTTATCCGGGATTGTCCGTTGATGGTTGGTGAGCCTGTACCATATGAAAGAGTTGGTTCTACCTCACAGAGAGGATGAGGAAGAGGTAGATGAAGGAACCAGTTTGAATCCTCTGCTCAACCTGAAGTTCGGTCAACCGCACGAGTGTACAATTTAAAGACAAGTGAAGATCGTGATAACCCTGATATTATAGCAGGTACTTTTCAGCTGTATGATAAATTGGTAATGGTACTAATGGATCCAGGATCTAATTATTCTTACATTACAAGTAAGTTAGTAACAGAATTGAGGATTCCCTTAGAAGCTACGAGTAATGAGATTATAGTAACTAATCCTTTAGGCCATAGTGCTCGGGTGAACAAAGTCTGTAAGGGGTGTCCCATAAAGATTCAGGGAATTGAATTCCCTGCTAATATGATGGAATTACCCTTTGATGAGTTTGAAGTGATTTTGGGAATGGATTGGTTGTTCCATTACTATGGAGATGTTAATTGCATATCGAAAAAGATAACCCTGAAGAGTCCAGGAGGAACAAAAATAAGTGTGATCAGTGAAAGATTTAATCCTTTAGCAAATGTAATATCAGTAATGTCTGCTAAGAAGCTATTGTTATAAGGATGTTAGGGTTTTCTTGCAAATGTGATAGATACAAGAACTAAAGAAAAAGGATTTGATGAGATTCCAATAGTTCGTGAATTCCCTGATGTTTTCCCTACTGAGTTGCCAGGATTACCTCCAGATAGAGAGGTAGAATTTCAAATTGAAGTAATGCCGGGAACAACTCCGATTTCAATGACACCTTATCGGATGGCTCCGAAAGAATTGCAAGAGTTAAAGAATCAATTGCAAGAGTTGTTAGAAAATGGATTTATTCGACCAAATGTGTCACCTTGTGGAGCTCCAGTGTTATTTGTTAAGAAGAAGGATGAATCAATGCGTCTCTGTATTGATTATCGATATCTTAATAAGGTGACCATTAAGAATAAGTATCCCCTTTCGCGCATTGATGACTTGTTTGATCAGCTAAAAGGAGCTTCGGTATTTTCGAAGATTGATCTATGTTCGGGTTATCACCAATTGAAGATTCAGGAGAAAGATATTCCGAAGACGGCTTTCAGAACAAGATATGGTCATTATGAATTCATTGTAATGCCATTCGGAGTAACAAATGCACCTGCTACTTTCATGGATCTCATGAACAGGATTTTTCAGCCCTATTTGAACCAGTTTGTTGTTGTCTTTATTGATTACATATTGGTGTATTCGAAATCCATTGAAGAGCACATCACACATTTGAGGATAGTTTTGTAAATTCTCAGGGATAAGAAGCTTTATGCGAAATTGTCTAAATGTGAATTTTGGCTAAATGAAGTAATTTTCTTGGGGCATGTGATCTCGGCAGATGGGATTAGAGTGGACCCTCAAAAGGTTAAAGCTATAATGGACTGGAAAGTTCCCAAGAATGTATCCTAAGTTTGGAGTTTCCTGGGACTTGTCGGTTATTATCGAAGATTTGTTAAGAATTTTTCGATGATAGTTCTGCCTTTAACGAAGCTGATGAGAAAGAATGTACCATTTGTTTGGACTTCTGAATGTCAAGAAAGTTTTGAAGCTTTAAAGAGGATTCTGACAGAAACTCTTATATTGGTTCAACCGGAATTTGGAAAGAATTTTTTCGTATACAGTGATGCGTCCCATAACGGGTTGGGGTGTGTATTAATGCAAGAAGGGAAGGTGGTAGCGTATGTATCGAGGCAGTTGAAACCACATGAAAAGAATTACCCCACCCATGATTTAGAAATGGCTGCAGTGGTGTTCGCTCTCAAGATTTGGCGTCATTATCTGTATGGAGAATGATGTTATTTGTATACGGATCATAAGAGCTTGAAATACCTGATAACTCAAAAAGAGCTTTATTTGAGACAAAGGAGATGGGTTGAGTTTTTGAGAGATTATGACATAATAATTGACTATCATCCCGGAAAGGCTAACGTGGTAGCAAATGCTTTGAGTAGAAAGAACGTTTATAACTTTTTGAGCTATGGATGCAAGGTTATCTTTAACTGGAGACAGTGGTCTATGTGCAGAGTTAAAACTTAAACCAGCATGGTTGGAACGAATAAGAGAATGGCAAAGTAAAGATGAAACGTGTTTGAAAAGAATTGATCAAGTAAAGAGTAAAGAGATTAAAGACTTTGAGGTTAAGTCGGATGGAAATTTGTATTATAAAGAAAGAATTGTGATACCAGATTATGAAGAGTTGAAGAAAGATTTATTGACATAGGCTCATTGCAGTCCATTGACGATGCACCCGGGTGAAACTAAGATGTATATGGATTTAAAAGATCGGTATTGGTGGCCAGGGATGAAACGAAGCATTACTGAATTTGTGTCCAAGTGCTTAACATGTCAACAAGTCAAAGTTGAACATCAAGTTTCGTCTGGATTGTTGCAACCACTTTCTATTCCACAATGGAAGTGGGAAAATGTAACGATGGATTTTGTTTCGAGGTTACCCTTGACTCCAAACAAAAGAGATTCAATTTGGGTAATTGTTGACCGATTGACCAAGTCAGCATATTTTATTCCTGTCAGAACATATTTCTCTATGGAAAAGTATTCGGAGCTGTATATTGGAGAAATTATTAGATTGCATGGAGTACCTGTTTCTGTAGTTTCTGATCGAGATCCTCGATTCACCTCAAGATTCTGGAAATCCTTACATGGAACGTTGGGGACTCGTTTAAATTTTAGCACAGCTTTTCACCCTCAGACAGACGGACAATCAGAAAGGACAATTCAAATATTAGAAGATATGTTGTGAGCATGTATCATTGAGTTTAAAGGGTCGTGGGAGAAATACTTACCATTGACGGAGTTCGCTTACAACAATAGTTATCAGTCCAGTATTAAAATGGCACCCTATGAGGCGTTATATGGGAGGAAGTGTTGTACGCCATTAAACTGGTATGAGCTCAAAGATCGAAGTGTACTTGGTCCATATTTGATTCAAGATATGGAAGAGAAAGTTCGAGAAATTTAGTATAACCTAAAAGTGGCATTTGATCGGCAAGAGTCCTATTCGGACCTTAAAAGAAAGGAGATTGAATTTGAAGTTAAGGATAAAGTATTTTTGAAGGTATCTCTATGGAAAAAAGTATTACGATTTGGTTGGAAAGGAAAGCTAAGTCCTAGATTCATCGGGCCATATGAAGTTGTTAAAAGAATAGGACCAAGAACATATAAGTTATCTTTGCCACCAGAAATGGAGAAAATCCATAATATTTTCCATGTATCCATGTTACGAAGATACATGTCTGATCCTTCTCATGTTGTTGCACCAGAACAAGTAGAAGTTCAACTTGATTTGACCTATGAAGAGGAACCAATACAAATTTTGGCTCACGAAGTTAAACAATTGAGAAATAAATCAGTTCTGTTGGTCAAAGTTCTTTGCAGGAATCACAAAGTAGAGGAAGCCACGTGGGAACGTGAAGAAGATATGCGATTTCAATATCCTCATATATTCGTGCAATGAAAATTTGAGGATGAATTTTCTTAAGGGATGGAGATTTGTATCATCCTCCATACTGGGTTAGTGATCAAATTGTGGAGTTTTAAAATTTAGTGATCAAAGTAGATAAATTGAATAATTGAAAGATTTAATGGGAATGTTTCATATAGGATGGATAAGCAAAGAAGGAAAATTAAGAGGACAAATGAGTCTTTTAATAAGGAAAATAAATAAATCTTAGTTGGTGATATTTATTTCCACGTGGAAGCTATTGGAGAGAACCAAAGTTTCCAGATTTCTCTTCTTCTTCTTTCTTATTCTTCACCGTGAAGACAAAACTAAAGGTGAGTTTTCTTGTTAATCAAATTCTTAATGAATTTAACGTTGCTTATTGATCATTAGATGATAACTAAGCTTAAGGAAAGCTTAGGTTATCTTAAAACCATAAGATGATGGGGTTAGGAAGGATTAAAGAAAGGACGTAAAAAAGTAAAATCTTGGATTAGAGTTCATAATAAGAATTAGAAGTGGGATTTGACTTGTCATCAAGCTAATTAAAGGATATGAAGTGTAAGAATGGATAATAATTAGTTTAAGTAAGTGTATGCAAGTTAGGGATATAAAAGGAAGTGAAATATAAAGTGTAGAGAAGATTATAAAGAGATTTTCGTGCTTAAAATGACATTTCTGGGCTATGTGCATCGGTGCACATTGATGTGCACCGATGCATCAAGGATAAATCCCAGAAATTGTTCAAAGCACTCTTTTAAAATACAAACATCGAATGCCATCAGTGCATCGATGCACCCCCTTAAATATAAACATCGAATAGGATTTATGCATCGATGCATGGTGTGGTGCATCGATGCATACCTTCATTAAAAAGATGAAAATGGCTTTTGTTTTAGCCCAAGAAATGATAGTTTAGAATATATTAATTAGTATACTGATTAGCATCAATGAATTACTCTGTAGATACCGAGCCTAAACAAGTTCCAGAAAAATTGCCTCGTAAGATCGATCGAGGAAAAATTAAGGAAATATAGGTGAGTGCATATGCATAGCATGAATATAGTATTCTATTCAGTTCTAGACTTGTGATAAGTCTAGATTCAATATTTTGATACATGATCGCATTTCATATTATGATACATGACATGAATTCATATTATATGCATTGAGTGACATGAATATGCAGGAAATGTTATATAATCTATGTGATACAATGATGGAACATGATATGTTTATGTGATAAAGGTATGGAAATTATATGTCTATACAATATAAATTATGGGAATGGTGAAAGCCCATGTTATGTAGATGAGAACTATAGGTATAGTTGGCATGCCAAGAGTAGATGGTCTACGCGGTCCTTCGGGATATATATATGTATTCTTTGGAACATGTATGAGGTCTTTTAAGACACATACTTGGTCCTTGGCATATGTATATGATTCTTAAGTAAATTTTCTACGTGGTCTTTAGGGACAAGCTTATATGGCACTACGGTGCAATTCTACGCGGCACTTAGGTGCATTTATACGAGCTGTGGTGACATCATAGTGCACAAACTCACAATACTCACATACCTTAGGTTCTCAGTATGGTATCATGGGCCAATAATCTTATTAATATGAATTCATGAATGTTAATATATTATGCTTACAGATAAAGAATATGGTGATATAAACTGCATGGTTAAGCATTTGATTTCATCTCATTCCATTTAATTATGGCATTTTCATTACATTTCTTTGTTATCATTATTATTATATTGCATCACTAAGTCGATGACTTAGCGTGTGAGTGTTTCACACGTAGGATCCGAGAAAGTAGACGATCAAGGTTAAGCAGCTGGACAACATTACTCCTGCAACTATCAGATCAGAAGCAACTTAATAGTATTTCATTTTGTTATGTAAATCAATGTTGGCATGTAATAGAATGTTAAGTTGTGTATGCTCTGAGTATTTTGATAAACTTGTATTAACATATGTATATTATTGTATTTTAATAATATAAGTTCAAATGTTTTATCGGTTTTTAAGAGTATGGTTTTGTTTAGTCAATGTGACATCCTAGACTCGTATCCGGGTCAGGTATGAGTTGAGGATGTTACACTGGGTGCATTAAATGCACCCATATCTTGCTTTGATCTAAGATGATATGGCACGCTTCGGTTGGAGAGTTCGTCATCGGAGGCATCATCATCTCTATGGCGATGCCGAAATAGCCCTAGGGTTTCAATGAGTACCCTAGGGTTTTGCTGGTTCATTGCTACCCTTTGGACCTGCCTCTGATTCGATGGTGGAAACAAGTTGGCGGCCGCTGCTAAGGTAAAATCCCTAACTGATAAAAGATTTGGGCCTTCCATCTTTGTCTTGATCGAACGGTTGAGGAAGCTGGCGGTACTGGAGAACAATGTGTAAAACCCTAACTGAGTTGGGTTCACTTCTTGGGCTTGTTGGGCTATTCAGGTCCAATTTGGGCCTAATTTGAGTCTGGTTTGTAATATGGATTTTGGAATCTGCTTGTAATTGGGCCTTCGGGCTTTGTAAATGTTTTACATTTGAGGCCTGTAAAATTATAACTATTAGGAATAATAATATAATTATAATATAATAATATTTATTATAATATTTATAACATATATATATAATAAATGTCACTCGGACGAAAACTAATGTCGACACAATGTAAGAAAAAAAGGTATAATTCATGATATATATATTCGTGCTCACTACATCTTCCCACATACAAACCAACGACTTAATGATTCACACTATTTAACTTATTACCTCATTGAATGACGATAAAGTTTCAGATACAAACATGAGTCCATTTTAGGAACATGATGATAGATGTATATTTTTCCAGTGAGTTTATGACAGTCGCTTCACCATTATTTCCCACTCATTAACTTTCCAAACATTTTGAAAGGAAAATATTGGGCTTTGGTGAGATTAACTTCAACCAATGCTTTTTTACTTCATAACACTAGACATTGAAACTCATAATACTGGGTTTATTATTGTATCTTTATAATTAAGAAACTATTAATGAATAAGTAAATCATATTTTTAATGTAACATCCTAAAATCAGGGCTAGTGATCAAAATGCAAGTTTTCAAACTTTGAGGAATGATTTCAAAAGATTGAAAAGTTCAAGGACTTATTTTGTAACATCCCAAAACATGGCTAGTGACTAAAATATAAATTCTAAAAACTTTGTGTTTAATTTCAAAATAAGTTAAAAGTTCAGGGACTTAATTGAAAATATTTTATGAATGATGGTTTAGTAAAGATTAAAAGAAAGAAGGGTAAAATGGTCTTTTGATAAGAAAGATTTTTATCTTTCTTTTGTAGGCTATATAACATGTGGGAGATGAGGAATGAAGGAAAAAAAAGTTTTCAGAGTTCTCTTCTTCTCCTTTCTTCTTCATACGTGAAGGACCAAGAAAAGGTGAGTTTTCTATATGGTTAATTTCTTGTTGACTTTTTGAGTTGGTTATGATCATTAGATAATACTTAAGCTTAAAGAAAGCTTAAGTCAACTTTAATTCAAAGGGTACCGATACCTTAAGGATTGTATCGATACCCCCCTTGAAACGAAAAGTTATCGAATGTAATTTGGGTATTGATACCTTAGTGAAAGGATGTATCGATACCCTTGCAAGAGAAAGTTGGGATTTACTCTTTCTTATAGCTTAAGAAATCAAGGATCGAATCATAATATTGGGAATACTAATATGTATTAATGTTTGATTATGTAGATATATCAATCGAGAGCAAGTCCAGATCAGTCGACAAGTATTGGGCATCGAAGAAAAGATAAGAGAACGATATTGACTAGTGAGGCCAGATGAGTGCATACTAGTTATATGATGTGTAATGGAAATAAGACTTGCAACGAGTCTATTTCCTATATTAGAGTGCATGAATTAAGGAGTATAAGCATGTGTTTGATATGAGTATATGCGTGCTATATGTTATGGTATGTGTTACATGATATGTGTAAATACATGTTAGTGTAATAAATCATGTGAATCGATATAAATAATTCATATAATTATATACGAATGTGATATAAGTTACGTGATCATGAATTATGTAGATAATAAAGACATAAGTAATAACAAGAGGAAGTAGTATAAGCTTTGTGATATAAATACCAATAATTATATGGACATGTAATATAGGTTAGATACTGAGGATTTATGTGTCTATATGACTAGGATAAGAGATAAGAACAATAGGTAAACTATGGAATAAGAATTTAAGTATTTATGTGTTATCATCTTAAGTACTTATGTGAATACATGATAAGTGAACACGAAACATAGGGAATGTTCTAAGTTTAAGGGAACTATATAACATATAGTATATTGTATGATAATGATTTAGGGAAATATGATAACTAAGTAATATTTATATATATTAGATCCATGTGAGCTAATATGATGAACTTATGTGATTAAATGAAGATTGAGATAAGTTTAGTAGCATTGATATATATATATGATAATAAAATGAGAAACAAATGTAAACTAGGAAATAATGGCATAAGTTATTATACTAATATGTAATATTAGTTGTATGGTAATTATATAGGAAAATATATGAGAATATATGCGTAGGTAACAAAAGATGTGAATCTGAGCTAAGTGAATATAGGAAACTAGTATAAACTTTATGTGATATAGATGATTATGAAAATCTGTAAGATAATATATATTGTATTAATATACATATTATAATAAGATATGTATAAGAGTACTTGCTTAAATTATATGGTTATAAGTTATGTTAATACATTTTGCTTGTATTACATGTTATGTGAGTATGATATGAACCATGTGACTAGAGAAATATATGTGAACAAGATATGACATATATGTTTATATGGGCACATTAATAAGTGATATAAGCTATGTGACAAATGAATAGGAAATCATATGAAAAGTGACATGAACTACGAGAAAAGAAGCTACGTGATTACATGTATATGTGTATAAATGTGATAATGAACTATGTGAAATAAACTATGAGATTATATGCTTATGTAATGTGAATATGTGATAAAGTTAATAATAATGCCCATGTTATGTGTTATGAGAGCTAGGGGTATAGTTGGCATGCCAAGAGTCAAGGGTTCTACGTGGTCATTCAGGATATATATGTAATTCTTTATAACATATATGTGGTACTTCGGTACACTTATTTGGTCCATTGTATTATGTATATGATTCTTAAGGAGTGGTCCTCCGGGACATATGTGATATGTGGTCCTTCGGGACATTTCTACACGGTCCTTCGGGACATTTCTACACGGTCCTTCGGGACAAAGTCTAAGTGCCCCTAGTGGGATTTTATATGAGCTGTGGTGACAGCATATGTGCACAACCTCTATAGACTCACATATCTGTAGTTCTCACATGTGTACATGGGCTAATAAAGAGATAAAAATAAATAAATCTGGTATAATGATATGTTTGCTTCTTTGTGCAGTGATATATGTGTTATATGATGTTAATGTGTATATATGGTAAGTAAAGAGTTATATGATAAAATAGAATAATGATAATCCTAAGAATAATAATAATAAGAATAATGAAATGATATGTATATGTATGTATTTATGTTTTGACGCATAATGCATTCTATAAATTATTATGATTACATGAAATGTGCATAGTATGAATTAGTAATGATATGTCATAATACGTTTAGTTATGCCTTACTAAGTCATCGACTTAGCGTGTGAGTGTTTCACACGTAGGTTTCGAGAAGCAAGAAGAGGAGTAAAACAAGGGTAGGCAATGCAAGATAGGTCAGCTTCTTCTTCCCGATTATCAGATCATAAAAGTATTGTATTAATAGGTATTTTGCTATCTGAAATTGTAGTTGGCATGTAAGATAAATGATTTGAATTGTATATGCTCTGATAAGTTTGTAAAAACTTTTATTTTGAAATAATATGAAGTTTTTTTTATATAGCGGGAAATTTTCATTATTTTGAACAAGTAAAGGTTTTAAAATTTGATGTGACATCTCGGACTCGGATCCAGGTCGGATACGGGTTGAAGGTGTTACATATTTGGAAATATTTTGTGAAGGATTGTTAGTAATTAATTATTAAATGAAGTAAAGGGAAAAATGATCATTTGATAAGAAAGATTTTTATTTTCCCTTTATAAGAGAATGAACCACGTGGAAAAGGGGGAGAAGGGAAAGAAAACTCTAGAGACTTGTTATCTTCTTCCTCTCGTGGCTTTGGTAAGGTGAGTGGGATTCAATTTGATTGTTTCTTTAATTTTAAGATTTCTTTTGATTCTTAGAGTGATAAGAAAGCTTAAGGGAAGTTTTAAATGGTTTAAAACTCAAAGATGAATAAGTTATGAGAAATTAAGTAGCAAGAGTTTTTAAGTGAATTATTAAAAAAGGGTTAGTAAATAAATTTTGAAGTGAAATTTGATTTATCAATGGTATAATTAAGAAGTTATAAATAATAGAAGTAAATTAAGAACACGTTGAAAATGTTGTGAGATTCTTTGTTTCAAGAATTTAAATGAGATATTGAAGATAATGATGTTTAATATGGATATAAGATGGTTTTAAAAAGTATATTTGAGTTTGGTAGTATGAAAGGAGTTTAATATGGAAGATATATGTAAATATGGAAGAAATTTCAAGCTAAAAAGATAAATTATGGGCATGGGGTATCAGTACTGTTAATCTAGTACCAATACTTTAAGAAGAAAATGGTCAATATTTGAGGGAGGGTATTGGTACTTTGTGAATCAGTATCGATACCCTAAGCAAAAAACTTGATAAGATATTCAAGGGGTATCGATACCCAGAAGGGTAGTATCGATACCAAGGGTACCGATACCATAAGGATAGTATCGGTACCATTGTTGAAACAAGGATTTCGAATGCAAAAATCTAGTACCAATACTTAAGAAGAAAATGGTCATATTTGAGGGAGGGTATTGGTACTTTGTGAATCAGTATCGATACCCTAAGCAAAAAACTTGATAAGATATTCAAGGGGTATCGATACCCAGAAGGGTAGTATCGATACCAAGGGTACCGATACCATAAGGATAGTATCGGTACCATTGTTGAAACAAGGATTTCGAATGCAAAAAAGGTATCAATACCCAGGCTTGGCATCGATACCACATCTAGGGAAGTATCGATACCCTACAGGGGTACCGATACTATTTAAGTAGAAAATGGAATTAAGCCTTTCTTTTGGTCTAAGAAATTAAGGATTGAATCATGATATTGGAATGTTGATATGCATATCAAATGTATGATCGTGTAGATATTGGTCAGAAGCGAGTATTTGATGAGTCAACGAAATAAGATCAAGCAAAGAAGAAGTAAGGGATCGGTATTGACTAGTGAGGCCAGGTCAGTGCTAGTTATTATGTATAAGATGTTTTATGGAAATAAGACTTGCGATGAGTCTATTTTCACTATTAGATTGTATGAGTTCATGAATGCAATTGTCGCATTGATATGATTTCTTTGGGACATTAATACATGGTGTCCTGATATGTGTTATGTGCATGACATGTAAATGATATAAGTTAAGTTATGTGATACTAAACTATGAAACTATATGAAATGTTATATGAGCATGTAAAATATGTCATAAGATCACGAATCATATAAAATAGTAAATGACTTATGATAACACATAAAGATATGAGTTAAGTGATTATAAACAGGTAGATATATGTTTAGATGAAGATATGATAACAAGACATAAATTATATGAGTTAAGTTTAGAGGAAACTAGCATAATAGACTTATTGTATTAAAGGAAAAGTGATGGAAGACCAAGAGAACAAATATAAATCATAACTAATGAATTATGAGACTATATGAAAATAGTATAAATTAGGGGACATGAACGAAATGGTAATACAAACTATAAGACAAGCCTTATAGGAAAGTATATATATTTAAAGGAAATTATGATAGGAGTTATAGAATGAAGAACTATAAATCCTATGATAGGTTATAGGTGTTATATGATTGAGCAGGAAATGGACATAAGATATAGTCAGGAGAAAATATTATGTGATATAAGTATATGACATTACTATATGGATTATATGAAAGAATATATATGAATACATATGTAAGCTTATATAGTATTGATATGACATATAAGATTATATGCATGCATGATAATATGAGAAAGTGAACTAAGTTAAATGATATTGAATTATGTGAATAAAAGAGATTAAAACATAGACTGTATGAAAGGATATAAGCCATATTATATGACATTGGTGAACATATGAGAAAGGATAAGAGATATATGTGTGTTATATGATATATGTGAGATATGGGAAGCATATGTGAACAAGATATGGCAATGACTGACATGTTTGTAGGAACACATGAGAAGTGCTATAAGCCATGTGACATATGAATATGAAATCATATGAAAAGTGACATGTACATGTGAATATGTGAAATAATATATATAATAATAATGCCCATGTTATGTGTCATGAGGGTTAGAGGTATAGTTGGCATGCCAAGTTGAGGGTTACCTATGTCCTTCGGGACATATGGACAGGTCCTTCGGGACATAGATGACGTCCTTCAGGACATAGATTTCATATGCCACTCAGTGGGAATTATATGAGTTGTGGTGACAACATAGGTGCATAACCTCAATGTACTCACATATCTTTAGTTCTCACATATGTACATAGGCTAAGACAGAGATAACAAGAAATACCTTATATATGTGTTGTATATGCTTATGTGATATGAGATGAATTATAGAAACTGTATGATGATATGTTTGATTCTTTTTGAATTGATTTACGTGATATATGATGTGCACACATAGTAAATAAAGGATCATATGATAAAAAGGATTAATAAAATGTGAGTAGAAGAGATGATATGTGCATGTGTACTTGTTTATGAAAGGATATATGTTTGTGCATGATATAATCGTATTAAGTGTTTATGCATTGTTAGGAATTTGAGTTTCTATTGTTAGTAATGCTCAATCCCACATAGTATTGGAAACACTATTGGGAATGTGTATTTATGGTTTGGATTTTCCACTTCCTTGTTGAGTGAAAGAGAATAAAGGGGACTCTCGCGCAACGCCGCTGCCGCCGTCCGTCTCAGCTTGGCTCGACACGACGCGGAATGGCTCGGCTCGGATACTATCTTTTTAAAGAAAATTCTTGACGAATTTCTCTTTAAAAGAAACAAATGGAAAATGCTGAGGACGGTTAATTCAAATGATACAGTTGGTTTATGAGTTATAATTAAATAGCTTTTTCCTAAATTAACAAAACGTTAAGGTGTATCTTGATTGATTTCTAGCTTTGTACATAGGAGACAAGCGTTATCAGGAGTTACAGGATTATTTATTAATTTCAAGAGTTACATGATATAATTTCAGGATTTATAACAGCTGAATAATGGTGCAGTAAACCTGGACCATTTCTGAGTCAGGTTCATCTAGATGTTTCAGCTGTTACAAGGAATGATTTTAATCCTGATTTTTTATATGGACGATTTTAACCCTATTTCTAGCCTATAAATAGAGAGTTAAATTCATCTTCTCAACTCACTCTCAACATTTCAGAATTCACTCTCCAAGTGTTTTCTAGATATTCTCTCTGTGTGTTTTCCGATAAGAAGAGCAATACCACCAATAGTCCACTCCGGTTTCGGGTGTACGGAATTCGGAGCGATCGTGTTAACCTCGGGGGACGGTCCGCCTACTGCAGCAATTACCATAAGAAATTAGATTCTACCCCATATGAATTGTGGGGGGAAACCATTTTATCGGCAACTCATATCTTGAACCAAGTTCCTCATAAGAAATTAGATTCTACCCCATATTAATTATGAAAAGGATACGCTCCTAATTTATAATACCTGAAAGTGTTGGGGTGTCTGGCCAAAGTGAGTTTGCCAGACTTTAAGAAGTTCACAATCGGACCTAAAACCGTTGATGCAGTGTTTATAAGGTATGCTACAATTAGTGTTGCATACAGATTCATGCTTTTACAAGTTTATTCGATTTGTGAGTCAAGAGATTCTGTTTTCTTTGAAAATACTTTTCCTTTAAAGGAACCGAGAATAAATATCGAAACACAAATAGAATATACTCCATCCACTTCTTCTAGTATTCCTGATAGGTCTTCTCAACAAAATGATTTCAAGCCTAAAAGAAGTAAAAGGCAAATAGTTGAATCCTCTTTTAGACCAGACTTTATTACTTCCTTTATTTATAAGATAAATGATTTAGACTCCATTTTAGATCCTATACCTCCAATTTTTTTGTTAGATAAGGATCCTAAAACTTTTGAAGAAGCTATAAGATCTATCGATGCTAGTTTCTAGAAAAATGCTATTAATGATGAACTAGAATCGATAATGTCTAATCATACTTGGGAATTAGTTGACTTGCCCAAGGGATTCAAACCAATCTGCAATAAATGGGTCTTCCAGAAGAAACTGAGGCCAAATGGTTCGATTCAGTCATACAAGGCAAGGTTAGTCGTCAAAGGGTTCACTCAAAGGTTTGGTTTAGACTAATTTGATACATACTCTCCCGTTACGAAAATCTCAACGATTCGTGCATTATTTACGCTAGCCTCTATTCATGAGTTGCTGGTACATCAAATGGATGTTAAGATTACTTTTTTGAATGGGGATCTGGATGAGGAGATATACATGGAGCAGCCACTAGGTTTTGAAGCACCTGGTATGGAAGGTAAAGTCTGTAGACTTAAAAAGTCACTTTATGGACTTAAGCAGGCTCCTAAACAGTGGTATGAGAAATTCCATAAAACTATTCTTAGTTTTGGTTTTTTTGTGAATGGTTCGGATGCTTGTGTGTATTTGAAGATGTTTGGAACTAAATGTGTCATCATAAGCTTGTATGTTGATGACATGTTGATTTTCAGTTATAACATTAAGTCCATTAACAAAGTTAAGAGTTTCTTCTCCACAAAGTTTGAGATGAAGGATTTGGGAGAAGTAGATGTAATCTTAGGAGTCAAAGTTACCAAAACTGAAAATGGATTTTCTTTAAGTCAAACACATTATATAGAGAAAGTGCTAAAGAAATTTGATAGTTTTGATGTCGTTCGTGTTCGAACTCCTTATGACCCTAGCATACATCTTGTTAAGAATAAAGGAAGTAGCGTTTCCCAAACTGAATATGCTAAATTAATTGGAAGCTTAATGTTCTTAATGAACTATACTCAGCCTGATATTGCTTATGCTGTGAGTAGACTGAGTAGATATACTCATAATCCGAGTGGTGAACACTGGATTGCTCTTAAACGCTTACTGAAGTATCTTAAGGGTACTTTGGATTGGAAACTTGAGTTTGTTGGCTTTCCTGCGGTACTAGAAGGATATGTGATGCGGGTATGTTTTTACTTTGGGTGTAGAATCAATCTCGTGGAAATCATCAAAGCAGACTTGTATTGCTCGTTCTACTATGGAGTCAGAGTTTATAGCTCTTGATTTAGCTGGGCAAGAAGTCGAGTGGCTCAGAAGCTTGTTAGCAAATATTCCGTTGTGGGGAAGATCGACTCCTCCAGTTTCATTGTTGTGTGATTCACAAGCTGCGATATGTGTGGCTAAGAACCAAGCTTACAATGGTAAGAAAAGACACATCGCATAGACATGAATCAGTTAGACCTTAATAAAGAATGGAGTGCTCTCTTTAGAGTATGTGAAGTCAGAAAGGAACCTAGCAGATCCACTTACCAAAGGGTTAAGTCGGAACTGGTCCTAGATTCGTCGAGGGGATGGGCCTCAAGCCCATTGGTTGAGGAATTCATGGTGGATACCCAACTTAGTTATCTAAGTTCCATGTGGTCAAACGAAACCATGGAAAAACTCATAGTGCACATTCCTACTGCCTATCTCTATGACGAATAATGTGCATTCCCAGGGTGAGCTTAAGTGCTCTTAATAAATTCATTGCCCAAGCTTTGGGTGGTCTTAGTGAGAAAGACTTGATGAATTTATCGATTTTGGCTGAATATCTATTCTTAATAAGTTCATAACTCAGAGTGAGTGGGTATCCTAAGTGAGAAAGAAATAATGAACTTACCGACAGAAATGTTGAGTTTGTTAACTCTTATAATTTAAATCCAAGTATTTGGATGGTTCTAGTGAGAATGACTTATTGAATTTATCGATAAATGTGGTTGAATATTTATTCTTAATGACTTCTTATCCCAAAGTTTGGGTGGTTCATTAAGAATGAACTTGAAGAAAGTCAACATACCCTTTGTGAGGTTGAGCTATTATAAAAGCTCTTAATTATTTCATATCCCTTTTAAGGGTGGTTTATGTCGAGATAAACTTGATGAAATAACCTATGTAACTGAGAAGGGTTAGCCGCATTCTATGAAAAATGTTGGGCCATTTTTCTAGCACACTTACTAGAATCCTGAGGTAATATGGCCAAATATATACTTTTGTATATATATATCTTACACGAGGACTCAGGTGGATGAAGGGGTTAGTTGTGTGTTATGAGTTTACCCCCATCTTAGAAAATTCCAGACTAGTTTCACTTATCTAAGAGAATGATTGCTCATCATCACTATGTACTAGTTCCAGATACGTTTACTAGTGCTTAAGCAACTAATCTCGCTATTGCTCTTCTGGAAAGTTTTTTTCGAGTTTCAGAAGAATTATTTTGCAATATTGGGGGAATGTTGGTAATGATCAATCCCACATAGTATTGGAAACACTATTGGGAATGTATATTTATGGTTTCGATTTCCCACTTCCTAGTTGAGTGAAAGAGAACAAGAGGGACTCTCGCGCACCGCTGTCGTCGCCGTCCGTCTCGGCTTGTAGTCGTGGTCGTGGTAATACGTGTCTTCGACACGTCCGCACAGATACTATCTTTTTAGAGAAAATTCTTGAGGAATTTCTCTTTGAAAGAAAAAAATGGAAAATGTGAAAGATTTCAACTGATATTTATAGGATGTTGAGGATTGGTTAAATTCAAATGATAACAGCTAGTTTATGAGTTATCAGAAATTAAATAGCTTTTTCCTAAATTAAATCAAAAACGTTAAGATGTATCTGGACCGATTTCCAGCTTTTTACAGAGGAGACAAGCTGTTAATATCAGGAGTTACAGGAGATATATGATTTAATTTCAGGAGTTACATGATATAATTTCAGGAGTTATAACAGCTGAATAATGGTGCAATGAACCTGGACTATTTCTGAGTCAGGTTCATCTAGACGTTTCAGCTGTTACAAAGAATGATTTTAATCCTGATTTTTTATATGGACGATTTTAACCTATTTCTAGCCTATAAATAGAGAACTGAATTCAACTTCTCAACTCACTCTCAATATTTCATAATTCACTCTCCAAGTGTTTTCTAGATATTCTCTCTGTGTGCTTTCCGATAAGAAGAGCAATACTACCAGCAGTTCCACTCCAGTTTCGGGTGTACGAAATTCGGAGCGACCGTGTTAACCTCGGGGGACGGTCCGCCTACTGCAGCGATTACACACATTGGGGCAAATTCGTTTATAAGGCAGTGGTTATACCACGACACAGTTTACGAATCTGTTCCTTTTCAATTATTGTTTATCTTTCCTGTCAGTGCTAACGGTGTGATTTTGCAGTCTATTTTACCAACATCTATTATAAGTTTTATATGCTTCACTAAGTCATCGACTTAGCGTGTGAGTGTTTCACACGTAGGTTCCGGAAAAGCAAGAAGAGAAGCGAAGAGGAGCAAGACAGGTCAGCATATCCTTTACGAAGTTCAGATCAGAAAAGAAATGATTAATATGTATTTTGTTATTTTAAATATAGTTGGCATGTACTAATAGAATTGAGCTGAATATGCTCTAATATGTTTTGTAAAACCAATTGATTTTAAATAAATGAAAAGTAATCATTTTCTTGAATTGTGAAATTAACTTTTAGTCATTTTGTAAAGAAAAAAAATGTTTGAAAAGTCAATGTGACACCTTAGACTCGGATCCGGGTCGGATACGGATTAAGGGTGTTACATTTAATTTATTCCATATCCTTGCATTTATATAATATTAAAGTGTTATGTTTAACAATATGACTCAATCCAACATGTATCATACGAACAAACAAATCATCATATTTATGAAATTCAGGAAAAAAAATTAAATGTTAATATTGAGAAAAGTGGTAGGAAGCATGGTTTTCAGAACCGGATCGGTTAGCGAACCGGTCATGCTACCGATTCACTGGTTCAACCGGTCGAACTGGTCCGACCTGTCGGAAGAACCGGACGACGTCATAATTATTTAAAAAATTAAATAAAAATACCAAAAATATTTAATAAAAAATAATTTTTTATATCACAAGTCATATTCAAAGCAAGTCATAACATATATAAGTTAAAAACCATAAAATCAAGTGAAACAAAATGATTCAAATTAACCACAACATAATATTTAAGGTAAAACATATTAAATAATAAATATAATTATATAACTATAATTAAAAAATAAATTTGGGGTTAAAAAATCATAACAAAATGATATTGTTTGGTTTAATTTTTTTTTAAAAACAATCCCACATGGCTAAGAAACATAGAAGAGCATCCCAAAAGTCTAAAGAGTAAAAATATGAGAACAAAACAATCTCACATTGCTAAGAAACATAGAAGCGCATCACAACTAACTTCTATAAATAATAGAGGTAATTTGGCATTCAAAATCATGGAGTCTTTTGGTGAGCATTGAGTGAACTATTCTTTCACTTCAATCAAGCTCGAATTTTAGGCTTCAATCGAGCTTCTAATTTTTTTTTGAGTTCAAGCCTTTTTGAGTTCAATTTTCAATATTATATTTCGAGTTTGAGTTGAACTTGATAATTTTTAGCTTGTGAGTTTGCGTTGAGTTGAGCTTACTTTTAAAGTTTTCAAGTTCGAAGTCGAGCTCAGCAATACTCGAGTTCGACTTGGCTCGTTTAACAAACGACGTTGTTTGGTTTAATTTTTTTTTTAAAAAAAAAAAACAAAAATCCCGGGTTTTCCCAGTTTTTTCCGATTTTCAGCCGGTCCGGTTCGAACGGTTCAGCGGTTCTGGCCGGTTCACTAATAGCGGTTCAATCGGTTTAGATTGAACCGGACTAAGTAACGGTTCCCGGTTGAACCGGCCAGTCCGGTCCGATTTTCAAAACAGAGGTAGGAAGTTGATGGAACTTGATATCTTGCTTAAAGGATATCAAGATACTTACCATTTGAACCAACCTCTGTTGGTGTCCAACATGTTCTTAAAGTTGAAAAAGAACAAGATCTAAGGAGCCTTGTGGGTCGGTCTCTCCTTTGTGCAATGACTAACTAATCTCGGAGTTTTAAAACTTGGGTGAAAGCTATGAGAATGGACTCCCAAGTTCAGTAGACGGAGTCGACAATGACAATTCTATTTGCAATTTTAACTCATATGCCTATAAATTTATGCTAACTCTTGGTTTTAGTCGTTTATACTAAATATTCAACCTTACTTTGTTTATATCGATATGAAATTTTGAAATAAAATTTTTTATAATATAAACACTATCCATGATTAAAATGAGTTTGTTTTTTCCATACTAAAATTATATGCCTTGAAAAACCCAACTCTTGGTTTTAGTCGTTTATACTAAATATTCAACCTTACTTTGTTATATCGATATGAAATTTTGAAATAAAATTTTTTATAATATAAACACTATCCATGATTAAAATGAGTTTGTTTTTTCCATACTAAAATTATATGCCTTGAAAAACCCGTAATCTGAATAATATGCGAATAGATAAAATAACCACAAACATTGAAATTCCAATATCATATATAATATATATGTCTGCAACATTCTATATTATGTTTAAGTTGTGTACAAGATATTGATAAGCAAACTGAAATGAATGTTTGACCAGAGAATTGTTTGTTGTTTCGTACGTAAATCCTTCCAGAGAAAGAAAAGAAAAACAAAACATGAAAAGCCATTTTTAATTGAACCCTGATTATGACCAAGACATAAGTGTGTTCTTTCTAGATGATTTCCGGTAATCCTATTGACAATATCAAAATTGTTGAGACATGTTTCAGAGTTGATTGACCACCATACAATTTCAAATGGATAAAAAACCGGCCGCCATGCATGCATGTGATTCTGATGCTGAAATATTGGAAAATTCCTACACATTTATGCTTCAAATCAAATTCATATTATAATAACTATATTTTTATGTGAATATTTGATTAACCAAAACTGGCATGCAGACTCGATTATGTAATATGACTAAGTTACTCCTAGACACCACACGATAAAAAAAATATAGCACAAAAAGAATCATTAATAATAAATAATTATATAATCAGGGAATATTTAAAATCTATTTAATACAATTACTAGTAATAAAGTAAGATGAGGGTGGCTTCAACTTGGTGAAGAAGAAAAGTAACAGTAAAGAATTATGAGCCAATCAGAAATTCTACATGTTTGAAGTCAAGACATTGGTCTACATTTAGACTTTAAACAAATGCTTTTCTATATTTCCATTTAATCAATTAATCCTTTTAAATTTGATTAATTGAATTGGCTCCTTTCTTAAATTTAGAAATTTTTTTTCAAATTTGTCGATAATTGAATAGATCGATAGACTTTAAATATATTATGTGATAACTTTCTTTTTAGATGTCAAATAGGGTTACTGGTAAACTCAAAGCATGTTAGCATATTATATAATTAAATTAAGATCATATGATTATAAGGATGTTCATTTAATAATAAAAAATGTATTTCACGTTGTTAAAATATTTCATGTGTGACTTATTTAATGATCTTAGCAATTAAAGAGAATATTTTTTTAAGTTTGAGATAAAGCAATTGTATTTGTAATATATATGTATATCAATAATTAAGAAAAATATTAATATATATTATCTTATAATCAATTTATATATTAAAATATTTTCGTATGGAACTGTGATGAAAACTTTGGAATGTGAATTTTTTATGCTTTGACAATAATATAAGTTTACACTAGGGTTGCTTGAACCGGTGGTTGTTGGTGGCAGAAAATATATTTTAAATTCTATTCTGAAATGCACTCCACAATGACTTTACGATAAATTAATCTATAGTTTAATAAAATAAAATAGAAAAAGAAACCATTTACCTATTAAAAATAATTATTTTATCGACAGGATTTAACATTTTTAATAAAATTAGAATAAGTTGAAGTTTGAACTAATCATAAATAGCAGCTCAGGAAATTGAAGAGTTAAATAAGATCTTCTTGTCTCTTCCGTATGGCATTGTTCGAGAGAGTGGTATATATTTTATATTAATATATTTGCTCCAAATTCGACTTGCACACAATGTATATAAGTATAATTTTATTATACAATATTTTTTTTTAATTTTCTTAATATAATACAAAGGGTTAATTTCAGTCGTTATTTTATTCATTCAACAATTCTAAAATTATATAAAATAAAAAATTTACACTATATATATACATATATCATCGGTGATTAAATTCCAAAATTATTTGGAGATTTCCTTAGTTTTTATGCAGTCTAAGTAATTATTTTTGCCACAAACAAGTTTAAGATGTAAATTCATTTTAAATTATATAATACTACATGTTATTCCTAGGGTAAACTATCCTTTAGTGTATTATCACTTTAAAAAGGAATTCTATAATTAAATAACCCAAAATTTAGGGTGTTATCAATTTACTAATATTTATACTTCTTTAAATAATTTTTTTATTATTTAGAACATGGACAAATCTAAATCACTAGAACAGTTGACCAATATTGTCAACACTATATATATTTTAAAATTTTAGTATTTTATTATTTTCGTTCAATTACATGTTTCAAGGAAGAGGATTCATGCAAAATATACTTGCAAATTAATTTAAATATTAATATGCTCAGTCATACTTACAAATTAATTTAAATATTAATATGCTTAGTCATGCTTACAAATTAATTACATGTTTACAGAAATTGTGAAAATGTTTTGATTTGAATTAGGGTAAGTTTTTGTGATAGTATAATTTTTAATGCTTATACTTTTTAAATTTAATTTTATCTTGACTCAAATAATAATTATAAAGTTTCTCAAATCAAATTTTGAACATAAATCATAGACTTAATTAATATTGTTTAATACTATCCTTATATTTATAGATCATAATTAAATTTTAAATTTTAAAAATATAAAAAAATACAATTTAAATATAAAACCAAGTCAATAATTTATGCTTAGCAGGGGGTAATGACAGAAATTTAACTTTGAATTATTTTTAAAAATACATTTAGGTATATGATTATAAAAAACATGTACCTTAATTTCACATAAATTGCATTTATTTTTCTAAATCACAAGTTTTGTATTAGCTTTTTTAAATCAAATTAAGATATTTAATTTTTAAAAAGTTTAAAATAAAACTCTCGAACGTTGTGAATGAAAACTTAAGTTGAGAGAATAATTTTTGCAAGGCTTAATTATAAAAAAATGTATAAATTATACATTTTTTATGTTTAGGTGTCTAATTTTTTTGGTTAAAGTAGGGCCTAACATTTTTAACGTTATTATTTTAAGTGTTTGGTTCATCACAACCTTTAAAAATACATTGTTAACCACTCAAAATGTGAGACTTAATGCAATTATAAATTTTAAACATTTCATTTAAAAAAATTAAAATTATTATTATTTTCAAAAAAAATCTAAAATTTCACTAAAATATAAAAAAAATCCTAAGATCTTTAATCCTAAAGCATTAATTTTGTCGCCGACTCATGTCGACCGCCTATCCACTCGTCGTCGACTGATCATCCCCCTTATCGTAGTCTCAATCCTCAAAATCCCAAAGCCTAAACTCCTAAATTTTAATGGGAGTGCATGGTGGTCAACAGACGAGTGGGTGATAGCCTACAAAATTGATTTTGGGTTAGGGATTTTAGGGATATTTTGGACTTTAATGAATTTTTAAGTATTTTATAAAAAAAATAGAAGTTTTTGAGGTTTTTTTAAAAAAATATTAATTTTATTTTTTAAAATAAGGTAAATTAAAAATTAAATCATGTGCCAAATATTAATTGATTGATTGATTTAATAGAATTTTTACGATCGTGATGGATCATACACTTAAAATGATGCGAACACCGCTTGGCGAAGAGCACCCAACCCAAGAGAAGGTTGGATCTGCGAAGTCAGACACGTTGAGAGAAGGGAACAAATGTGCAGACTGCTTGACGAACAAAGCTTTCGACCAAGAAGAAGAACTCATTATTTTGGCCGATCCCCCAGACTTTCTGTTGCCTTTTTTATCAGCTGATGCCGGGGGAAAGGAGTGCTAAGGCTGTGGTTATGTAAATATAGTCTTATGTACAAAAAAAATACACTTAAAATGATAACGTCGAAAATATTAGACAAATACTACACAAAAAATAGACGGTAAAACGGAAGAAAATATAATTTAAATATTTTTTTTATAATTAAACCTTTTTACAATGAATTTATATAACATCTTATTCAGATTAATACAAAAATAGAAACTCCTAAATCACTGCAGAAAATTAATAAAAGAACATAAGCAGAGTATCCAAGGGATTGAAAGAGTAAATTTAATAATTGAGAAGAAAAAAACCATATTTTAGTACATATGATTAGCGATGGCAACTCAACTCGAACCGGATGGGTTCCGACCTGACCCGATCGGGTCGGATTTTTTTAAAAAATTTTAGGTTTGGGTCGGGTTTAGGGTGGAAAAAATCCGACCTGACCCGGAAAATATATATAATTTTACCCTATATATTTAGAGATAATTACAATAATACCCTTCTATATATAATTTTTTTCAATTAAGTTACTATTTTTATTGAATAAAAATATCTTTTTTTTATTACTTCGGGTCGGATCGAGTGAAACCTTAATTTCGTCGGGTTGGGTCACAAGTAGAGGACCCTTTCTTCTCAATTTGAGTGACCCAAAAATCCGACCTGACCTAACCCATTACCATCCCTACATATTATCATAACGACGACGAAAGATGAGAACAAAGTAAATAATATAATAATATATTACAGCAGTAGGTTAGGTGGGGTGAGGAAATAATACTTTTATTTATTTATGCTCAGATAAGATAAAATTATTTTAGAATTTTGTTTTATATATGTTTCACAAAATAAAATGTTGGTTCTTGATTTAGTCCTATTTTCTTAACACTCATATAGAACATATACACAATTTAAGCTTATAATAGTTATTTATATTCACTTAATTAAAATAATATTCTTTAATATTTAAATTTATAATAAATATTGTTACCAAGTGAAGATGTTACTATTGACTAGCACAAAAAATAACGAATAAATCATTAGATTAATAATTTTGAAACTGAACATTACATGCAGGTTAACACAGTTTTCTAGATTTGTATATTTAAAATAATGAAGTAGAGTTGTTGATGATATTGTTCTGTTCTCGATATGAAAGAATACGTGACTAAAATAAAAAAAAAACCAATGTGAATGACTAAATGAAAACAAAATCTAATGTTAGCGACAAAAATGCAAACGATGTCTAACGGTGGTGACCATTTTAAACCCTTTTATTTCAATTATCAAAATGAAAAAAGTTTTAAAATGTATGACTAACCGTGTGGTTTAACCTTACTAATTTGGGCAAACTACAAGTTTAGTCCTAAGATATTACTTTTATTTTATTTTGGTACCTAAACTTTAGTATTCTACATTAAAAACATAACCGTGACGTTGATGTGTCACCATAGGGTAAAAACAATATCACGTCAATAGTTTTTTTTTATCTTTTTTAAGATGGGGTAACAAATTGAAACCTAAACTAAATGTTAAGTGTAATTTTGAAAGAAAATAAAGTTTATGTACCAAAACGGAATAAAATTAATAGTTTAGCTACTAAATACAGTTTAACCTTAATATTATTTGGCTATATTTGGAAGACCAGTTCTAGTAGGGGGAGCTCTTTATGGGTTTTTTTTAATAGAAGGCGGCTGTTTCTCAAATTTTCCAGAACCTAACAATATTTCTGTTTTATTTTTTTTCCTTTCGGCGTCCGTCTTTCGTCTTCATCCTCCTCCGCCTCCTTCACCCTTATATAAGAATTCACAAAATAGGGTAAAAATTAAAAAAAAGAAAAGAAAAGAAGAAATTTCCTTGATTTTCATCTTGAAGAACTCTCCTAAGAAAGTTATGGTCTTGTTCAGATTAAAAACCAGAGAGTTGGTTCATTTGACTCCATGGAAACTGATTCAAGCAAACGCGTGAGAACCTCGTCCACCGATTCTTCCTCTCTGGTTTCTATTGTTGGGGTTGGGAATTCTTGACCGCTCTCTTCTCTTCAGTTATTCTCTCTAAATTCAAACGCACCGCCCTCATCATCTTTAAACCAGCCTTTTGTTCTTCTTTTTTTATATATAGTTTTCGTTAGATTTTCTTTTTTTTTTTTTTACGTGTTCTGGGGGAAGGGTTTGGTTGATCGGAGGGGAACAAGAAAATGGCACAAAGGTCAGTTCCGGCGCCGTTCTTGAGGAAGACTTACCAGCTGGTGGATGATCCGATCACCGACGAAGTGATTTCATGGAACGAAAACGGCACATCTTTTGTCGTGTGGAAGACTGCTGATTTTGCAAAGGATTTGCTTCCCACCTACTTCAAGCACAACAACTTTTCCAGCTTCATCCGTCAGCTCAACACTTACGTAAGTGATCATTGATTTACTGACTTAATTGTTTTAAGATTTACTTTTAATGATATATGTTAATTCATAATTAGAAAATTTGTGAAAAACTATTTTTTTTCTATTTTAGATGTAAATATGGATTACAGGATTAGTTGCATTAAGTGTAAAAAGAAGCACGTATGTTTATAGATATTTTTAATTTCCCATTTATATATGTTCATAATAAAATGTTAATACTTACTACTTTTTTTGTCGAAATGATGAAACTTTTATTGTGTAGTTTTAGAATTATCAATATTTTTTAATAAAAAGGGATCAATAAGTGAATAATAGAACTCAAAGGTTTGGATTATGATAATTGATGGGGGATTGGTGAGGTAATTAAATAGATTAATTAACCCATCAACTACTCAATTTTCAAGAGCTTTCTTATCTTTAAACAAAGTTTTACCAATAGTTTTTCTACCATTTTAACTAAGTTTAGGTGAGGGATATGACCGTTTTCGAGTCATTTCGCCGAAGATTAAAATGAAGCTTCTGTAATTTACAGTTACTTGGCAGTAATTTTTAATTAAACGTTCACCGTTTTCTTATAGGGATTTCGAAAAGTTGTTCCGGACAAATGGGAATTCGCGAACGAGAAACTTTAAGCGAGGGCAAAAGGAGCTATGTCCAAATTCGTCGTCGGAAGACTGTGACATCGTCGCCGGCTAATGCTCCGGCGAACGGGAAATCATCCGGTGCTTGTACTCCCTCCTACTAATTCTGGAGAGGACCTAGGATCGACCTCCACTTCGTCACCGGACTCGAAGAATCCGGGATCGGGATGACGCCGGAGGAAATGAATCAGTTCTCCGATTATCCGACGAGAACGAGAAAACTGAAAAAAGATAACGAGATGTTAAGCAATGAGTTGGCCCAGGCGAGAAGCAATGCGACCAGCTGGTCTCGTTTTAACTCAATGCGTGAAGGTGGAGCCCGATCAGATCAACCGTATCATGCGGCAAGTAAGGCGCGGATCCAACATAGACGGCGACGATCCTGGCCGTAGCTACTGTGGCGATGACCTTGACGATCAGGGTATGATGATGATGACGATGAAAAAGCTAGTGAAGAAGGCAACGGAAGTTTGAAACTTTTTGGGGTTTGGTTGAGAAGCGCGGGAAAAAGAGGGCCCGGGAGGAGAAAATCGTGTACGGTGGACCGCATGCTAAAGAAATGAAGACTGTAGAATTTGGCCACGTGCCTTTGATGAGGGAGAGTGGCAAGGTTAGGAATTGATCAATCAAGTTGGACACCTAAGCAGGAAGCCTTCATGATTTTATTTTGTAAAAAAATTAGTAAGCATTTCATTTTTATACAACATATGGATTTTTATTTTCATTTGCATAATAAATTAGGTGGGTCAATTTAGTCAGCAATTGTGGGAGGCAAAGATCAAAGGCATCTTTGCCTTCTTTTCTCCCATCTGGAATTGGAAACCTACCCTTTTGTAAAATGGTTCCTTTGAGTATTAAACTGTAGTTTTTTGGTTTATAATTGTTGGTTTTAGTTTTAGGGTTCATCTTTTTAATTTTATTGAGTTGAGGTTATGAATTAATAAAAAAAAATATTTCATGTATATTAAAATAAAAAATATATTTGAAATTGAACGTGAGGCCTATTATTATTTAAGATTAAAATAATAGCATGAAACAATTGATCTTAATGATTAAAGGATTTATTACAATTTCTTAAGATTTTAAGTTCGAACACTACATATATAAAAATATAAATGATCATTGAACATATATTACTTTGAACATCTTTCTTATTATCCATGTAAACCCCTTAGACCGATGCGGGTGGCCCGATTCGATCAGGGGTGTCACATTAGGGCCACCAGAGCGACTCACCGTAGAAAAATCTCAGAAAATTAATTTTTTTTTATTAAAACATGTAAAAATAAAATCATTTATAAATACATAAGTAAAATTTACAGTATTCAGAAGTAAAACAAGTTTCAGACTCATATGTAAAACAAATTACAACCTACATGCCTCTTAATCATCTGCACCGTACTCCGCAAACAACGCTGGTGGAACTCATCTACTGAAGTCGATAGTCACACATGTACGATTCTTTTAACCTGAAATGATGAGTAATAGAGTGAGCTTTGGGAAGCTCAGTAATACAATACTACCAGTTGATGCTACAGAACAAGCATATAAATGGAAAGCCATAAAATTTCCTTATTTAAAACAGGAATATACAAGTTTTCGGGATAAGCTAGGGTTCCACTGGTAGTTCATCGAGTAGAATGCATGAAGATCTCAGTTCATAGGAAACATTTATAATATCAAATTTTCAGGAGATTGAACAGTAAGGTTTACATCATATTTTCAAAACTATAGTAGAACCCTCTAACCGAACACCGATATGCAGTTCCCCAAACTGCATCTATAAAGGCTTACCCTAAGCACACAGCAAAGGGAGCCAACCTAAGGGAATCTGGGGCCAGTGAGCCTACCCAAGGTTCACTTAGGTCCAAAGGTTTTACCAACTGGATCAGGGTTGTACCTCCATACTCCAGAATCATACCCATATAAAAATCCAGTAGAAATCAGTTTTAGCCGTAAATCATAATATCTGGATTGTGATCCAGTCATATGTCAAACCGTGATAATGAAATAAACAGTATAATTGATCTCTACCTATACACCATAAGTAGTTCTATGATTAACCCAAGGGAGTACCTTGGGGCCTGAGAGCCTACCCAAGGATCACCTTAGGTCGTAAAGATTTACCAGCTTGATCGAGTTATACTTCATACTCCAGTCTACCCAGATAATATCCCAATAAAACAGTTCGAGTAAAACCCGTAAAACCAAGAAACCATAGTTCATAAACCAGTAAATTCCATGATTCTATAAATCAGGAACAATTCATATATTTAATGAAACATGTAACCAGAGAACAATACCATGTAGTCATAGTTCATAAGCCAGAACATTTACGTGTCGCATAAAGAACACACTAGAGGATCCAAATATCTTGAGAGCTACTTGGAGATCAGAAAGGTATTCGTAATCTTCTCTATCAGAGTACTTAATGTTTCAGTATGACATAAGTGATTCAATTACTCAACAATCAGAGGTATTCAGGATTATGAATAGAATTATCAGGATTTTAAGTCCAATTGAATCAACTGGGGTAGTCAGGATCATTTGCATCTGAGTACTTGTGTGATCATATATCGGAGTGATTTAAGTTGATAGGGTAGAATAAGGTTCGGGACATTTAAATATGCGTCGATCTATCGGATTATCAAAATAACTCGAGTTGAACAACTCCCAGAACTGATGCATGTCACTGGTTCATTCGTTTGCCCTTCCAGGGTATTCACTCTTTAGTACTAAAAATTCTGTCCATAGATCACCTTCAGAATCATCGTTGAATATATCTCAAAGAGACAAACATATATTCCAATGGTCTTTTTCATTTTCACATTGTAACAATATCAGGAATTGATAACATACTTTAATATGGTTCTTATCCAAATCACTTACTTAATCCACAGTCATTGAAGTTACGTAGATCAATTAGAAACAAGTTTATCCAGTCACTTCAGATTTTTTCAGAGTAATTTGGACATTTCTGAATTTTGGATATATATTGTACTTATGTTCAGTTCAATTTGGCCATATAATAAAGTTATTTTGGTATTCGAGGTTGATTTGTTCATTTCAAAGTTAACGGTATTTGTTATTCCAGGACTTAGATGTACTTTAGATCATTTTACATTTTAAGCATATCATTATAATTCCATTTAATTCTTAGTGGCATACTTTCGATACATTAGCTTGAATGCAATCTAGTTCCTTAGCGTTCAAGGTATTTTGATCTTTTGATCAATTAAGGTTATATTATAGTTATACGAAGTTGGAGGACATTTCAGTAATTCCTTTAAATTCAATCATTTGCAGTTTCTCAGATAATTAGTCAAATATGTCCTTTCAGAGTTATCTTCCACCATCCGGGGAAATCTTGGTTCATTTTCTATTACAAGGGCATATTCATAATTTTATCTCATGGTGCTTTTCGGTATTCCATATCCAGTTAAACCAAATATTTAACTTTTTAAGAGAATTTATCAAACTTCATGCATCTTGAAACGATTCATTTATTATTAGATCACTGAACTTATAATTATTTTCGATTAGTCTTCCAATTTCTCTTTATCGAGCCGTCTGAGACTTATAACATTTTCGTCCTTATTTCCAATTTGACGTCTAAGTCCACTGATAATTTAATACATCTAATGTATCAATCAGTTCCTTTCATGCAATTAACATCCATCAAAGTGTCTGAGAAGCATACGAAAGGTAGTAGAGTATTACCTCAGTTTTCATGCCATATTGATCGACCATTTAAACTTCATTTGATTGCCCTCGAATTTGAATTCAACGTCCAATAATTCCTCGGATTCAAAGCAACCGAATTTACATCAGAAACTAAACTCAATTGCGAAATCACATTGAATTCTCAGGGTAAAACATCAAAAAACAGCTTACCGGGTGAGAATTTAGCAAAACGGACTTCAGATTCGGACTCAGGACGTTGAAAAACATAAAATGAGACTATTTCAAAAAAGTTGACTTTTGGTTAAGAATCAAGTCAATTGGTCAAAGTCAACTCAGACGAGTTAACTCAGACAGGTGACTCAGATTGAATTGACTCGTGACTGGATGGGTAGCGGGACGGGTTGGCTCAGACGAATTGGACAGGTGGGTCGGGCAAGCGGGTCGACTCGATTCTGGAATCTTCCCTAGGGCAAAACAAGCCCCACGCATATACAGCGGCGTGTAGAGGCGAGCGCGGTGGCAACAAGGGACATTCTGGTCGGTCGTTCACTCCCGAAGCATCCTAGCAGCATTTCCACTCAACAAGCAAAATTAATCAAGAAAAATGAGAAAATATATAGGAAAGCAAATCGCACCTTACCCAAACAACGATCGGCAACGGGACAGCTTCAGATGATAAAATCAGCCGGGTTTGGAATGTGCGAAGGTGCTGAGCCTGATGGTGCAGGCGGTGAGGCGAGTTGATGGTCGAATTGGCCAGAACCAGGAAGAGAAGTGGCGGCGACAGAGATGTTTGACGAGCTTTACTACCTTGATTGACATCAGTTAACGCCGATTTACGTTGAGGGGTGGTTGGGCTAAATTCATCGGTCGGCGGTGGTTCAAACGAGGTAGAGAGGAGGTCGAATGGTGGTCAGACAGCGAAGGCTTGGGGCCAACGAAGCTTCAACCGGGTGGGGGGGAAATATTTTAGGGATTTTGACAAATTTGGGAATTTTGGTTCTTACCTATCGGAGGAAAAATTTTAACTGAGTATTAAAAATGGGCAAATTCAGGTTCAAGTCCCTGAATTTTATGCACTTCCTAAAACTTTCCAATAGTTCTAGAAAGTCATAATTTGACCCCTAATTTGGGGTGTTACAATTATCCTATCCTTAAAAGAATTTCTTCCTCGAAATTCATTCATGTCACAGAATTGCAGAAATAAAACTTCCATAAGTTCTTCCATATATTCCAATAGCTTTTACAGAAGTATGAATACTCTACTAATATTTAACCAGCCGAGTATACCTTCTCGTCAAGATTATCCCTCATTCTATTAAAAGAATCAGACGAAATTATCCTTGTGGAATCAATTCGACCTTAGTTATGGGGTTAGGTTCATAGAACAGTAACATATCCCAATTCATTTCTAGAGTCGGGTCAGAATTTCTCGGCTGAGTAATTCTCACATTACTCAGGAGGCACTTTATAGGATTTGTAAAAACAATATTGATATTTCTTTATGCATAGGTCGGGCCCTAACGGATAGAAAACTTAGGTTAGCTCGTTACAAAGAAGGACTCGACCTTGGAGTTCTGACTTAGAGAAGTACAATTGTAGTCTAGGGGCATGTATTGACCCAACATCTTTTGACATTCGACCGACCGGTCTTCTAGAAAATTTTGACTCAACCTAGGCTCTTATATCATTAAATGTAACCCCTCATACCTATGTGGGTAATTCGATCTGATCCGGGGTGTCACCTTAGGGCCACCGTAGGAAATCTCATAAAATTAATTTTTTATTAAAACATGTAAAATTAAAAATAATTTATAAACATTATTAAAATTTGCAGTATTCAGAAGTAAAACAATTTCCAGACTCATATGTAAAACAAATTACAACCAATATACCCCCTAATCACCTACACCGTACTCCGCAAACAACGCCGATGGAACTCCTCTACTGAAGTCGATAACCGCACATGTACGATTCTTTTAACCTGAAATGGTTAGTAACAGAGTGAGCTTTAGGAAGTTCAGTAATACAATACTACCAGTTGATGCTACAGGACAAGCATATAAATGGAAAACAATAAAATTTCCTTATTTAAAACATGAATGTACATGTTTTCAGGATAATCTGGGGTTCCACTGGTAGTTCATCGAGTAGAATACATGAAGATCTCAGTTCATAGGAAACATTTATAGTATCAATTTTTCAGGAGATCGAATAGGATGTCTATGTGTTCCAATCAAAACCAGTGAAAAGATATAAATCTTTTAAAACAATATTGTTTACAACATATTTTCAAAACCATAGTAGAACCCTCTAACCGAACACCGATATGCAGTTCCCCATAACTGCATCCATAAGGGTTTACCCTAAGCACACAACAAAGGGAACCAACCTAAGGGAATGCCTTGGTGCCCGTGAGCCTACCCAAGGTTCACCTTAGGTCCGTAAGGTTTTACCAGTTGGATCAGGGTTGTACCTCCATACTGCAGAATCCTACCCATATAAAAAATCTAGTAGAAATCAGTTTTAGCCGTAAATCGTAATATCTAGATCGTGATCCAGTCATATGTCATAACCGTGATAATGAAATAAACAGTATAACTAATCTCCTCCTCTACACCATAAGTAGTTCCATGATTAACCTAAGGGAGTGCCTTGGGGCCTGAGAGCCTACCCAAAGATTACCTTAGGTTCGTAAAGATTTACCAGCTTGATCAGATATGTACCTCCATACTCCATTCTACCCAAATAATATCTCAATAAAATAGTTCGAGTATAACTCGTAAAAACAAGAAACCATAGTTCATAAACTAGTATATTCCATGATTCCATAAATCAGGAACAATTCATATATTTCAATGAAAGCAAGTAACCAGAGAACATATAACATGTAGTAATAGTTCATAAGCCAGTAAATCATTAAATCTGTGATTTCGAAAAATCACGTTTTAAAACAAGAAAAACATTTACATGTCACATAAGGAACATACTAGAGGATCCATATATTCTTGTGAGTTACTTGGAGATCAGAAAAGGTATTCATAATCTTATTGTATCAGAGGTACTTAATATTTCAAGTATGACATGAGTGATTCAATTACTCAACAATCAAAGGTATTAAGGATTATGAATAGAATTATCAGGATTTTAAGTCCAATTGAATCAACTGGGGTAGTCAGGATCCTTTGTATCTGAGTTACTTGTGTGATCAGATATGATCGGAGTGATTTAAGCTGATAAGGGAGAAATGAAGGTTCAGGACATTTACAATATGTGTTGATCTATCGGATTATCGAAATAACTCGAGTTGAACAACTTCTAGAAACTGATGCATGTCGACTGGTCATTCGTTGCCCTTCCAGGGTATTCACTCTTTAGTACTAAAAATCCTTGTCCATAGATCACCTTCAGAATTATCGCTGAATATATCTCAAAGATAGAAACATATATTCTAATGGTCTTTATTTCATTTTCACATTGTAACAATATCAGGAATTGACAGCGTACTTTAATTCGTGGTTCATAACCCATAGGGACAATACATCATTAAAGTTCATCAATAATCCCAGACTTATCTAAATCACTTACTTAATCCACAATCATTGAGGTTACGTAGATCATTTAGTAAACAAGTTTATCCAACACTTCAGGTTTTCCAGAGTAATTTGGACGTTTCTGAATTTTGGATACATATTGTACTTCTGTTCAATTCAATTTGGTCATATAATAAAGTTATTTTGGTATTCGATGTTGATTTATTCATTTCAGAGTTAAGGGTATTAGCTATTCTAGGACTTAGATGTACTTTAGATCATTTTACATTTTAAGCATATCATCATAATTACGCTTAATTTTGTTAGTGGCATACTTTCAATACATTAGGCTTGAATGCAATCTAGTTCCTTAGCATTCAGGAATTTTGATCATTTGATCAATGAAGGTTATTATTATAGTTATTAAGAAGCTCGAGGACATTTCAGTAATTCCTTTAAATTTAATCATTTGTAATTTATCAGATAATTAGTCAAATATGTCCTTTCAGAGTTATCTTCTACAATCCGGGGAAGTATTGGTCATTTTTCCATTACAAGGGCATTTTCATAATTTTATCTCATGGTGCTCTTTTCGGTAATTTCATATCCAGTTAAACCCGATATTTAACTTTTTAAGAGAATTTATTAAACTTCATGCATCTTGAAACCGATTCATTTATTATTGGATCACTTAACTTATAATTATTTTCTATTAGTCTTCCAATTTCTCTTTATCGAGCTGTCTGAGTCTTATCGTCCTTATTCCAATTTTATGTCTAAGTCCATTGATAATTTAATACATCTAATGTATCAATCAGTTCCATTCATGCAATTAATATCCATCAAAGAGTCTGAGAAGCATACAAAAGGTAGTAGAGTATTACCTCCATTTCTGTGCCATACCGATCAACCATTTAAATTTCATTCGATTGCACTCGAACTTGAATTCAACGTCCAATAATTCCTCGGATACAAAGCAACCAAATTTATGTCAGAAACTGAATTAAATTGAGAAACCACATTGAATTCTAAATGTAAAACATCGAACAACAGCTTACCAGGTGCGAATTTGGAAAAACGGACTTCGGATTCGGACTCAGGACATCAAAAATCATAAAATGGGACCCTTTCAAAAAAGCTAATTTTTTGGTCAACAATCAACGATCAAAGTGAATGGGTTGACTCGGCGGTCGACTTTTCATTTTCGTTTTGATTTATCTAACTAACTCTTTTCATTTTGTCCTCTTTTATTTTCATCATTTGCATCATTCAAAAGAGGAGTTGATCCACCAAAAACGTTTTGTTAAACGTAAATAATTTGTATTAATGGACAAAAGGGTTATAATACATGAAATGAAAAGCTCAAAACGGACCGAGAATACTCAGAAGGGACCGAGATTTACACCAAGCGCGTCAAAAGTTAACTTTTCCAAAATGGGATGGCGAAAGTTGCAGGGGCAAGACAGGAAAAATGTTATTAACCCAGAGAGTCCTTTCGAAGACTACGAGAACAAGATGGCAAAACCCTAGCTGAGCTAGATGCCATAGCTGACGAATTCAAGAAGCAAGCTTCGGATAGTTCCTATCGATAGAGGGATCCAATGGAGCTTTCGTTAGGAGCAGGCTCAGCAGAGAATGAAAGCCAGAGATGTAGGGCAAGAAGCTTGTCACTTGTAATGTTTAGCCAGAGGAGCCAAAACGGTCCGACAGGATATTCAACCGGTGACAGAAAAAAGACGGAAGATAAATTAACCTGTCAGAAGCTCTTCGGGGTCTATACCTTTAAAACATTTTTTGTCTCCTAAGACGTAACACTTTTGTCCCCAATAAGGATTATTTATAATAACATACACATTTTTTGGATCAATGCCTCGAACATTGCATGCATCATGCATTTAAACATATTTTGCATTTTGTTATTTTCATTTCTTTACATTCGCATTAACTAACAGAAACATGTCTCATCAAGAGGAACAAATATTGGAGGTATCACCTCAAGCAAGGACACTCCCGAAGTAGAAATTTGTGCGTCTGAGTGTATTTCATAAGAAGTCATGACAAGTGGGAAGCAAGTGCGGT
Source organism: Hibiscus syriacus (assembly GCF_006381635.1). NCBI lineage: Eukaryota > Viridiplantae > Streptophyta > Magnoliopsida > Malvales > Malvaceae > Hibiscus > Hibiscus syriacus. Next base: position 216,614 of record NW_024063072.1, on the reverse strand, counting down.
TGAAGGCCCTAATCCTCGACATTCTGGAATAGTGAAGCATCCTAATGAGGCTCTATTACATGCTACAACATACTATTTGAACTTTGTTTTTTTACTTTCTCATATTACTTTTTGTAACTTGCTTTTGAACTTTGACATATTTCTTTTTATGAGGATATTTCAATGAATTTATGTTGAGCATTGAATCCAATTTACAACTTGAAATTCTTTGAATATCAACTGAATTAAAAAACTCTGTAATTGATTTAGAGTTACAAATCTTTGACAAAATAACACGATTAAAAGCTGATAAAACAAAGGACTTTGACCTTACCCAGAAGATATGCTCAAACACTATACCTTTCCCTTACAAGAACCGATATAGCCTTCTACTCTCATAAAAGAATGAAAAGAGGCTTGGTATTTAGATGTGCATAGGTGAGGACAACATAGGGCATCGTTTTCATATGACATTTTTATACTTTTTGTTTAAGATGTTCAGTGATGATCATGATCTTTACAGATGAGATAGTCGAGTAGGTGAATATAATTTAGGTCAGTTTCTTGGAAATTGAACTCTAAAGATGAGATTCATTGACTTTCAAAAACACATAGACTATAACAGGTTCTTCTTGACAAACTTAAGAAATTGGACTCGTATACCCAGATTATAATATTATATATATACAATAAAGCTTGAGATGTCCCTCTAAAGCAATTGGTTAAACGCCCCAGATTTATGGATAAGGTTCAGCTAGCCTAATAAAGGTGATTATAATATACAATAAAGCTTGAGTTGTCCCTCTAGAGCAATTGGTTAAACGCCCCGACTTTATGGATAATATTCAGCTAGCCTGATAATGGTGATTATAATATCTACAACGATATTGAACTGTCCCTCTAGAGCAATTGGTTAAACGCCCCGGCTTAATGGATTCAGCTAGCTAGACAATGGCAAATTAAATAAGGAGTTTCGGTAAAGATGAACTAAGGGAGTTAAGGAACACCTGTTATAGTCAATCTCACACGAGCACTCAAGAATTTCATTTTTAGACCGATATTTCTACACTACCTTTGTTAGAGGAGCCTATGAAGCTTGAACAAATGGAAGGTTTCAGAGAACCGAAATAGAAGGTCTAGTAATTGATCATTCTAGTTGTGTCATTTTGTTTGCATCTAATTAAAATGTCAAGCCAAGAAAAAGACATGTTACAATGACCGAAAAAATGACATTTTTTTATGGCTGGAACGTTAGAAAAAAGAAGGCCAACCAAAAGCCAATTCATATATTTGAACATTTGTCAAAGAGCTATAACTCTGAAAGCATTAAAAGAGCTATTGATTCATTTGATATACTTTGAACTCATGTTTATGATTTGATTTGATTACAAGCCTGAATTAAGGAACAATATTTTACAGAATTTTTATATGCTCATATCATTTTCCCTCCTAAAATAAGAGAAAAGAGAAAAACATTTTCAAACATGATAGTCTCAAATGTGAAAGGTTGCAACCCGAGAAGAAAATGGGGCATGGTTGATTCTGAGTACAAGACTGCATACAAAATGAGACTCCATCCAGAAGATAAAACAGAGCCAATTCATGTTACATTCATCTTAGGCATACTTAAGAGCATCACATTTATTATTTTTCGCATACATGATTTTTTACAGCTTTTAGAGTCAAGTTTTGACTTCAAGAGGAAGGATACTCGATTTAAAAGTACCTTTAAAGATCGATGGTGGTTGCTTAACTCAGCAGCGAGAAGCTACACCTCAACTAACTCGACATATTGAGAGATCAACAATCAACTTCAGATGGTTCGAGAACTAATTTAGGACGAATTCAGTTCAGCTTAACTCAACAATGAGTAGCAGGTTTCCAGCCAGATTTCAATTCCACAACGGAAGATGTCCGACTGATAGAATTTATCAGTGGGCTTTCCCGTAAAGGGAGTCATTCAAAGATCATCCCACCTGGTTCAGACCCGCTCAAAGGAACCACCTGAAGAATTATGATCGGCTTAGACTCGTGAATGGAAGCCATTTTCTAAAGAAACTATCGGCAACATAACTCAAGGCTAGAAGGGTTATTTGCCAACAAAAAACCTTTGAGTTCGATTACGCTCAGCTACAAGGCATATCATTTGCAGCATAACTCAAGGCTAGAAGGGTTATCTTTCAACCAAAGATCTTCGAGTTCGACTACGCTCAGCTTCAAGGCACATCATTTGCAACATAACTCAAGGCAAGAAGGGCTATTTTCCAAACACAGACCTTCAAGTTTGACTACGCTCTACTCCAAGGCACATCATTTGCAGCATAACTCAAGGCTAGAAAGGTTATCTGTTAACAAAAGACCTTCGAGTTCGACTACGCTCAACTCCAAGGCATATCATTTACAGCATAGCTCAAGGCTAGAAGGGTTATCTGCCACCAAAAGACCTTCGAGTTTGACTACGCTCAGCTCCAAGGCACATCATTTGCAGCATAACTCAAGGTTAGAAGGGTTATCTGCCAACCAAAGACCTTCGAGTTCGACTACGCTCAGCTCCAAGTTACATCATTTTCAGCATAGATCAAGGCTAGAAGGGCTATCTGCCACCAAAAGACCTTCAAGTTCGACAACGCTCAGCTCCAAGGCATATTATTTGCAGCATAACTCAAGGCTAGAAGGGTTATCTGCCAACTAAAGACCTTCGAGTTCGACTACGCTTAGCTCTAAGGCACATCATTTGCAACATAGCTCAAGGCAAAAATGGCTATTTGTCAACAAAGACCTTCGAGTTCAATTTCACTCAGCTCAAAGGCACGCCATTTTACAGTGTAGCTCAAGGAAAAAAGGGCTATCTGTCAACAAAATTATCGAGTTCGATTCCATTCTGCTCGATGACACGTCAATCACACTACTGTCCGGTTGCAGTCGAGGTTTTCAAGTCGAGAAGAATACATGGGTTAGCCGTGCCTTAGTAACAAGAAACTGTTTTCCGGTAGCATAGCTTAAGTCGAGAAAAACTATCTGTCAACGAGGACTTTTCAAGTTCGATTTCATTTAGCTCGAGGGTCTATCAACCATTTGGTGGAGTCATTGAACTATTTTCTAGTCGAATTTTAACCAAGGTCTTTAAACCGAAAAGAAGGCCGAAGTGGACTACAATTTGACAACGAGAAGTCAAATTCCGAATCAAATTCCGAACTACGGCTTCAATTTCATATCATTTCAGGATAAACTCGACTTCACGGCGAAGGAGTCATCCACAACTCAAATCGGCAGGAAGTTATTCTTAATTGAGATATCAGAGTCAATTTTCAACTCCACCGAACGAAATTTGTATCCTTTTGTCTTTGTCATATTTTTTGTTCCGCGAAAAATGACAAAGAGGGGCAGCTATAGACACTTAATTTCCTCCACTTCCATTCGATTTACATCATTATGCTATATAATATATTTATAAATTATATTATATAATATGTATATTTACATTGAATTTATTTTACATCTTTCAGGCCTAAAATTCGACCCAATGTCATTACAAAGGATGGCCTAGAAGTCCTACGCGACAGACCCACTAGAGCACCCGAACCGCCCGGACCCACGAACCGTCAGCAATCCGAACCGGCCCCCAGGCCAAACCCGATACAAACATAGGGTTTTCTAACCCTAGCCCCAACGCAGCATGCCTTCATCCTAAGTCAATCGCCATTTTTCACGGCCACACGCCGCCAACTCCGAATCCTTCGACGCAAGGAGAGCACACCAACGTCACACAACCACAACAAACAAATAAGTTTAGTGTAAATAGGATTCCTAAAAATAAGACCTATTCTCACTATAAATACATGTAATCAAACACATTGCATGGGAAATCATACGAAAATACAAAGTTTTTCAAAAAAAAAATTTACAGAGGAGAAGAGTAAAAAATATCGAATCCTTCTATTTTTTAGAAAGAGCACTACGATTTCTTCGTCGGAAAAAGGAATGATCTATGAGCCCTTGTGGGTAACCTCGTTAAACTTTTAGATCTAAGGATGGTGATTTTGGCTCTATTGACTCTAGGCATTCAGAGATCTTTTAAGAGTTTTAGGTTCAAAAGAACCATTTTTACCCTTCATCGCTGTCGATCTGAGGCATGGATGGGTAGCCAATGTGACCGGCAACCAACCTCACTCTCTCTTCAACCCTAGGAGCTCGAAACGGTTTTTTTTAAGAGATAACATCTCTATTTTTTATAGGCGGAAGAACGATACAAACATTTACTTATCCCAAAGTTTTAAATTATTTTTAAGCGTGTAAACGCTATAGTTTCAAGCTTTCTGTAACCCACACCCTTTTTTGGGTTATTTAAATCTTAAGCCCCCTAACTTTGTTTTTTTTCTTGCAGATCATTTCAGTATTAATTTAGTCCATTAATTTTAATTTATTTCAATTCGGTCCTTTAATTTTTTTTATTATTCATTTTCTTAAAATATTTTTTAATTTTTAATTTTTTTTGTTTTATTTCATTTTTTCTTTGATTTATTTTCCTTTTTTCTTATTTTTTATTTATTCTTTTTTATCGTATTTTTTCTTTTGATTTATTTAATGTATTTTTATTTTATTTTTCCTTTTTGATTTTGATTTTGATTTTCTTTTTCTTTTGATTTATTATTATTATTATTTTTATTTTCATTCTTATGTTTTTTCTTTGATTTATTTAAATATTTTTTTATCTAACACTTTCGACCCTTTTTTAGAAGAATTCCAACCGATCAAAGGTGAGTAATTTGAATCTGGTAATTTTAAGTTTAATTTTTTTTAATTTTCGCAATTAAAGACAACCGATAAATTAATTGGTACCGAAAGGGCGGTTCAAGGGTGTTAATCCTTCCTTGACCGTAACCGACTCCCGAGCCCGATACATTTCTGGTAAAACTCATATCAAGTAAGATGGTGTCCGACCTACCTAAATGTTTTCAAAATGGTCGGTGGCGACTCTAACCCATTTATCCAAGTCGAAGCTTAATTCCGGACTCAATCAAAAGACAACCGCGGCTGTCATCATTCTCTTCATCTTCTCTATCTTCGTCGTCTTACATACGCAAATAGAATCGTCGTTAACAAACTCAACTTCATTAGTTATTTAAAGCTTTGCCCACACAGAAGCATTCATATGCTAAACCATTTGTTACGAAGGACAGAGTATACAATCATCGAGCACGTGTTCTTGGCGGTGGCTTTGTCATTAACGCATGCTTTTTATTCCCATGTTGAACCTGATTTTGCAAAAGAATCTGGTTTAGATGAAGATTTGTATCAATGAGTTGAAAACAAGGTGGCGTTCAACTGTTTAAGGCACTGTGTGGTAGTGGCATACAGTTACGAATGGGCTGTTTGAAGTTGAGGTTTTATCGTACAATGGATTTACGAATGTCATTCAACGTTCATATCCCTTATATTCCTTATATTTATGATGTTTAAACTTAAGATTTTAAAAAATAACAATAATTTATTTATTATCAATATCGTTTGATTCGTACTATTTTATATTCGTTTCGAATGCTTAATTTATTAACCCAACGCAAAACAACACAAAATATAGTTGATAATGGGCCTAAAATGGCTCGATTAAGCCCATTATTAGGTTAAGAGTGGGCCTATTCACGAAGTTATGGTAGAGTCAACAAAAGATCAAACAACCGCGTAAAGTTTCATTTTCTAGAGTTTACAAACTTCAAGTCTTTTCAATTGGTTTTCTTTTGAAGTTTTGGGAAATTTTCTTTAACTTGTTTCCGATCTCATCTCAGTGAACAATGGTATGTTCTTTAAATTAATCTCTAAGATTCAGTTTTCTTTGTTCTATTCAATAATTATACTTCTCTCTGTTCTTCGTCTTCTTTACTATTGTTAAAGATTAGGGTTCTGATGTTTTTTCTGGATCTTCGTGTTCCTCTTTGTTTCACATTTAAAAATATTCACCGTTTAGTTTTCTTCCTACTGAAATTTTGGGTTTATAATAAAATAAATGGATGAGATATGCGGTGCATTAGCCGGAACAGGAAATAAAAACTTTTTCAGCAATGTCTCTGGAAATTGAAGCAATTATTGATGAATCCCTTTATTTTTTTTAAGAATCGTTTAACTTGAACGGTTTCCTGTGGTGCATGATATTTTCTGTGTTTGGTTGTTTGTTTATGGCCTTGCTGAATTTGTAAATATCTATGTTTCTCTTGATCCGGATTTCGTTTTGCTTGAAGTAATAGCATCTGACACTCAAACACGAATACAAGAGGATGATGTTGTAAAATATTTTTTTTCTAACTAGAATTGGCCTTGATTATGTTTTAATGAATGCTTGATCAGGCTAGTCTTTACATAGGACCATCGAGGAAAGACAAGCCTAAGGGAAGACACCATGGATTAAGCCAACAGAAGAGGCAGGAGATTAAGGAAGCTTTTGAACTTTTTGACACTGATGGATCAGGTACGGGATGACTCGCGTAATACAGGTGGTATATATGAGATATGTATTTGGTGTTTTTTTCCCTAAATTATAGGTTTGAATTTGCTGGCCAGGTACCATTGATGCCAAAGAGCTGAATGTTGCCATGAGGTATGAGTATTTGTGTGCGATGTTTCTTGTCTGTAAACAGTGTTTTTAATTCATATCAACGCATTGGAACTGAAAATTTTTAGTGCTACAGGGCTCTCGGTTTTGAAATGACAGAAGAGGTAAGTTCTGTATCAGATAATTCTGGTTGAATGTTCGATATCCCATGTTTTCTTAGAAAAAACGATGTAATGGTTAGCATAATAAATTAATTTTCTTGGGATCCTTATGTTCTGATATGCTTTTTCACAACAGCAAATCAACCAAATGATTGAGGATGTTGACAAAGATGGCAGTGGTGCCATTGATTTTGATGAATTTGTTCACATGATGACTGCCAAGATTGGCGAGAGGGATACTACAGAAGAGCTTATGAAAGCATTTCGAGTCATTGATCATGATAACAATGTAAAGAACTGTTTGTTTAGATTGAATGTTATTTGTTCTTTTCATGGAAAGATTGATCTTCCTTCATTTGAATTCAGGGAAAGATATCTGCGGAAGATGTTAAACGCATTGCTAAGGAGCTTGGTGAACACTTCTCTGATAAGGATATTAAAGACATGATCGAAGAAGCAGACCGAGATCGTAAGCGAACCCTTGCTTGAATCTTCATACAGTATTTTATGATTGTCTTACTTTACAATTTTGTTCCAGGTGATAATACTACTTCGATGTCATTTAAATTACATTTTAACACCGACCTAACCCTGAACCGAACTTCCGAACAAGACCAAAACGACTAAACCAAACCAAATTGCTTTGGTGTTGGGCAGTTTAGTCTTTAACCCAATTCACTGGGACAATTGTACTTGAACTAATGGCAGCCTGCCTTTCTTTACATAAACTTGTTATAATAAATGTTCAATTGGTGAATGCAGATGATGGGGAGGTAGGTATTGAAGAGTTCATGAGGATGATGAAGAGAACTTCTTATGGTGGGTATTAGAGGTCCGACTTACGGCTGGAGGGATAGTTTGATAGCAGCAGCTATAGCATAGTTGTATAAATAAACAAAAACACGTGTGCATGGAATTATGTTATAGGATTGAATGTTTGGCCATGACTTTTAATCATGTTATTCTGTATTATGTCGAGTAATTTGAACTTGTTTGGGAGGATGTCTAGTGATGATTATATAGCAGATGGCATCAAGAACTATTTTCTGATTTAACTAACATTATCTTCCAGATATTCAAATGCATGAATTAAGTTTTAAAAAAACCTGAAATAAATTTCTCAAAAGGTGAAGGTATACATTTGAATACTCAGATTTGGTTTGTGTATGACACCAGTATTGAAATCGGACTCGAGAGTTGGTCACATGCGGAGAAGGTATAATCCGAAATCCTGGGTAACGGGCTACCTGTTTCGGGCTTCAAAAATTGAAGATCGTTTAAATTGCGGGCTTTTTAGCCCGGACTGTTAAACTCGCGGGTTTAATGGGTATAATAGCGGGCTACCCGCGAAACTCGCTAAAGCTCGATTAATTTAAAATTCATAAAATTTTAGATAAAATAAACTTAAAGAATTTTATAGAAAAAGAAAATAAATTACTTATAAATATGATGTTACTTATAACTATTGTAGTTCTTAAATTTATTAGGAAGTTAGTCATAATTTTACCGTTGCTTAATATTTTTTTATTTAAATATACATCATTATCATTTTGGTATTTAAAGATTTTTTTATTTAATTTTGACCTTTATTTTTTTCATGAAGTATGTTATCCATTTTGTTCTTTAATTATAAAAAGTCACGTGATATTCTAATAATATATCACATGACACGTAATATTTAGATTAAAAATAAGAAAGAAAAGTAAAAGAAAAAATTGAAAATATATTTTTCAACTTTTAAAGACTTTTACAAAATAAATATATTTTAACAAATTAATGACTTATATTTTATCAATTTTAGTATAACTGTATCTTTCAAATTTACTCTTATACTGTAAGTATTTTATATATTTTCATATTATGTTTTAGTCTTTCTCTAAAGTATCCATAAAATACAATTATTAGGATCACTTGACAATTTTCTTGTTAGATTTGTATAATGTTTGACTTTGTTGAATTTTTATGTTTGAATTTCTGCTTTCAGAATTCAGACACTTTTGTGTCTTCATATTATAGCCTTGAATAATCGTATTTTATAAAAGTGTAATGTGGTTATTGTTTTATTTGTATTTTAATTTGGTGATATAAGTGAATATTATTTTTTTAATTTGAGTTTAAGTAATTATATCATTATATATATATATATATTAATGATTAAAAAATTTTAAAAAATATTATTTTATAATCATTTTCGGCTATTTAAAATAAAAATAAAATATTATTTATTATTTTGACGGTGCTACCTTCCTTTTCAAGTTGCTCGATCATTTTTAAAGGTGTAGTAAGTTAAAATATTATTGTTTATTGCATTTAAAACATTTAAAATTATTTTTATTAAACGGGCTGCGGGTAAGCCCGTTTAGCCCACGGGTTAAATGGATGGGTCACGGGCCTTAAAATTCAAAACCGTTTATGAATGCGGGCTTTTTAGCCCGCTCCGTTTAACCCCGCACCGTCAAAATCCGTGGGTTAAACCGGCGGGTAGCCCGTATACCCACCTATAGAAAAAAGTGAATGATGTCTCGTTTTGTGAAGTGAGATGAAAAGGTTCGAGCACCGTGTATGTTAAGTATGAATGTTCATTATTAAATAATCAAGAGTTTTTTTAACATATAAAGAAGTGAATGCTGTCTCGTTTTGTGAAGTGAGATGGAAAGGTTCGAGCACCGTATATGTTATGTATGAATGTTCATTGTTAAATAATCAAGAATTTTTTTAACATATATTATCTTATATTCACCAGTGATTTATCATATATATTGTAACCCCCTAGACCCGGCCTATGCGTTTCGACTAAGTCTAGTGGATCACATTATGATTATTAAAGACATTTTTCGAAACCGTTATTCCATCAATATACAATCACATTATAAATAACATGAAATTATAAACAAATTATACTATCAAAATCCAACTAGTAAATATAGTACCAATAAATAATAATTTAATTTAAAACATGTCTTCAAATTCAAAATCACAATAAACCGAGCAGTATTAGCAAAAGAGTCATCATTATAAAATCCGATATTTTAAAATAAGGTCCATGTCACCAAAATAAAGTCAACTTGCCAGATAAAAACATTACAATCTGATTTACTTCAAGAGATATGTTGATCCTCCAAGTGCTCGAACCGAGGTATCTAACCAACAGTATCTGAAAGGGGGAAAACATTTTCAAAAGGTGAGCTATGCTCAGTGTGTCCTAACATTTCCATAAAATCACAATAGGTACAAATCATAGTCCAGTAATCTCACAAATTCGTAAAAGAGTTTAACTTTTTGAAAATCATAGTTTAAACCCTTTTCTGGTACACCATCAGTAGTTCCCAAAATTATTTTCCATATAGCTTACTTTATGCACATAGCAAAAAGAAAGCCGACTTAAGGATAGGCTCTGAAGCTTGTATCCTTAAGCCCAAGTCAATAAGTCCATATAGCTTACCCTAAGCACACAGCAAAGGAAAGCCGACCTAATGAAACATCTTGGGGCCCTCAAGAGTCACATTAGGCCCAGTTAGCTTGATCAGAGCTATTCCATTGTAATTCAATTCCAAAATTCAATTGTACCGTGACATAAATTCCATAAATCCAAAAACATGGTAATCATATACCATTTCAAATCAAAAATTAGATAGCAGCCATATTCCATAAATTGTCACATTAAATTGGTGCATCAATAAAACAATAACCAATGAATTCGGTGTACCACATATTAAAACCAATAAAACAGTTCAGTAATAAGTAGGGAACACACCTCGACAATAGATTCAAATAGCAAATCTACTGATTGCTGGTTTCACCACGCTCTGCTACAGTTTTCGAACGGGTGAATACTGGCACACGTGGTTTAACTAATCTAGAAGAGCTGGGTCGAGCTGTCGAACGATCTGGAGAGTCTCTTGTACCTTCAAACAATAATATTTATCAGTCACAAATCCTATTTAATTGTTCAAAGCTAAACTTCTGAAGTATATAAGCATTTTTCGGGTTTGACTATCAATTTGAGGTATTTCGAGTCTGAATTTGGCCAAACGGATTGCGGAATCGGAATCAGGGCGTCGAAAAACATAAAGTATGACTTTTCGAAAATTCAAATTCTTGGTCAAAGTCAAAGTCAACCACTTTGACCGTAGATTTGGAGACCTTCGGATTCGAATTTGACAAAACGGAACACGGAAACGGATTCATCACGTCGAAAACTATCAGGATAAGTATACTCAGAAAAGATTAACTATCGTTTAATAGCCGGTCAAAGCCGGTCAAAGTTCTGGTAAAAGGAGGTCAACAAACTGTTGAACATTTTACACAAATAGCACCCTTTTTAAAATAATTACCAGAATAGCACCAAAACCGAATTATTTACCATAATAGCACCAAAACCGAATTATTTACCAGAATATCACTAAAATCGAATTATTTACTAGAATAGCACCGGTCAACGGGTCGGGTCGTGACCGGTCAAACCGGTCAAACCCTTAAGAAAACCGGTTGAACCGGTCACTCACTCGCCCGACGGCGGCGCGTGTGGCGCGTCAGGTGTCCTCCGGGGCTCTAAAAATTACGGAAAATTTTCTAAAAATTATTTTGAGCGTTTTCGAGATACTTACAAAGCTCGATTCAAATTTTTGAACGCCGGAGAGCTCGAATTCATCAAATCGGGAAGTTTGACCGGTTCACCTCCCCACGCGCCGCCGCCGCCGGAGAAAAAGGGGAACACCGGTGGACTCGGAACGGCACAAGGAACACGATGGTGCGGGAGGTGTCGTAAACGGAGCAACGATCAGCGGTGAATTTAAGATTTTCTCGACGATAGAGCTAACAAAAACGTCGCTACTTTGACTGAAAATTCCCGACGTTTGGCCGTGTTTCGCTTCAATTAATTTGAAGGGTTTGTTCCTCGCTCGATGATGAACACAACGGTGGTTTCAAAACAACGATCAGAATTCGGACGGCGTCGGAATCGAGTTTGGAAGTTGTGTGCGTGAGGAAGGATTTGTGAAATTGATTTCTGCTTTTCAAAACAGAAATCACGCATATAACAATTGCCTGCCGACACTCCAAGGTTAAATTCAGGGCTTGGTCCCTGAATTTTCTTTAACTTTAAAACAAGCTCAAAGTTTTAAAATCTTTCAATTCAGTCCCAATTTTCGCCAAATTTTCACAATTAAACCCTCCAATTTCAATTAAATATTATTTTGAAAATCGGGTTGTTACAATTCTCCCCCTCTACAAGAAATTTCGTCCTCGAAATTTACCTTATGAAAATAGATGAGGAAATTGAGCCTCCATTGACTCCAATGTCTCCCAAGTAGCTTCTGAGGGACCTCGATTACTCCACTGAACCTTGACCATTGGCATACGCCTATTCCGAAGAACTCGTTCATCTCTCTCTAAGATCTGAATGGGCTCTTCCTCATGTGACAAATCAGGTCTCAGGTCTATATCTTCAACCTGAATGATGTGATCTGGATCTGGATGATATCGCCTCAACATTGATACATGAAAGACATCATGAATACGACTGAGCTCAAAAGGCAACTCAAGCTGATATGCAACAGGTCCTACCCTTTTCAAGATACGAAATGGTCCAATAAATCTTGGACTCAATTTACCCTTACGCCCGAATCTCAATACTTCCTTCCAGGGTGAAACTTTTAAAAAGACCTGATCTCCAACCTCAAACTGTATATCCTTCCTCCTTTGATCTGCATAAGATTTCTGCCTATCAAATGCCTCTTTCAGACGGTCACGGATTAATCTGACTGTGTCCTCCGTCTCACGCACTAACTCAGGTCCCAACGTTTTCCTATCACGCAACTCAGTCCAACAGATCAGAGTGCGACATTTACGCCCATAGAGTGCTTCATAAGGTGCCATACGAATGCTGGTCTGATAACTGTTATTGTAAGCAAATTCAGCCAACGGTAAAAAGTTCTCCCAACTACCATGAAAATCGATTACGCAACCCCGCAACATATCCTCCAGAATCTGAATTACTCTCTCACATTGACCATCAGTTTGTGGATGAAAGGATGTACTATAATCCAATCTTGTTCCTAAAGCCGTATGTAACGCCTTCCAAAATCTCGAAGTAAATCTCGGATCTCGATCAGAAATAATAGACAATGGAACACCATGCAATCTGACAATCTCTGAAATATACAATCTTGCCAGCTTGTCCAAAGTATAATTTACTCGCACAGGAATGAAGTGAGCTGCCTTTGTAAGTCTGTCAACAATCACCCAAACTGAATCTTTTTTCGAAGGAGTCATAGGCAAGCCAGTAACAAAATCCATAGTATACGCTCCCATTTCCATTCAGGAATCTTGATAGGCTGTAACAAACCTGATGGATGTTGATATTCTGCCTTAACTTGTTGACAAGTCAAACACCTAGCCACAAAATCAGATATGTCTTTCTTCATCCCAATCCAATGATACCTCTCTCTCAAATTCTGGTACATCTTATCTCCTCCGGGGTGCATAGTATATGGACTACTATGAGCCTCAGTAAGGATAGTCTGCCTCAACTCAGAATCATTAGGCACACAATATCTACCTTTAAAGCATAAAACTTCATCCTGATCAATTGCGTAATCTGAGTTTGTGCCCTGCTCTACTTGCTCAAAGATGGAAATCAATGAGCTATCAAGGGGCTGCTTAGCCTTGATCTTATCAACCAAGGTCGGCTTAACTTGCAATTCTGCTAACAAAGTGTCATCGTCATATAAATTCATCTTGGCCATTAAAGACCTCAACTCCGATACCGTCTTTCGACTCAAAGCATCCGCTACAATGTTAGCTTTACCAGGGTGGTAATCAATCACACAATCATAATCCTTTAGAAGCTCTAACCAGCGACGCTGTCTCAAATTAAGTTCCTTCTGGGTCAGAAGATACTTTAAGCTCTTATGATCCGTGAAAATATAACACTTCTCTCCATAAAGATAGTGTCTCCAAATCTTCAAGGCAAAAATTATTACTGCCAACTCTAAATCGTGAGTAGGATAGTTACTCTCATGCGGCCGCAGCTGACGGGATGCATAAGCCACCACCTTACTTTCCTGCATTAAAACACAACCAAGTCCTGAATGTGAAGCATCACTATACACTGTAAAATCCTTCCCGGACTCTGGTTGAATCAACACCGATGCTTGAGTCAAAACCGCCTTTAATTTCTCAAAGCTCTCCTGTTGTGCCTCGCCCCAGTCAAACGACACATTCTTCCTTAACAACTTTGTCAAAGGAGAAGCAATGATCGAGAAGCCCTCAATAAAACGTCGATAATAACCAGCCAAGCCCAAGAAACTACGGATCTGAGATACGTTCTTAGGTCGTTTCCAATTCATAATAGCCTCTATCTTGTTGGGATCGACCTGAACACCTCGCGCAAAAATAATATGCCCCAGAAACGACACTTCTTGAAGCCAAAACTCACACTTGCTTAGTTTGGCATATAGACGATGCTCTCTCAAAGTCCGCAGAATGATCTTCAAATGCTCGTCATGCTCTGCCTCAGTACGAGAATAGATCAGAATATCGTCAATGAAGACCACCACAAATTGATCCAAATATGGTCGGAACACCCGATTCATCAAATCCATGAAAGCTGCAGGAGCGTTCGTCAAACCAAAAGGCATTATTAAAAATTCATAATGACCATATCTAGTGCGAATGGCCGTTTTTGCAACATCAGATCCTTTAACTTTCAATTGATAATACCCCGAACGAAGATCAATCTTAGAGAATACAGTAGCTCCTCGCAATTGATCAAATAAGTCATCAATCCTGGGTAGTGGATATTTATTCTTGACCGTCATCTTGTTCAATTTCCGATAGTCAATACATAATCTTAGCGACCCATCCTTCTTTTTCACGAACAGAACTGGAGCTCCCCATGGTGAAGTACTATGTCGGATAAATCCTCGATCGAATAATTCTTGCAATTGGACTTTCAACTCCTTAAGTTCCTTTGGAGCCATACGATAAGGTGCCGTAGAAATAGGTGAAGATCCCGGATAAGTCTCAATCTCGAACTCTACCTCTCTATCAGGAGGTAACCCAGGCAACTCCTCCGGAAAAACATCAGGAAACTCGCTAACTGTACGAATCTCCTCGATCGTGGACAATGCACCTTTGGTGTTTAAAATACAAGCAATGAAGGTCTCATATCCCTTCCGGATCATACAATCAATTTCCATCGCTGAAACTATATTGGAGAGATAACCACGCCGTTCACCAATTAACACAACAGTCCGACCATCTGAAGTCTTCAGAGTAGCCCGCTTGTATTCGCAATCCAGCTTTACCTTGTGTTTATTCAACCAATCCATTCCAAGAATTAGATCGAACTCCTCTAAAGGAAGCTCCATAAGATCAGCGAGAAAAATTTCTCCCTGAACCTCGAGAGGACAATGCCGGAATACTTTATTCACTAATACCGCTTGTCCTACTGGACTTGTAACTGTAACAGTATTTTCAGTGTTCTCGATCAGAATCTGAAGGTTTCGAGATACTGAGCTCGATACATAGGAGTGAGTGGAGCCATTGTCCAATAATGCAAAGTATGGGGTAGAATAAATAGTAAATGTACCTGCAATAACCTCAGGCTCATCTCTGTCATCACGACGTCTAGTTGTATAAACTAAAGCTGGCTGTCTAGCCTCAGAAGCTATTGGCCCTCTATTTTACTGAGGTCAGGCTCTACTATCTGTCCTGGACGCTGATCCTCGAGTCTTTCCTTGACTATGATCTCTAATTGGGGTCTGTACTGTAGTCTGCGAACGTACAAGAGTTTGGGTAGTGGTCTGCTCAAAAGAAACTAGCTGAGGACAATCCCTCCGATAATGACCACTAGATCCACACTGATAGCAAAGACCTATCTTCTTACGACACTCTCCTGAGTGATGTTTACCACAATACTCACAAATGGGCCCATTATAATACGACGAGTAACCGCCTAGACTGCCAACTAACGGTGAGGATGCTGCAGGCCTGAAACATGTATTGCTTCTCTGAGGGGCTGAAGTACGAGTCCTCTTCCCGGACTGTGCTGATGACTCCATCGGGCCTGAAAATTTTTTAGATCGTTCCTGATCAACACGCTCTCTACCAGAAGCTAAAACCTCCACATCTTTAGCATCTTTGGCTCTGCCCACCAGCACATCAAATATTTCATCCTGATGGGTTACAACTTGCCTACGCAGCTCGTATCTGAGTCCAAGGGCAAATTTACGACATCGATCTCTCTCAGCAGGTACCATACTGAATCCATACTTCAGCAACTTCAAGAACTCGATCTCATACTCAGAAACAGTCATGTCTCCCTGAACCAAGTCTTGAAACTGTTGTCGTCTCTAAGCTAAGTAGCGCTCTCCCAGAAAACGACTCCGAAAGTGATCCTTAAAGAAATTCCAGGTCAAACGATCGGTAGGAACACTACTGGTCACTGACTCCCACCAAGTGTAGGCATTACCATCTAACATTGCTACAACACCCAGATATCTCTTAGTTGAGTCCAATCCTCAGCTTCAGTAGGAGCTCCACCAATCTGTCCCCCAAAAGTTCTAACTCCATTGGCAATCAACGTCTGTGAAATAGGAACCTCAGATACAACACCAGTAGCTCTAACTGCTCCCTGTATTAACTGCAGAAACTGTCTACTAAAATTCTCATCCAATGCAACTCCAGTAGACTCTGACTCAATATCGGTCGCTCCTATGATCGGTGTAGTCATGCCAATACCATCGGTAGGTGGCATATTCGTTGGGGTCGTAGGAGCAGGATCACCTATCGGAGGTGGGGGATCTACTCGTATCTCATCAATCGGATCTGCAAATCTAGCCACTCGACCTCGTCCACAACTAGTTCGACGACCACGTCTAGCACTCATTTTGGTAGATCTCGAGATTACTACAGAAGATAAACTTAAGGTTAGATAAGCACTTGGAGTCTCGAACATAGTTAAAATCTTAATAACTTTGTGACATGGCCTTAGTAACTCGTTTTGTAAAATATTTCAAAACTGTATTTTCAATGTGAACTCATACACAGTCCGAGGGTTAAAAACCAAAAGCTCTGATACCAATAAATGTAACCCCCTAGACCCGGCCTATGCGTTTCGACTAAGTCTAGTGGATCACATTATGATTATTAAAGACATTTTTCGAAACCGTTATTCCATCAATATAAAATCACATTATAAATAACATGAAATTATAAACAAATTATACTATCAAAATCCAACTCGTAAATATAGTACCAATAAATAATAATTTAATTTAAAACATGTCTTCAAATTCAAAATCACAATAAACCGAGCAGTATTAGCAAAAGAGTCATCATTATAAAATCCGATATTTTAAAATAAGGTTCATGTCACCAAAATAAAGTCAACTTGCCAGATAAAAACATTACAATCTGATTTACTTCAAGAGATATGTTGATCCTCCAAGTGCTCGAACCGAGGTATCTAACCAACAGTATCTGAAAGGGGGAAAACATTTTCAAAAGGTGAGCTAGGCTCAGTGTGTCCCAACATTTCCATAAAATCACAATAGGTACAAATCATAGTCCAGTAATCTCACAAATTCGTAAAAGAGTTTAACTTTTTGAAAATCATAGTTTAAACCCTTTTCTGGTACACCATCAGTAGTTCCCAAAATTATTTTCCATATAGCTTACTTTATGCACATAGCAAAAAGAAAGCCGACTTAAGGATAGGCTCTGAAGCTTGTATCCTTAAGCCCAAGTCAATAAGTCCATATAGCTTACCCTAAGCACACAGCAAAGGAAAGCCGACCTAATGAAACATCTTGGGGCCCTCAAGAGTCACATTAGGCCCAGTTAGCTTGATCAGAGCTATTCCATCGTAATTCAATTCCAAAATTCAATTGCACCGTGACATAAATTCCATAAATCCAAAAACATGGTAATCATATACCATTTCAAAACAAAAATTAGATAGCATCCATATTCCATACATTGTCACATTAAATTGGTGCATCAATAAAACAATAACCAATGAATTCGGTGTACCACATATTAAAACCAATAAAACAGTTCAGTAATAAGTAGGGAACACACCTCGACAATAGATTCAAATAGCAAATCTACTGATTGCTGGTTTCACCACGCTCTGCTACAGTTTTCGAACGGGTGAATACTGGCACACGTGGTTTAACTGATCTAGAAGAGCTGGGTCGAGCTGTCGAACGATCCGGAGAGTCTCTTGTACCTTCAAACAATAATATTTATCAGTCCCAAATCCTATTTAATTGTTCAAAGCTAAACTTCTTAAGTATATAAGCATTTTTGGGTTTGACTATCAATTTGAGGTATTTCGAGTCTGAATTTGGCCAAACGGATTGCGGAATCGGAATCAGGGCGTCGAAAACAAAGTCAAAGTCAACTACTTTGACTGTAGATTTGGAGACCTTCGGATTCGAATTTGACAAAACGGACCATGGAAACGGATTTGGCACGTCGAAAACTATCAGGATAGGTATACTCGGAAAAGATTAACGATCGTTTAATAGCCGGTCAAAGTTCTGGTCAAAGGAGGTCAACAAACTGTTGAATATTTTACACAAATAGCACCCTTTTTAAAATAATTACCAGAATAGCACCAAAACCGAATTATTTACCATAATAGCACCAAAACCGAATTATTTACCAGAATAGCACTAAATTAGAATTATTTACTAGAATAGCATTGGTCAACGGGTCGGGTCAACGGGTCAGGTCGTGACCGGTCAAACCGGTCAAACCCTTAAGAAAATCGGTTGAACCGGTCACTCACTCGCCCGACGGCGGCGCGTGTGGCGCGTGAGGTGTCCTCCGGGGCTCTAAAAATTACGAAAAATTTTCTAAAAATTATTTTGAGCGTTTTCGAGATACTTACAAAGCTCGGTTCAAATTTTTGAACGTCGGAGAGCTCGAATTCATCAAATCGGGAAGGTTGACCGGTTCACCTCCCCACGCGCCGCCGCCGCCGGAGAAAAAGGGGAACACCGGTGGACTCGGAACGGCACAAGGAACACGATAGTGCGGGAGGTGTCGTAAACGGAGCAACGATCAGCGGTGAATTTAAGATTTTCTCGGCGATAGAGCTAACAAAAACGTCGCTACTTTGACTGGAAATTCCCGACGTTTGACCGCGTTTCGCTTCAATTAATTTGAAGGGTTTGTTCCTCGCTCGATGATGAACACAACGGTGGTTTCAAAACAACGATCGGAATTCAGACGGCGTCGGAATCGAGTTTGGAAGTTGTGTGCGTGAGGAAGGATTTGTGAAATTGATTTCTGTTTTTCAAAACAGAAATCACGCATATAACAATTGCCTGCCGACACTCAAAGGTTAAATTCAGGGCTTGATCCCTGAATTTTCTTTAACTTTAAAACAAGCTCCAAGTTTTAAAATCTTTCAATTCAGTCCCAATTTTCGCCAAATTTTCACAATTAAACCCTCTAATTTCAATTAAATATTATTTTGAAAATCGGGTTGTTACATATATATATATATATATATATATATATATATATATATATATATATATATAGAGGTGGATAAATATTAATTATCAAAAGATAGAACTTAACTTGAATGGCAAACACATATTTATAAATGAATAATGATATGTTCATATTTTTATTTTTAAAATACTTATTATATCTCTTTTTTAAAATTTTAAGTAGAAATAACTTAATAGGTGTTTATTTTTTATGTTATAATATCATTTATTATTTTAAATTAAATTTATATATTAAGTAAAAAATGTGATATAAATGAATTCTTATATATTAAAAATTTTAAAAATAAATTGAATAGAGTTAGATGACCATAAAGGAACAAAAACTTAAGTGATGATTTTAATAAATAGTTGAGTGACCAAAATAGAATTGTGAGAATAGTTGAGTAGTTAAATATATAATTAACATTTGCCATTTTTAACCGAGTTAATAATTCGAAACAAAAAATTACGACTTAATTTTTTTGACATAAATAATAATATAAATTCTAAAAGGTAAAATATTTTAAAAGAGAACTCAATATAAAATATATAATTTAAAGAAAATGATGCATTTAATCCGGAAGAAGATACTGTAGTTCGCCGACACATTGAAAGCATCAAAGATTTTATATTTTTTCAATCAATAATTTATGGATTTTTCTATGTTTGATAGATGGTTGAAAACCCAAGCAAAGCCATTAGCCATGTTTATTGGGGCCATGTCGGACAATAATTTTAACCTACTAGCAATGGCTTAGTCACACTTATTAAAACTCTTATTTCCATAACTATTATCAAATAGGTTTGGTGTGAATTTACCATAATGAATTATAGATAGATTAATACTTCATATATTAAGAGTTAATATATTAATAGTTGGGGGCATTTCCATAATGTCCATACAGCTCAGTTGGTAGAGCGCAAGGTTCTTAACCTTGAGGTCGTGGAATCGAATCCCACAGAGGGTTTTTCATAATTTGGAGGTCTCTCACGAAAGTTGCTCTCAACTTGGCGTTAGAGGCAGCCTGCTATCCTATCTCCCCCTTACCCTATTACATGTGAGAATAAAGGTCAGCTAATTAATACTTCATATATTAATAGTTAATTTTTTATAAGTTGTTTTAATTTATTATAATGTTTTTAACTAATATTTAAGTAAACAATTAATAATATATGATTGTTGATTAAGTTGATTTGTAGAAAAATAAAACTCAATTACGTATGTATCAAATAATTATCTAAATATGTACCGGCAACTAATAGGTAAAAAAAACAGTGATTTTGTGATATAGATTCAGTTCAATAATTTAGTTAGAACATCCATTTGAAGGAGTGGGACATTTAAGCAAATCCTAGGCGTTTGGTGGAGTGTCCTACGCGGCTTCTTTCTCTCAATAATTTGATACGACCTTACGATATACATATATTATAAAAATAGAATTATATTACCCATCATGTTCACGTCTGTATTCACTTAAATAACTTAGTAATTTAGTTACACATAAATCAAGTTATCTCAATAGTTAAAATTATCAGTGATATTTTTAGAAGTCTCAGGTTCAAACATTAACGGTCGGAAAGAGCACTGTTGGAGGTCAAAGGGGCCCTTACCCCCTGTTAAAAATTTAGTATATTCAATATAATTTTGATCTAATAATATTTTAGTTTATGTAAAAATAAATATTTAAATTAAAAATTATTAAATATTATTAAATATTTAATTGAGTAAGGGCCTAACTAAAGAATGATAACCTCTTGTTCTTAATTTTTGGCCTAATAACAATTTAAGTCATTTTAAGTTTAAATATTAGACAAATTAGGTGTTGTTTTGTGAGTTTTGAGTTTTTTTTTTTATAAATTTAGGGTGAATACAAGATATTATATGTACAAAAACTCTCAATCATTTGATAATGAACGCTCATACCTTTATATATACAATACTCAAACTCGGGACCTCAAGGATAACAACAATCTCTTACTCACGAAGGTCGCTTGGTTCGTATTGAATTTTGAGTATAATTACCTAATAATTTGTTTTATTTTAGTTTAATATTCTGGCCTCTGTCAATATTTAATCATGACTTCGACCCTGTTAACGGAAACAAAATATTTAAACGTTTAATGTCAAATGATTGTAAATCTTCAAAACATATACTACCACTTGTAATTACCCTAGATTAATAAAAATAATAATTTAATTATATATTATTTATAAATTATACTTTTATTATTTTTTTCTTTATTGAATTTTCAAATTTTTAAAATCTTCAAAATTTCAAAAAATTTATATTTCTCGAACAGTTATAATCTTTTGACATGGCATTAGCTATAATCTCTTAATGTGATCAGATTCATGTGATCAATAAGACAATTAGATTTATTTATCCTGCTAACTTATAAATATTAATCATCACTCTATGTCGGACATGAACAATAAAGATTGATGATATATAAATCATTATGCAAGACTGAAAAATGAAACTTTTTCTATACTCTTCATTTAAATTAAAGGGTAAACTACATGGGTGACTACTCAACTTTAGCATGATTATTTATTCACATAAGGGAGTTTAGTCATGGTCTCATCTTTAGATAAACGGTGTCAGTCCGGTTTTACTAATCTTCCTGTCTGTTCTATAAATCTGGTTTAGGAAAGAAAACTAGACTTATTTTCTAGATATGAACCATGCAAAAGAACACTGTAATCAATATGGTGGCAATCCTATGTGATGGAAGGAAATTATTTGCATTTTACGAGCTGCTTGTTGATGTGTTTTTCCTGCAGGGATTGATAGAGCACCATCGAGAAATTGTAGAATACTTCAATCATCGGGGTGTTTCTGCCATATTTCTCTTCCGAAGAAATCTGCTTCGAAGGATGGTTTCAGTACTCGCGAATTCGTATGGTCGCCATGCTAAGCTATTAAATGGACTCACTCTATTCACTATTTTTTTTTTCCACTGACATTTGAACTTTTTTCTGGTATCTTAATTCAGGCTGCCGCACTTTCGAGTTACAAGCCAATCATCAATTCTACATCATTAATAAGTGAACTCAAAGAAGCAGAAATGGCCGTTGTTAGGGCTTTAGAGTACTTCAATAGCACCCGTCACATGGTTTTGTACTACGAGGATCTTGTCACAAACCATACGGTAAGGCTGGTGACTAACTTTCACGAAATGTTTAATAGTATTTTTTGATGGTTTTGCATTATGAAGATCTTGTCACAAACCGTACAGTACGGTCTGTAATTAACTTTCATGAAATGTTTATACTATTTCTCAACCGTGAAACAACATTTTGTGGATGTCCAAGAATAATCATTTTCTAACCCGCACTGCTGTTCGATTTTTCTTGTGTTTGTACCAGAAACTCAAAGATGTTCAAGAGTTCCTAGGCCTTCCACAGATGGAATTAACTAGTGGCCAGGTTAAGATACTCAAAGGTCCGTTATCGGATTTGGTAAACAATTGGGATGATGTCAACAAGACTCTAAAAGGGACCAAATATGAGAGATTCCTTCACGCCGACTATTAAGAATGACTGTCACTTGTGAAAAGAACAGCATGGATGGCATCTTTGGCCAGTTTTAATTGCTGAATTTGACTGGACATTTTCCCCATTTTGTCAGCCATGCAGTCACGATGTTCACCATGCCAGAAACAATCAGGCAAGCAAATACCATGAAGCCCTCGACCATTTCTTTTCTATATTGATTTGGATCTTATATAGACGGTTTGTACATTTCAGCAAATGAAAATTTGGGTGAACCAATCGTTCATCCTTGAATAGCGTTTTAAGTACTTAATGTCCATTGGGATTTTGTTCCTTTAAAATCCATGATTCATATCATAATTTTGTTTAACATGTTATGCATTCATACAAGTTTCGAGGTTCTATAATCTCATCGTGTTCAAGATTGCCAAACAATTTTAATCATAGTGAAATAGATGTGATGAACCTAAGAATAAAATTACTTCGTGGTACTCTGATAACTGGAACCTGCTCTTTGGTTCGAATGCGACAAAACAAAACGATGTTTGATCCGGAGTTTATGAAGATAAACATCCTAGAGTGGCAGAAGGTTATAGATGGAGGTTGTGCATGCACTTGAATTCACTAGTGCATCGAAGATAGGCTGACATGTAGGAGTTAAACCTATCTTTCATATAGAAGTCTCCACCAGTCGGGTGGTGCAAGGTAAACATTGATAGTGCAAGGAAGCTTGATTCCGGGTTAGCTGCGTGTGGTGGTGTACTACGGAACTCTAATGGAGATCCAAATGGAGGATAGAGATGCAGACCGTCATTGCAGAGATTGATAGTAAAGAAGTTATGTCCTTTCTAAAACAAGATGAGACGATGAAGGGTATCTCTTTTATGGCTCTGCATATTGTTGAGTTGATTAAGCCTGGTTGAAGGTTTTAGTTCAGTTGTGTCTCGAGAAAGCAATAAGGTCGCGGACGGAAACAACCGTTTGGTGCTCATACTTCAAAACTCACCTACAGGCTACAGAGATCGAGTCAGTGCTAAATGGAGATGATTGTAGCGGTGTCATGCAGGAACCTGGCCGGTTAGCTTAATTGTCTTTCTTTTTATTATTAAAAAAACTAGGATATAATTTGACTCGATAACATTAAACTCAGTCAAGAATTCAATTATATTTACATTATAAACACTTATAAAAGTTCATATGCCACCATTCATAAATAGTCAATTGACATACAAAACCCTTTCGAACAAAAATAATTAAATACTAAACCCTGCTTTTTCTGCTGCTTCTGCTTCTTTGCATAACATATATAATGTTCTACCTATGCCTCCATATCAGCAAGACAGAACAGGGGAGTTGGTTTGGGGGGGTGCTTTAGCTCTCCACGGCAAGGCTTGAAGCTGTCTTACCAGCAGAAACCACTGCTCCTTTCTCTCTTCGACATAATCCAAGAGTATGGTTCTCGTTAGACTCCAGGTTCATCGATAAGTCACTGTTAACAGTATGACTGGGATGACGAAGAAGCGACGAACTAGGAATAGCCTCAAAGGTAGAACAAGGAGAGTAAAATGGTGACGGAATTCATGCAATTCTCAGCAAGCAGTTTCTCCGGAGAAAAATATTAATGCATGAAGCTGCACCGAAAGGTCAAGAATGGATGGATCAATAAGGATACGCACATGGCAATGCAACATGTAACTCTTAGCTGTTAGAAGTCAGTTTTATTCCTTTGCGGGCTCTGCTGAACTGGAAATTGATCCGGGTTAAGTTCAGATCGGTCTCTTGTTAAACCGATCAGTAAACAAACAATTAGATGTCAGCAGCAACGGAAGGGGAAGTATTCTTATCTATCATGGACATTATCTATTAGATGCTTAAACAACCAACCATTTGAGCCTTTTATAAACCGGTGCTCTAGTAACATGCTCGCAGATGGCCTCTCTGCCGGATTTCTTTGGAAGCAGCAGTGCAGGAAATCCTTCCCCTCCGGTGATAATGTTTCAGGAGTCGGAGGAGTATCCCTCATCACTTTAAACATAGCTGCAGCCTGCATTAACAGTGACGATTTTGAGACATTGGCAATGACTTTTACTTAAAAACAAACTAGACAGAGCAAGCGAACCAAGTCGGTGTCGCAGCGACAATTAGTACAATCTTAAGTTACATTAGTAGCTTACCCCTTCATATTCACTCCATGGTGCTTTGCCGGTGTACATTTCGATAATTGTACAACCCAAGCTCCAAATATCAACAGCAAGAGCAAGTTCAGAACGATTATTATTCTGCATTACAGCTTGCAAGAGCTGCAGTTAAATCAATAATGTCAGCATGTTTAAATTACAGACCAATGTGTCGGAATAGTTTCGAGATGGTACCTCTGGAGCCATCCAATAAGGACTTCCCTTCAAAGATAGATTAGCTCTTTGTCCACTAAGCTGTGCATCAAACGGATCCAAAGTTATTTGATCGGAATCAGAATATTAACGACTAACAGAAGTTACACCAAGCTAATCAACTCCAATTTTTCACAATCTGTCACTGCCATTGTTAGCTATTCATATTACAGAACAATATGCATCACTTTTCGTGCAGGGCAGGTGCACAGACATCGACTCGTAAAAGATCCTACGGCTACAAGTTTACAAGCTTTACCTGTGACTAGCATGTATCCAGAGATAATGGGAACTTTACGAAACTTACATGTTTAGACATCCCAAAGTCTGCAAGCTTCACAACTCCAGATGCATCAACAAGCAGATTAGCTCCTTTAATATCCCTAAACAATATATAAGCAGCATATTAAGCCACTGATAACTCATGCAGGAATCCTAAGACGCATTTGATTTTATACTGTAACCGACTGTTTTAGTGTGCATGCCAAGCCTTATTTTAACCCGGAAATCACTATATACCTGTGAATTGTCTTTGTGCTGTGCAAGTAAGCCAACCCTGAAAGAATATGGCGGGTAAAATTGCGAACAACAGATTCGGTTATGGCACCGTAGCGATCACGAACGTATTTGTTGATTGAACCTGGATGAACATACTCCAAAATATATAGAACTTGTCTTCAACCTGTGTATGCACAATTTAAATTTTTAATAGAAGTTATTGAGATGATAAGTGAGGCAAGAAGAAAAAGACCCTAAAAATGAAATCGACATGTTGCTTACTATTTCACTACCATAATACTGAACTATATTTGGATGCCTGAGCTGGCTAAGAACCTTAATCTCCTGCAATGAAAGAAAGTAGTCACGATGACCGTGGACAAAACAAACACGAAATGTAATATTTGCTACAGACAGAAAAACCTGCTCTAGTTGTTTAATACACTCTGCGGATTTCGAGTCATCGGGAAATATCTCAACTTCCTTCATTGCACATAAAGCTCCAGTTTGTCTGTCCAAAACAAGAAGCCCCTTTAGTATTTAGAGAGCAAGAGCAATGGGAAACCGAGATACAGAGAACTTGTATACCTGTTACTGGCAACATAAACACTTCCGAATGTACCACGTCCGATAAGCTTGCCCTTTTGCCATTGACAATTCATCCGCGACGGGTCTGGATTAGATGTAACTTGGGGAGGAATGGAAGCTGATGATGAAGTCATTGCTGCTCCCGGAGGACGAGGTAATGGATGGACATTGATAGGGCCATTACTTTCGAGCCGAGATGGCGAGCTGTCGAGTGAAATCCGTTGTTTTATTGGTGAAGGAGGTCCACTACTCTGCCTTTGACGAGGACTTCTATTTGGTGGAGTATTATCAATTCTATATGCACCATAATCATAAAATCCGAAGGGAAAATGCCCTGGAACATCTAATGTAGGCATCTCCGGAGCAGACCAAGCATGATTACCACCTGTAGGAGTCGTGAAGTGTAGAAACCTGTGACTCGGATTCTTTCCGGTCGGGCTAATTACGGCACCACTTAGCGGACTCTCAGGGGCACTACTAATCGGGAAATTACCCCGAAAATCATCCTCGAAGCTGTCACAATCCGCCCTCTTCGATGAGCCACGAGAAGTAAACCTATTGCAATCAGAGAAACTAAGGAACTCTAAAGTCTCAATTATGACAAAAACCAGCAAAATGCTGATCAGAATGTCTGCAATGACTGACAGAAATAAGCTTTAAGTCTAGATTTTCAGACCATCAATAAAAAACGACTGCATTTCACTAATAAATTCTACTCAAACTCATAATTTGCTTGTAAAACATCCTAAGATTGGCAAAAAAAAAATTGGAATTTCAATCTCCTTAACAATAAAAATGCATCAAGTGGTTCATGGAAACATGGTAGTAATAATTTATTTTTCTTCGTTTTAACTTAAAATTAACGAATAATTGCAGAATATTATTTAAATTCCTAAAACTGCAACAAAATTTTAATCAAAACAAATAAGTGAAGAAAAAAAAAACAAATTCACCTTGAATTGGCAGACAACCGTGGCTCAACTTCCTTTTCTTTATCTCTATCCTCTAAACTTTTGCCAAGCCCAACTTCTTTCGTCGACAACTGTTGCTGGCAGTCTCCTTCGGGAACAGGAAGCGGGAGCGGCAACGGCACCGACACAGCCGGCGTTGGTTTCCTCGTAGACGAAGACGGCGACAAAGATGGAGTATGGTAACAGCTAGACAGCACCGGCACTTCCTTCGTCGGAGCAACACCCTGATCCCTGACACGCCTCAGCTCCTTCGCCCTCGTGAGCCTCGATAAGCGAAATCCAAAACTGTAACGATGCTTATTAGAATTATTATCATTATCTTTACAAGGCTTCTTGGGAGAGGTGGCTGAAGAAGAAGACGAGGAAGAA
The DNA here is from genome assembly GCF_006381635.1 of Hibiscus syriacus. Taxonomy (NCBI): domain Eukaryota; kingdom Viridiplantae; phylum Streptophyta; class Magnoliopsida; order Malvales; family Malvaceae; genus Hibiscus; species Hibiscus syriacus. The sequence continues at coordinate 189,103 of NW_024063072.1, read as the reverse complement.
GAAGAAAAGGAAGAAAAAGAAATACTCCGGAGCCAACGCATGGCTATAAGATCATTCTAAACCCAAGAAAAATCAGATTTTCAATTCCAATGATAAAGGATTCGGAATGGGAATTTCGATCAAAAACAAAAGGACAGAAAATCCATAATTGTTTCTGTAGGTTTGGGAAAGAACAAAGATTCTGGTTTCGAATTCGGTATGTCAGCAAATCCGTTTCCCTTACGTTCTGTCTGAAAAAAATAACAACGACACAGTTTACAACAGAATAGAATACCCTTTTGTCATTTTTTTGTATTACTTAATTTATATATCTTAAAAAAAGCTGAATTAACCAACTTATGATTAGTAATGGAGATTTCGTGGTTTTAGATTCTATAATTAAGTAGAAAAACAAAATCAACAATTTTCATAGATTAGTTACTCACAATGACAAACTTTCTGGGTTAAAATTTTTGTATTGAATAAAAATGTGATGTAAATTTAAAAAAAAAATTAAATAAAATGTCAATTTAGAATCTACATTTTTAAAAATGAAACAATATAATAAAAGTATATAATTTCATTTGTTATAATATCATATTTAAAATTTAAATTTATAGTTTTGGTATTAAAATAATTGTGATTTTAAAAGAAAACTTTTTATTTTCTTTATATTACCCAAATAATTGGTTATTAATTTTAAATAATAAATATTGTTTTTAAAAAGCATTTTGTTTCATATAGTATCCAAGAAAGCAACCAAGTTGCTGCAAACAGTACAACCAGACCATCGTTTACAATGACCCCTGATCAGAATATAATTGCTCATTAACTCTATCATCCTTATCAATTCCCTGTCTGCGATTTCGTTTCTCCCAAATGCAGTATGTCCAAGCCAACTTAAGAATTCGAACCATAAGAGATCTACCCTTCAAATTCCACACAAGATTATCCTCCCAACACAAAAGTCTATAAACCAATCTGCAAAGATGCATGATCCTCTCCCACATACCCCTGGAATACGCACAATCAGGAAAAAGGTGGTCTCTCGATTCAGCAGCAGCAGAAATAGACCACATACAACATCAGCATCAATTCCAAATCGAACTGATCTGTTTTTTAGGAAGTCTATCCAGGATGATCATCCAAACAATAAAGGAATGCTTTGGAATATGGGAGGAAAACTGAATAGGTCTATGCCATCTCACATTCTCTTTACTCTATTTTATACTTTCCCAAATCCAACTGCAATTTACCTGTGACAAGATGACACCGGGAGCAAAAGAACTCCTAGCCTCGCCCATCAACTTCAACAGTTTCTTTAGGATCCAGCTGGAGTGACTCCTACACTCAACATTCCATAGGTCCACCTCCTTCAACACATATTCCCTCGCTCAAGCCACCTAAAGATACCCCTCTCCTGCAAGTATTTTTAACCTAATCGCTACGCTTTAAAGACAATTTTTTTTGTCATTAAAACTAAAAGACAATAATATATTAAATTTTATCATTCAAATTCATTTTTATTCCAATGTTAATCATTAAAACTTAAAGATTTTTAACCTGATCACTATGCTTTAAAGACAACTTTTTTTTGTCACTACATTATCCTATCAATTCTCAACTACTATCCAATTAAATTTTAAGATGAAGTCGTCTTCGTTATGTTCAACCCATCATCATATTTATTGATCGATTAATTTAGATTTAATATTAAGAGATTTATTATGAGAGTGATCCTCTTAATCAAGTTTCATCTATTCGTAATGTCAAGATTCAAACTCCTAACAATTATTTAAGAAATTTAATGTCTCATTTCATTATATCAACTTATTGTTGATAGTTTAAGGGTGTTTTTTCATAATAAAATTACACTATAAATATCTATAAATATGTGTTAATTTAAGAGTTCTTAAGTACAGAAAACACAAATTATTTATTTTACAAATTATATCTATTGAGGTTCTTGAGTGTTTATTCGGCAGTTTTAATTTTTTTGTTCAATTAAAATTGGCTATTGAACGGTGGTTTGATGTGCTTGTCCAGGGATGATTATGGTCGGGTTGAGTTGGGTTTTTTGTCAACTCAAGTATTATATCCCTTTATTTATGACTCGACCCGAGTTGAGTTAGGGTTTTAGTCGACTCGAAACATGATTCAATTTTTGAGGTAAAAACTTGCACTCGTATCCAACCCAAAATAAATATATATATAATTTTTATTTTTATTAGATAAAATAGGAATCTAATTGAAAAACATAAATAGAAATATATTATTGTAATTAACTCTAAATATATAAAAGATAATTATATTATAATACTCGGATATGATCAAGAATTTTTTATGTTACCTGAACTCGATCTTATCCTTAAAAATTCTACCTGACCCAAACTCAATTTTTTTAATAAAAAACTCAACCCTATAAAACCGGATTAGATCAAAACCTCTCAAATTCAAATCTCATCCCCATCGCTATGCTTGTTGGTGGTTTGGTGTGTTCGAAAGTGGTATAACCACCTCTCTAATTTCGATATTTCAATTCAAACAATGGTTGGAGATATTTATATTTACGGTATTTTGTTGCGTTTATACTCATTTTTACTTACATCTGGTGTTGGAGTATAATTTATCTGTCTTGTTCAATTCTAACCATTTATAAATTTCTTAAAATAACGATGTTATGTTTATTTAAATTATTTTTAAAAAATATATTTTTTACAAACTTTTAGCTTAAAATCATTGGATTCTAATATGAATATTTTAGTGAAAAACTTTAGAAGTGTTATTTTTATACTTTTATGTGACTGAAACAAATGATTGAATGTAAATTATCTGATTATTGATTAAACACATTTTAGGTGCATGTTGCATAAGGTATTTAGTAATAAAATTCTATAAATTTATGTCTAGGGATTCAAATAATTATATTTAATTAGAAAATTAACCATAATAACTTTAATTAAATAAAATTGTTTATTAGAGTAAGGTTCTCATCAAGACTATAAACATAAAATGTTGCATAATAAGCATTTACAACCTTAAATAAAATTTAAAATTGATAATGATTTTTATAATTCAATTTAGTTAAAGATTAATTACAACATGAAAAGCTTATATATTAATTTATTAAGAAAAATGTACTAGATGATTCTTCATAGTTACCTTATGAGATTAAAAGCAGGTTGATGGCTAGTTACGTACATAACTAATCCTTAGAAATGATTTCAAAGCTCTGGCCATGAGAGTTACTGGTGTTGAACTCAACAATTCTGAGTTGTTTGTTGTCCGTTTCAGATGAACAAATTAGGAACCGAAACGAAATCATAAGCAATGAATTTACTTAGGGAAAATGAAAAGAGAAGAGCTTTCAAATCCCTTCTTAGTAAGTCTGCTGCTAAAGTTGTCTTCATGATATGCAAATGTAATATCAGCGAACATTTTCTAAATTTTGCATGTAAATTGTAAAACGCATCATCTCCTCGGATGTTTTAGCACTAATCCCACATCGAAGAAACAAACGGAAGGAGTACAAGCGTGATCGTGTAAGTAAGAAGCAGCTGGCCACGTTATAACATACTTACCTGGACGGAATTGTTGGATCATAAACTTGATCCATTATGGGAGCCTAAACCCAAACCCAAACTAAATTGATATCATTACTTACATCATTTAATTAAAGATGTCATTGCTTACATCATTTAAGTAATGATGTCATTGCTTACATCAATTTAGTTAGGTGAGAGTTAGATATTTGTTGAATTTGTAATGGTTTAAATTAGTTTATTTGTGTGGTGTAGGATTGTTCTTGAGTAGTATAAATACCCCTTCCCATTTTAGTTTTAAGCATCAAGAAAAATTAAGAGCTTCTAAGTGAGTGAAGAAGCAAAGTCTTATAAGAGTGAGTTGTAGTTCTTGTTTTTGAGTGAGAGTGCTCTTGTAATATTTGTTTGAGTTTCAATAAAAGTTGTTTGTGTGAGTGTTTTACTTCCAACAAAGTGGTATCAGAGCGAGTTGGAAAGATCGAAGGTCTCGACGAGAGGAATCCGACGGCGCCAGAATTTTCTCAATCTGAGTTTTGACGCACCGCCACACACCGCCGGAAGACTGCTGCCAGAAAATCGAGTTGACTCACCGAGTTGAGCCGAGTCAGCCGAGTTGGAGCCCTTGACCGAATTGTCCAAGTCCCTCCCAAGGTTTTTTTTGGCGTTCCGGATTCATTCGTGCAATCGGATTTTACAAAATCTCATTATCTTGAGAGATATGGCAAATAGTATGGCACCATTCCAAGTTCCGACACTCAACAACAACAACTACGACAATTGGAGTATCAAAATGAAGGCACTTCTTGGATCACAAGATGTGTGAGATATCATAGAGAAAGGCTATAACGAGATTATGGATGATGATGTTTTTGTTACTCTTACACCAGATCAAAAGACAACTTTGAAGGATTCAAGAAAGATAGACAAAAAGGCTCTCTACCTCATCTACCAAGCATTAGATGATGATGGTTTTGAAAAGATTTCAAGTGCAAGCTCTAGCAAGGAAGCGTGGGAGAAGCTGCAAACCTCTTACAAAGGATCCGAGCAAGTGAAGAAGGTTCGTCTCCAAACATTAAGAGGTGAATTCGAATCCTTAAACATGAAAGCATCTGAGTCTATTTCAGATTATTTCTCAAGAGTAGTAGCTGTTTCTAATCAATTGAAAAGAAATGGTGAAAAGTTAGACGATGTGAGGATAATAGAGAAGATACTCCGTTCGTTGGATCCCAAATTTGAGCACATCGTCGTGACGATTGAAGAAACTAAAGACTTGGAAGAAATGACGGTCGAGCAACTCCAAGGATCATTGCAAGCATACGAAGAGAAGCATGATTTTACTGAGCAACTCCTCAAGCTGCAACTCAAAGATATGCATGAAAGCCAACGCAATGATAGAAACCAACGTGGCCAAGGCAGAGGTAGAGGCCATGGACGAGGTGGAAGTCGAGGTCGTGGACGAGGTTGGAATTACAACAACAATGATTCCAACAACAACTATGAGAAAGGAGAAAGCTCAACACGAGGCCGTGGAAGAATCAATCCGAACTCAAGGCGTGACAAATCTCAAGTTCGATGTTATAATTGTCAAAAGTTTGGGCATTATGCTTCAGAATGTAGAGCTCCCAATAACAAAATTGAGGAGAAGGCTAACTACGTGGAGGAAAAGACAGATGGCAAAGAAACTCTTCTTCTAGCACGAAAGGAAACTGATGGTGGCCAAGCAAATTCCTGGTATCTTGACAGTGGTGCAAGCAATCACATGTGTGGAAGGAAAGACATGTTCGTGGAGCTAGACGAGTCAGTAAGCGGAAATGTTTCGTTTGGAGATGATTCCACAATAGCAGTGAAAGGGAGAGGTAACATTCTTATCCGTTTGAAAGATGGGAGACATCAATTTATTTCAAATGTCTACTATGTGCCCAATATGAAAAGTAACATCTTAAGTTTAGGGCAACTGGTAGAGAAAGGTTATGATATTCATATGAATAATTATAATCTTTCTATAAAAGATGATAAGAATAACTTCATTGCTAAAGTGCCGATGTCAAAGAATAGAATGTTCTTGATCAACATACAAAATGATGTTGCAAAGTGCCTGAAAGCTTGCTATAAAGATGCATCATGGCTTTGGCATCTTCGATTTGAGCATCTCAATTTTGGAGGTCTAGAGCTGCTATCTAAGAAGGAGATGGTGAAGGGACTACCTCGCATCAACCATCCTGATCAGCTTTGTGAAGGATGTCTAGCTGGGAAACAATTCAGGAAAAGCTTTCCAAAGGAGTCAGAGACAAGAGCCAAGAAGCCACTTGAGCTCATCCATACCGATGTGTGTGGACCGATCAAGCCGAGCTCTCTCGATAACAGTAACTATTTTCTTCTCTTCATTGATGATTTTTCAAGAAAAACCTAGGTATATTTCTTGAAACAGAAGTCAGAAGTTTTTGAAGTCTTCAAGAAGTTCAAAGCAGTAGTGGAAAGAGAAAGCGGTAGAAAGATCAAAGCCATGAGATCCGATCGAGGTAGAGAATTTACTTTCAGGGAGTTTCAAGAGTTCTGTGAAGAAAATGGAATTCGTTGACCAATGACAGTTCCTAGATCCCCCAGCAAAATGGTGTGGCAGAAAGAAAGAACAAAACAATCCTCGACATGGCACGAAGCATGCTCAAAAGCAAGAAACTACCCAAAGAATTTTAGGCGGAGGCAGTAGCGTGTGCAATCTACTTGACAAACCGATCTCCAACAAGAAGTGTATGGGGAAAGACACCGCAAGAAGCATGGAGTGGAAGAAAGCCTGGAATTTCTCACATGAGAACCTTTGGAAGTATAGCCCATGTTCACGTACCAGACGAGAGAAGAACGAAGCTTGATGATAAAAGCGAGAGTTTTATCTTCATCGGCTATGATGCTAATTCGAAGGGCTACAAGTTGTACAATCCAAACAATAAGAAGTTTGTGATTAGTCGAGATGTGGTCTTCAACGAAGAAGGAGAATGGGATTTTAACTCTCATACATATGACTTCAATTTCTTTCCTCAGTTTGAAGAAGATGAGCAGACAATGAGGGAACAACTAGATGAATCTCAACAAGAGCTTGCAACTCCACCCACTTCACCAACATCAACCACTCAAGGAGACTCATCACCTTCATCATCGTCAAGTGGGAGTCAAAGTGAAAGAGTTGTGCAACGCACAAGAAGCCTTAGAGATCTCTATGAGGTAACTGAACGACAAGATAATCTTACATTATTTTGTTTGTTTGCCGATTGTGAACCAATGAGCTTTCAAGAAGTGGTACAAGAAAAGAAATGGAGAGATGCGATGAACGAAGAAATCAAGGCCATCGAGAAGAATGACACATGAGAACTTACCTCACTTCCCAAGGGACATAAGGCGATAGGTGTCAAATGGGTGTACAAAACAAAGCAAAACGCCAAAGGAGAGATTGAAAGGCACAAGGCGAGGCTAGTTACTAAAGGCTATAATCAAAAGACTGGAATTGACTATGATGAGGTATTTACTCCTGTTGCTCGATTGGAGACTATCAGACTAATCATTTCTTTGGCAGCTCAAAACAAGTGGAAGATACAACAGATGGATGTAAAGTCCGTCTTCCTAAATGGAGTTCTTGAAGAGGAACTTTACATTCAGCAACCATCAGGCTATGAAGTCAAAGGGCATGAAGACAAGGTGTTGAAGTTGAAGAAGGCTCTTTACGGGCTAAAACAAGCACCAAGGGCATGGAATAGCCGAATCGACAAGTACTTCCAAGAGAATGGCTTCAACAAATGTCCCTACGAGCATGCTCTATATATCAAGATCAAAGATGAAGATATTTTGATCGTGTGCCTCTACGTGGATGATTTGATCTTCACTGGAAGTAACCCAATCATGTTTAATGAATTCAAGGATGTGATGATGAAAGAATTTGAGATGACAGACATGGGGCTCATGGCGTACTACCTTGGCATTGAAGTTAAGCAACAAAATGATGAAATTTTCATTTCACAGGAAAGCTATGCAAAGGAGATACTGAAGAAGTTCAAGATGGAGAACTGTAAGCCAATAAGCACACCGGCATAATACGGGATCAAGATGACCAAACATGAAGAAGGCGAAAGTATAGATCCAACATTCTTCAAAAGTTTGGTAGGAAGTCTACGCTATCTAACTTGCACGAGACCCGATATTCTTCACGCAGTTGGATTGGTTAGTCGCTACATGGAATCTCCAACAACCACCCATTTTAAAGCCGCAAAGAGAATTCTTCGCTATCTGAAAGGTACAATTGACTTTGGCTTGTTCTATTCAGTTTCTAATGATTACAAGCTTGTTGGATATAGCGATAGTGATTGGGGTGGAGACATAGATAATCGAAGGAGCACTACTGGATTCGTATTTTTCATGAGAGATATTGCGTTCACATGGATGTTAAAGAAACAACTGATTGTCACATTGTCCACTTGTGAAGCGGAATATGTTGCTGCTACCTCATGTGTTTGTCATGCAATTTGGCTTAGAAATCTATTGAAGGAGATTGGTTTGATACAAGAAGAGCCTACCAAGGTTTGTGTCGACAACAAGTCAGCCATTGCCTTAGCGAAGAATCCAGTATTCCATGATCGAAGCAAGCACATTGATATTCGCTACCACTATATAAGGGAGTGTGTTGCAAGAAAAGATGTGGAAGTTGAATACGTGAAGTCACAAGATCAAGTTGATGATATTTTTACCAAGCCACTGACTAGCGAAGACTTCTTAAGATTAAGGAACCTACTAGGGGTCACGAGATCAAGTTTAAGGGGGTGTTGGATCATAAACTTGATCCATTATGGGAGCGTAAACCCAAACCCAAACTAAATTGATGTCATTACTTACATCATTTAATTAAAGATGTCATTGCTTACATCATTTAAGTAATGATGTCATTGCTTACATCAATTTAGTTAGGTGAGAGTTAGATATTTGTTGAATTTGTAATGGTTTAAATTAGTTTATTTGTGTGGTGTAGGATTGTTCTTGAGTAGTATAAATACCCCTTCCCATTTTAGTTTTAAGCATCAAGAAAAATTAAGAGCTTCTAAGTGAGTGAAGAAGCAAAGTCTTATAAGAGTGAGTTGTAGTTCTTGTTTTTGAGTGAGAGTGCTCTTGTAATATTTGTTTGAGTTTCAATAAAAGTTGTTTGTGTGAGTGTTTTACTTCCAACGGGAATTACCTGGTGATCATGAAGACCCATGGCTTAGGTAAGAGGCTTCCATTGCACTTCGGAAGGGCTCTTGCCTAAGGTCTTCTCATAGTAAGAGAGCCTACGTCATAATTTGTGATAGTGGGGGCTTGAGTTCGCTCGGCCTCCGTTAAATTTCAGTTTGAAATTATTATTTTGGTAAACATAATTCATTAATATTGTGGAGATTTTGTTTAATGAGATAATTTTGTTTAATGGAAAGTTGTCAAATTTATTCAAGTGAGAATCAGTTTGATGTATTAAATTGATTAAAGATTTATGATCGAACCTAATTTTTGATTAATTCAATAAAGTTATAACTCAAACTTTTTGGTGTCAATTTTTTTTTTAAAAAAAGTAAAGCTAATACAGTATCTCTCAAAAACAATTAAACTGAAAATTTGGCAAATCCAAAACCAACCAAGGCGAAGATAAAGAAGAAGAAGCTAACAGATTGATGGTGATGATTTGATTCCTTGATGCAGTTGTTGAATACCCGTGTTTTGATCTTCAGCTACAGGGAAGCCATTATTATTCTCTTGTTGTTGTTGATTATTTTTCCAGAAAGGGTTAACAAGATTCAAGCCTAGGGACCTCGAACATTTAGTGCACTAGTTGCAACCGTTGTTGGTTCATTCATCACTTGAGATCCAAGCAAGCTCATATCTTCCTTAATACCAGGATTACACACAGTGTTAGGGTTAGGGTTTTGGGTGGTTCTCAACAAAGATAAAGGATGAGAACACTGGGGTGAAGTCACACTATCTCAACCTATATAGAATCTCATTAATTCCACCTCCATGAAGTCATTAACAAGTTGATCGGAACATAGGTTCGATAAAAAAAATACGACAAAATAAACAGACTGTGTGTTTTTGTTCTTAAGAACAAAAAGGATCTGATAAAAAAAATCAACATTTCCAAGGAACTGCGAGAGACAGGCTTTGATTTTGACTGCTTTAATGGTCTGAATTGGCTCCCACTTAAGCAGGAAATTCATGGCGAAACTTCGCATAAGAAAAGGTACAAAATAAAAATCGGAAGTTTATTCACTGTTCAAGTACAAGACAATATACAAATCAAACTTGAAACTGATCAAACCACGGTTTGTTAGCAAACATATATGAAATTCACCAACACTTCTGGTCTGTTATAATAAATGATTGTCTGAAAACAGTTTCTGTGCCTTAAACATGAAGCATCGTTCGACGGTTCTACAAAATGGAAACTTTCAATCACGTAAGTAAAGCATATGCTTTAGAAATAAGATCAAAATGGCCGAAGACGAAAGATGCAGATATATTATGCATATAGAATCTGGAGAGAGAGAGAGAAACAATGTGTAAATTGCTTTATAATTTTGGCATTACCTAACCCTAAATATAATTAGAACAAAGTCTAGGGCATGCCAAATATCTTGTAAAACTGATCCATGACGCTTTCAATATTCTAATCAGATGGTGGAAGAATAAACGACGGTGCCATGCGTGGTGGTGGGGGTGGTGCGTGAACGCTTTGCGTTTCTTCTGGTGCCGCCACCAACAGGGTGTTGAAAAAACCACATGGGCTGCTAGTGTTAGCAGTCGGTGGCTTTGAATAAAATTTTTTTATTATTTTTTTATGGTAAAATTGCTAAAAATTAGTCATTGTATTTTAGGGTATTTATAAATTAGTCCTTAAGTTTCAACTATAAATACCCTAGCTCATTTAGCTTCAAAACCATCCCAAAGCATTCTAGCTTTCTTATAATACTAGAGAGAATTTAGAGAGTTTCTTGAGAGTTGTTTTCTCCTTTTTTATCAAGAGAGAATTATCTTTTTTTCTCCTTGGTAGATCGAGAGAGGTTATAATTCATATTTTTCTCATAGCGAAACTCTTCTACCGTTGCCCGTGGTTTTTACCCTATATTATTCAGGGGTTTTCCACGTAAATTTTGTGTCTCTTTTATCTTCATTTTTATTTTCTCAAATTATCAGTTGCGATTTTGCTCTATCCGATAGCCGTCTTCGCAACAATTGGTATCCGAGCCAGATTTGAGTGTGTAATATCTGTTTATTGTCTTTGTGGTTGCCACCAAAAGGTGGATCCTCCAACATAAGAAAGTAAGAAGTTATTACCCATTCTTTGAAGGTCCAGAGAACTATTCATGATAGTGAAATAGTGAGAGCTATCCGTAAAAGAAGCTATGGCAACAAAATTTGATATTGAAAATTCAATGGGAGAAATTTCTCATTGTGGAAATTGAAGATGAAGGCCATCCTGAGGAAAGACGGTTGTCTAGCAGCTATCACTGAAAGGCCGGTAAATTTCACAGACGACAACAAATGGATCGAAATGGACGGGAATGCTATGGCAAACTTTCATCTAGCATTAGCAGATGAAGTATTGTCAAGCATCGAGGAGAAGAAGACAACTAAGGAGATATGGGATCATCTCACCAAATTGTACGAGGCCACATCATTGAACAATAAAATTTTCCTTAAGAGAAAATTGTACACTCTTCGTATGCCAGAATCTACTTCAGTGACGGAGCACTTAAATACACTAAGCACCTTATTTTCTCAGCTTACATCCTTAAGGGAGAACAAGAATGTGCTAAACTTCTACTTCAAAGTCTACCTGATTCGTATGATCAACTCATCATCAACTTGACAAACAGTAATGTCACCAGTCTAGTCTTCGATGACGTTGCAGCTGCTGTCCTACAAGAAGAAAATCGGCGCAAGAACAAGGAAGACAAACAAGTAAATCTGCAACAAGCAGAAGCGTTGACAACGATGAGAGGGAGATCAACAGAACGTGGCCAAAGCAGCAGTCATAAACATGGTAGATCAAAGTCGAGGAGCAAGAAGAATTTAAAGTGCTACCACTGTGGAAAGAAGGGTCACTTGAAGAAGGATTGTTAGAGTCTCAATAAAAACTCCAATCCACAAGGTAATACTGCAAACACTTCAGATGATGGAGATGCTCTATGCTGTGAAGCGTCAACCACCGTGGAAGGTAGAAAGAAATATGCAGATATATGGCTCATTGATTCGGGGGCAATATATCACATGACCTCAAGAAGAGAATGGTTCCATCATTATGAACTTGTCTCAGGAGGATCTGTGTATAGTTGCAATGATCATGCCTTAGAGATCGTTGGCGTGGGAACCATCAAATTGAATATATATGACGGAACAATTAAAGTTGTTCGAGATGTGTGACACGTGAAAGGCCTGAAGAAAAATTTATTATCCTACGGATTGTTGGATAATAATGAAAGCAAGATTGAAACACAAAAAGGAATCATGAAGGTGTTCCGTGGAGCGCTTGTGGTGTTGAAAGGCCAAAAGATGGCTGCAAACTTGTACATGCTGAAGGGAGAGACTTTGCTAGAAGCAGAAGCCTCTGTTGCCTCTTGTAGTTCAAATTCTGTAATGCTATGGCATCAGAAACTTGGACACATGTCAGAACAAGGAATGAAAATCCTTGTAGAGCAAAACCTACTTCCAGGCTTAACAAAGGTAACACTTCCTTTGTGTGACCATTGCATAACAAGTAAGCAGCACCGGTTGAAATTCAACAAACCAAATTCTAGAGGCAAAAGTGTTCTAGAATTGGTTCACTCTGACGTATGGCAAGCACCAGTTACATCCCTAGGTGGAGCAAAATACTTTGTCTCATTTATTGATGACTACTCCAGGAGATGTTGGGTGTACCCTATCAAGTAGAAGTTAGACGTATTTTCAACTTTCAAAAACTTCAAGGAACGGGTGGAACTTGATTCTGGAAATAAGATCAAGTGTTTCAGAACAGATAATGGAGGAGAATACACAAGCAAAAAATTTGATGACTTTTGCAGGAAAGAAGGCATCAAAAGACAGTTCACAGTGGCAAACACTCCCCAACAAAATGGAGTGGCAGAGCGGATGAACAGAACCTTGCTAGAAAGAAAAGAGCAATGTTGAGGGATGCAGACCTAGAAAATCATTCTGGGCAGAAGTAGTCAATACCGCTTGTTATTTGGTGAATCGAGCTCCATCAACTACAATAGAGCTGAAGACACCAATGGAGATGTGGACTGGTAAACCAGCTGATTATTCAAACCTCCATGTATTTGGAAGTATTGTATACGTGATGTACAACTCCCAAGAAATTTCAAAGATGGATCCAAAATCCAGGAAATACAAATTATTGGGGTATGCTGATGGTGTAAAGGGGTATCGCTTGTGGGATTCCACTGCCCGCAAAGTGATCATCAGCATGGATGTTATCTTTGTAGAGGATAAACTATAAAGAAAAAAAAGCGATGATAGCGTTGAAAAGTCATAGACTACACAGATATATGTGGAAAAGGAGATTGAACAAGAAGATTCTTCTGAAGCAGAACCAACACATGATGAACAAGAACCAGAGAGTTCTGAAGCTCCAACAACTCGTCAATCGTATCGTGTGAGAAGACGTCCCAATTGGCACTCAGATTATGTTATAGAAGGTAATATTGCATACTGCCTTTTAACAAAGAACAATGAGCCATCAACATACCAGGAGGCAATAAACAGCTCAGATGCTTCACTATGGATGATGGCGATGCAAGAAGAAATTGAAGCCCTTCATAAAAATAATACATGGGACCTTGTGCCACTACCACAAGGAAGGAAACCAATTGGTAACAAATGGGTCTTTAAAATCAAGCGAAACGGTGACGATCAAGTTGAGAGGTATCGTGCAAGACTGGTGGTCAAAGGATATGCTCAAAAAGAAGGTATTGATTTCAATGAAATATTTTCTCATGTGGTTCGACTAACAACAGTTTGAGTAGTTTTGGCAATGTGTGCTACATTTGACTTATATCTAGATCAACTAGATGTTAAAACAGCTTTTCTTCATGGAAATCTTGAAGAAGAAATTTATATGCTCCAGCCTGAAGGTTTTGAAGAAAAAGAAAAGAAGAACTTGGTTTGCAGGTTGAACAAATCTTTGTACGGTCTAAAGCAGGCGCCAAGGTGTTGGTATAAGAGATTTGATTCCTTCATTATGTGCCTTGGATACAACAGACTTAATGCTGACCCTTGTGCTTATTTCAAGAGGTCTGGTGATAACGATTTTGTTATATTGTTGTTGTATGTGGATGATATGTTGGTTGCAGGACCCAACAAAGATCATATTGAAGAATTAAAGGCACAACTGGCTAGGGAATTTAAAATGAAGGACTTGGGATCAGCAAACAAGATTCTAGGGATGCAAATTCACTGAGACAGAAGTAATAGGAAGATTTGGCTTTCACAAAAGAATTACTTGAAGAATATCTTGTCACGATTCAGCATGCAAGATTGTAAGCCAATTTCTACCCCTCTTCCTATTAACTTCAAATTATCCTCCAGTATGAGTCCTAGCAGTGAAGAAGAGAGGATGAAGATGTCTCGAGTACCGTATGCATCAACAGTGGGAAGTTTAATGTTCGCTATGATATGCACAAGACCAGACATTGCACAAGCAGTGGGAGTGGTTAGTCGGTACATGGCGAATCCAGGCAAAGAGCATTGGAATATTGTAAAGAGGATCCTGAGATACATAAAAGGGACCTCAAATATTGCATTATGTTACAGAGGATCAAACTTACTAATCAATGGGTATGTAGATTCTGACTATGCAGGAGATTTTGATAAAAGCAAATCTACTACAGGATATGTGTTCAAAATTGCTGGTGGAGCTGTAAGCTGGGTTTCAAAATTGCAATCAGTTGTGGCTATATCCACAACAGAGGCAGAATATGTATCAGCTACACAAGCCAGTAAAGAGGCAATTTGGCTGAAGATGTTATTGGAGGAGCTTGGGCACAATCAAGAGTATGTCTCTCTGTTTTTTTACAGTCAAAGCGCCTTGCATCTAGCAAGGAATCCAACATTTTATTCAAGAACAAAGCACATAAGAGTTCAGTACAATTTCATTCGTGAAAAGGTGGAAGAATGAATGATATATATGCAGAAGATCCGTACCAAAGACAACATAGCAGATTTCATGACGAAGGCAATCAACGTTGATAAATTTACCTGGTGTCGATCCTCTTGTGGCCTGTCAGAGACGTAAGCAACATGATGGTACAAGGTAGAAAGAATGGTGTGAAGATATGATTGTTCCAATCAAATCTTCAAGTGAGAGATTGTTGAAAAAACCACATGGGCTGCTAGTGTTAGCAGCCGGTGGCTTTGAATAATAATTTTTTATTATTTTTATGGTAAAATTGCTAAAAATTAGTCATTGTATAGTATTTACAAATTAGTCCTTAAGTTTCAACTATAAATACCCTAGCTCATTTAGCTTCAAAACTATCCCAAAGCATTCTAGCTTTCTTCCAATACTAGAGAGAATTTAGAGAGTTTCTTGAGAGTTGTTTTCTCCTTTTTTATCAAGAGAGAATTATCATTGTTTTCTCATTGGTAGATCGAGAGAGGTTGTAATTCCTATTTTTCTCATAGTGAAATTCTTCTACCGTTGCCCGTGGTTTTTACCCTATATTATTCAGGTAAATTTTGTGTCTCTTTTATCTTCATTTTTATTTTCTCAAATTATTAGTTGCGATTTTGCTCTATCCGATAGTCGTCTTCGCAATACAGGGATGTCCCTGAGGATGCTACCATGAGTCCAGTATCGGTGACACGACTTACAAAAATGGCGAGGCTGAGAGAAGTTATAGTTGTTGTAATAGCAAAACTTGGTGTTGCTGGAATCACAGCGCGGACAAGGCAGCTGTTGTTGTTCCGGTGGTGGGGCTCCGTTGTTAATGGCCTTTGTTGACCGCCTGTTTGGATCTCCGGAAACCGATGACATTTTCAGAATAAGACAGAGTGACTTAAGCTTTCGGATTTCCTCCTTGGAGAAGAAATAGAATGATAAAATGTAATTTATATTGGGGAATATTCTGATAAGTATAAAGCAACAAAATTTAACATTGTAATACGATCAGTGGACAGTGAAACATATCCCCGAAAGTTATATTGAACAGAGACAGAGCGAGAAAAAGAAATGAGCAGCTTTACAGTATTTAGTAGGGAACCACAAAAACATTAGGTTTATGCCAAAACACAAGGTCTAAATAGGTTGAAGCTATGAAGCATAGTATCAAATTACGGTTCCAAATTTATTTTTTAAAATAATTACGCTCTTACGTTATGAATGTAATGTTGCGGAAGACGGCTATCGGATAAAGCAAAATCGCAACTGATAATTTGAGAAAATAAAAATGAAGATAAAAGAGACACAAAATTTACGTGGAAAACCCCTAAAAATTTAGGTTAAAAACCACGGGCAACGGTAGAAGAATTTCACTATGAGAAAATAGGAATTACAACCTCTCTCGATCTACCAAGTAGAAAACAATAATAATTCTCTCTAGATAAAAATGAGAAAACAACTCTTAAGAAACTCTCTAAATTCTCTCTAGTATTGGAAGAAAGCTAGAATGCTTTGGGATGGTTTTGAAGCTAAATGAGCTAGGGTATTTATAGTTGAAGCTTAAGGACTAATTTGTAAATACCTTAAATTACAATGACTAAAATTGAGATTTTACCATTGTTGATTTTCAACAAATAGTCAACTCTTTTTGACAAAATTGGTGGTTGCCACCGAAAGTGGCTTGGCCACTTGTTTATTTTTCAACAATCTCCCACTTAAAGATTTGATTGGAACAATCATATATTCATACAATTCTTTCTACCTTGTACCATCATGTTGCTTATGTCTCTGACATGCCACAAGAGGATCGACACCAAGTAAATTTATCAGCGTTGATCGCCTTTGTCATAAAATTTGCTATGTTGTCTTTGGTATGGATCTTTTGCATATCTATTGTCCCTTCTTCCACCTTTTCACGAATGAAATGGTACTAAACTCGTATGTGTTTTGTCCTTGAATAAAATGTTGGATTCCTTGTTAGATGCAAGGCGCTTTGACTGTCACAAAACAGAGAGACATACTCTTGATTGTGCCCAAGCTCCTCCAATAACATCTTCAACCAAATTGCTTCTTTATTGGCTTGTGTAGCTGCTACATATTCTGCTTCTGTTGTAGATGTAGCCACAACTGACTGCAATTTTGAAACCCAGCTTACAGCTCCACCAGCAACTTTGAACACATATCTTGTAGTAGATTTACTTTTATCCAAATCCCCTGCATAGTCAGAATCGACATGCACATTTATAAGTAAGTTTGATCTTCCGTAACATAATACAATATTTGAGGTCCCTTTGATGTATCTTAGGATACTCTTTACAATATTCCAATACTCTTTGCCTGGATTCGCCATGTATCGACTAACCACTCCCACTGCTTGTGCAATGTCTGGTCTTGTGCATATCATAGCAACATTAAACTTCCCACTGCTGATGCATACGGTACTCGAGACATCTCCATCCTCTCTTCTTCACTGCTAGGACTCATACTGGAGGATAATTTGAAGTTAATAGGAAGAGGGGTAGAAATTGGCTTACAATCTTGCATGCTAAATCGTGACAAGATTTTCTTCAAGTAATTCTTTTGTGAAAGCCAAATCTTCCTATTACTTCTGTCTCGGTGTATTTGCATCCCTAGAATCTTGTTTTCTGATCCCAAGTCCTTCATTTCAAATTCCCTAGCCAGTTGTGCCTTCAATTCTTCAATATGATCTTTGTTGGGTCCTGCAACCAACATGTCATCCACATACAACAGCAATATAACAAAATCGTTATCACCAGACCTCTTGAAATAAGCACAAGGGTCTGCATTAAGTCTGTTGTATCCAAGGCACATAATGAAGGAATCAAATCTCTTATACCAACACCTCGGCGCCTGCTTTAGACCATACATAGATTTGTTCAACCTGCAAACCAAGTTCTTCTTTTCATCTTCTTTAAAACCTTCAGGTTGGAGCATATAAATCTCTTCTTCAAGATTTCCATGAAGAAAAGTTGTTTTAACATCTAGTTGCCCTAGATGTAAGTTCAATGTAGCACACATTGCCAAAACTACTCGAACTGTTGTTAGTCGAACCACAAGAGAAAAAATTTCATTGAAATCAATACCTTCTTTCTGAGCATATCCTTTGACCACTAGTCTTGCACGATACCTCTCCACTTGATCGTCACCATTTCGCTTGATTTTGAAAACCCATTTGTTACCAATTGGCTTCCTTCCTTGTGGTAGTGGCACAAGGTCCTATGTATTATTTTTATGAATGGCTTCGATTTCTTCTTGCATCGCCATCATCCACAGTTAAGCATCTGAGCTGTTTATTGCCTCCTGATATGTTGATGGCTCACCGTTCTCTGTTAAAAGATAGTATGCAACATTTCCTTCTATAACATAATCTGAGTGTCAATTGGGACGTCTTCTCACACGATCTGATTGACGAGTTGTTGGAGCTTCAGAACTCTCTGGTTCTTGTTCATCATGTGCTGGTTCTGCTTCAGAAGAATCTCCTTGTTCAAACTCCTTTTCTACATGTATATGTGTAGTCTCTGACTTTTTAGCGCTGTCATTGTCTTCTTTTCTTTGTAGCTTATCTTCCACAAAGATAACATCCCTGCTAATGATCACTTTGCGGGCAGTGGGATCCCACAAGCGATACCCCTTTACTCCATGAACATACCCCAAGAATTTGCATTTTCTAGATTTTGGATCCAGTTTTGAAATTTCTTGGGCGTTGTACATCACGTACACAATACTTCCAAATACATAGAGGTTTGAATAATCAACTGGTTTACCAGTCCACATCTCTATTGGTGTCTTCAGCTCTATTGCAGTTGATGGAGCTCGATTCACCAAATAACAGGCGGTATTGACTGTTTCTGCCCAGAATGATTTTTCTAGGCCTGCGCCCCTCAATATTGCTCTTGTTCTTTCTAACAAGGTTCTGTTCATCCGCTCTACCACTCCATTTTGTTGAGGAGTGTTCGCCACTGTGAACTGTCTTTTGATGCATTCTTTCCTGCAAAAGTCATCAAATTCTTCGCTTGTGTATTCTCCTCCATTATCTGTTCTGAAACACTTGATCTTATTTTCATAATCAAGTTCCACCCGCGCTTTGAAGTTTTTGAAAGTTGAAAACACGTCTGACTTCTTCTTAATAGGGTGCACCCAACATCTCCGGGAGTAGTCATCAATAAATGAGACAAAGTATTTTGCTCCACCTAGGGACGTTACTGGTGCTTGCCATACGTCAGAGTGAACCAATTCTAGAACACTTTTGCCTCTAGAATTTGATGTGTTGAATTTCAACCGGTGCTGCTTACTTGTTATACAATGCTCACACAAAGGAAGTGATACATTTGTTAAGCCTGGAAGTAGCTTTTGCTCCACAAGGACTTTCATTCCTTGTTCTGACATGTGTCCAAGTTTCTTATGCCATAGCATTGCAGAATCTGAACTACATGAGGCAACAGAGGCTTCTGCTTCTAGCAATGTCTCTCCCTTCAGCATGTACAAGTTTGCAGCTATCTTTTTACCTTTCAGCACCACAAGCGCTCCACGGAACACCTTCATGATTCCTTTCCGTGTTTCAATCTTGCTAGCATTATTATCCAACAATCCGTAGGATAATAAATTTTTCTTCAGACCTTTCACGTGCCGCACATCTCGAACAACTTTAATTGTTACATCATACATCTTCAATTTGATGGTTCCCACACCAACGATCTCTAAGACATGATCATTGCAACTATACACAGATCCTCCTGAGACAGGTTCATAATGATGGAACCATTCTCTTCTTGAGGTCATGTGATATGTCGCTCCCGAATCAATGAGCCATATATCTGCAAATCTTTTATGCCTTCCACGGTGGTTGACGCTTCACAGCATAGAGCATCTCCATCATCTGAAGTGTTTGCGGTATTGCCTTGTGGATTGGAGTTTTTATTTAAACTCCAACAATCCTTCTTCAAGTGACCCTTCTTTCCACAGTGGTAGCACTTTAAATTCTTCTTGCTCCTCGACTTCGATCTACCATGTTTATGACTGCTGCTTTGGCCACGTTCTGTTGATCTCCCTCTCATCATTGTCAACGCTTCTCTTGTTGCAGATTTACTTGTCTGTCTTCCTTGTTCTTGCACCGATTTTCTTCTTGTAGAACAGCAGCTGCAACGTCATCGAAGACTAGACTGGTGACATTACTGTTTGTCAAGTTGATGATGAGTTGATCGTACGAATCCGATAGACTTTGAAGTAGAAGTTCAACACGTTCTTGTTCTCTTATTTTACAGCTTAAGGATGTAAGCTGAGAAAATAAGGTGTTCAGTGTATTTAAGTGCTCCGTCACTGAAGTAGATTCTGGCATACGGAGAGTGTACAATTTCCTCTTAAGGAAAATTTTATTGTGCAGCGATGTGGCCTCGTACAATTTGATGAGATGATCCCATATCTCCTTAGCTGTCTTCTTCTCCTCGATGCTTGACAATACTTCATCTGCTAATGCTAGATGAAAGTTTGCCATAGCATTCTCGTCCATCTCGTTCCATTTGATGTCATCTGCGAAATCCACCGGCCTTTCATTGATAGCCGCTAGACACCCGTCTTTCCTTAGGATGGCCTTCATCTTCAATTTCCACAATGAGAAATTTCTCCCATTGAACTTTTCAATATCAAATTTCGTTGCCATTGCTTCGTTTACGGATAGCTCCCACTATTTCACTATCGTGAATAGTTCTCTGGAACCTTCAAAGAATGAGTAATAACTTCTTACTTTCTTATGTTGGAGGATCCACCTTTTGGTGGCAACCACAAAGACAATAAACAGATATTACACACTCTAATCTAGCTCGGATACCAATTGTTGCGGAAGACGGCTATCGGATAGAGCAAAATCGCAACTGATAATTTGAGAAAATAAAAATGAAGATAAAGAGATACAAAATTTACGTGGAAACCCCCTAAAAATTTAGGGTAAAAACCACGGGCAACGGTAGAAGAATTTAACTATGAGAAAATAGGAATTACAACCTCTCTCGATCTACCAAGGAGAAAACAATAATAATTCTCTCTAGATAAAAAGAAGAAAACAACTCTCAAGAAACTCTCTAAATTCTCTCTAGTATTGGAAGAAAGCTAGAATGCTTTGGGATGGTTTTGAAGCTAAATGAGCTAGGGTATTTATAGTTGAAGCTTAAGGACTAATTTGTAAATACCCTAAATTACAATGACTAAAATTGAGATTTTACCATTGTTGATTTTCAACAAATAGCCAACCTTTTTTGACAAAATTGGTGGCTGCCACCGAAAGTGGCTTGGCCACTTGTTTATTTTTCAACATGTAAACTACGATATTATATTGATCTTGGAAAACATTATAATGAGTTGTTATATTGTATTGTGATCGTAATTTAATACTATACCGGGAACAACGGCAGTGAGCAATGGACAACTGCCTCAAACAGTACATTCAAGCATTATCGAGCGGCATATGAACAGCGGGGTGGCACTGAGCAAAGGACAACTGAACAGGTGCGGTCGGCGAATGTGGGGTTTTGATTTGGTCTTAGGCAGTGGCAGGAACAGGCCTCAGTGGTCATCTATGTCTCTCCGGCACAACCTGAAGAAGTGTCGCTCTCAAACACCTTATTTAATTCATTTCATTTCCCTGCAGTGTCGTTGGCAATAATGTACAGAGTCCGAGAACAAATTCACATACTTACTGTTATACCAACAACCCAAGATCATCATCTCCGATTAAGACATTTGACTGAACCTGCCCTAGGCCAATGAAACATCAAATATACTTTAGGTTACATGTCGAACTTAATGAACAATCTATAACCGTCGTGTTACTCTGATGATCAGACATATTACAGAGCTTGACATGTGACCTCGACTGTAGGACTTTCCAATTATACTTAGAAGGCCAATGAAGTATACTTTAAACTATTTGTCGGACTTAGTTCAAGTGTCCAACTGTATTGTGACGACTTTTGACGTTTTTCTCTATATTCTACGTTGCTAAGGAATAATATTTAAAGGATTAAAGGTTTTAATCTAAATACACATTTATTTAAGACATAATCTTAAAAAAAAGGTATATATTCCTATTTAATATTTATTTTATTTTATTTAAATATCTTTAATTAGATTCTTGCAGCCATGAAAAGTGGGTCATTCAAATGGCAGTTTTTTGGTGGAAGTGAACATTGGGTTTAAGATAGAAAAATAGGTTCTTGCATGGGCTGGATTTTGGGCCTATGATTCAATTTAAAAGGAAATTTTCATATTTTTATTATTAATAATCTAAAATAATTACAATATAATATTTGTTCAAAGATAATTTTTAACCATGTGACATTGAACACTCATACCCCTAATAGTCATAGTGTTCGAACCCAAAACCTCGAGGAACAATAACAATTCATTTAGTTACTCATCTATTTTTTTAATTTTATTTTGATTATCAAATTATTTTTAAAAAAAATCATACGTTTTGAATATATTTTAGTTATCTTTGATATTTAATGCGAATTAAAATTTAAATTATTTACTATTACACTGATAACAAACAATGTGGTAAGTTTTTTCTTTATTTTTTAAAAATGTCAATTTCATACCATTTTTTTTTTTTGACTTTTTAGGAATATTAGACAATTTTGATTTTTGCTAATTCCAAAATTTAGGGGATAAGTAAAGTAACCTCCAATTGGCCCTTTACTTTCGGGCATTTATTGGGTTTTGTGCATTGACCGTAAGGAATCCAAAGACAATGGCCCATATGCTATATATCATTATATATATATATATATATTGGCTTTTTCACAAGGCATTATCATTAAATTAGCTCTATCACGTCAACACAAATATAAACGTAATAAAATGTTTTATGCTTATGCTAATAATTTTTTACTAATGAGAATAATATTATTTTTTATTTTTTATTTTTTAAATTATATGATTAGATTTTCTAATATTGTCTTTACATAAAGAGACATGAGAACATTTAATTTTGGTTGGTGAAATTTTTTGTTTAGAATGAATAGTACTCCTACAACATATTTGTTTTATAATATAAAACAATAAAATTAAGGCTGGGCTGCTATGTTTTTTTTTTTTGGAGTTGTTTCAAAATATGGTTTAGGTGACTCAAATCTGATCTCCATGATTGGTCCACCGCGGTTAGTTCCTATTAAAATATCTCTGGAGATGACCTCTAAAAATTTCCAATCCTTCCTTTGATCAGACTCATTACAATTGTCAACTATCTGTCTATTAGGGTCTTCGACTAATCTATAGTTTCTGAACATATGTTTATAGTGGACTACAACGCATAAACAATATTTCTAACAAATTCATATGATTCGTTAGAACAAAATTCAATGTCTAACTACCATATTTACCTAGCCTGTTGACCTATAAATAGTCATGATGATCGTACGATTAACACACTCGAAAGACTACTATAAATATCCAACCAAAATTGAAAGAGGAATGAAATCCTCATGATCTCTATATCGTCTTCTTCATCTCCCATGTTCAGTTCTCTCAAATATAAAAACATCATTCAACTATCGTTCTTTATTGACAGTGACTCTCCATTATAAGTGATGGATCGCTCTGACAACCAATGAACCAATTTATTCCCATCCATAAATATAGTACTCACATTTATTTATTGGGATAAAGTGCATAAATGACCCATCGACTATAGTGTTATTTTGTTGAATCCTTCAACTATTAAAAATTATAAAATAGTACATCGATTATAGGATGTGTTTTGTTAATTCCATTAACTATTAAAGTTATAAAATGGCCACCAATTATTCATATATTCCAAACTCGTCATTTTTTTGTTAAAAAATTGACGGTTGTCTGAGTTTGATGTTAACCTGCTCACGGGGATATGATAAAATCTGATCCCAGAGCCAACTGAATTGTATAGTCGTTTGAGATTCTGAGATCAAATTTTATCATATATCAGTCAACAAGTTAAAACCCAACTCAGACAACCATCAAATTTTTAATAGAAAATGACGAGTTTGAAATATATGAATAGTTGAGTGGCCATTTATAACTCTTCATAGTTAGAGGACTCAAATAGTCAAGGGACCATTTTTTAATTTTTAATAGTCGAAGGACTTAATAGAGCAATATTTTATAGTTGAGGTACCATTTATTTACTTTACCCTATTTATTATTACTTTTTTTTTCTTTTACAAATTTTGCATGTGAAATCTTTTTAGCCCCGCAACAACTAACATATTTAATAAGGGTTTCATAATTGCATACATTCATTAAATGCTACGTGCATGAGGTTCATAAATCTTGGTAAAATTGTAGTGATTTTGCTTCTTTTTTTGTGTTTTTTAAAAGGGGTTTTTAATTTATTTTAAAAATCCATCAATACAATAAATTCATTTTGTTCATTAAAAAAACTAAATAAAAATATTTTTTATGTTAAATAAAAAAAATCTTTTATGTAAATAATATACTAATTAATCCTTAAAGACTATTTTTTTACTTGTTTAGTTGAATATGATTTAACAGGTTAAAGCTAAGGAGGGGTAGACAGTCTTAGGAGTCTTCATCTCCTAAAATGGTAAAATTACAAATTTAATCCTTTTAAATTTTAAGCTTAAATAAAAACAAAATTGTATTAAGATGATTGTAAGAAATAATAGTACTACAAAATAAATTTATCAACAATGATTATTAAATTGAATATAATGAAAAATAAGATATTAATTCTTTATATTACCAATAATAATAAACTTTTAATTCAATTTATAAGTGAAAGAGGTATTGGAGAAGTTAGATAAATTTGTTGCCTAGCTCTACAGAAAACAGCTTTTACAAGCCAGCTGATTGTTTGACTTTTAGCATAGACAATGCAAGCAAAAAGCTTCATCTTTTTTACGAAAAATAAGCATGAAATTAGATTGTTTAATTAAAGAAATTAGATATAAATTAAATATGTACACAGTAAGAAGCACTCTTTAATTTGATTTATGAAATCAATCTCCGGTTCTTACTGTTTGTTAAGAGGGACCTCTTGGAGAGTCAATGAAAGAGAAATATCGAATTATAAATTCTATTGATTGTGCATTTGATGTAAAGGAGTTAGATTTGGTTTATGTTGCAATTAAGAGAGAGAAACATAGAGAAAACCCAACTGTTTCCTGTTGTTTAATGAAAAGCTATGGATTTTGGGTTGAAATTTGTAACTGTTAAACCTCGTGGTTCTTGTTTTTCTCAAGTGTTTAGCCTTTGACTGGTTAGCTTTTGTCTTTCTTCTTGTAATCTTCTTTAAAAAATTGGCTTTTGACTTGCAAAAATGGCTTCTTCTCTGTGGTTTTTTGCCCCTGAATTAGTTTCCTTTTTGTGGTTTTGAAATGACTCTCGGATTGGAGTCTGAGCTATGGGTTGTTGTTGTTGTTGTCACTCTCTCGATTGAATCCCTTTTAGTCGAATTTAGGGCTTTCTTTGACCTGAATACAACTCCCTTTTCCTCTGAGCCTTAAAGTTCGAAAATTGAAAAAAAAAGATTTGGGTTCTTTTTTGTCTGACGTGTTGAAAAATAAAAACCCTTTTTTTGCGTGCTGAATCTCGAGCCTGTTTTGCTTCCTGGGTTTTGTCTCAACTTTGCAGCTTTGATGCATTTTTCACTGTGGAAACCCATAGCTCACTGTGCTTCTCTGATCTTAGACAAGAAGGGAAAGAGAAGGGATGACGGGTCTGAATCAGCTGCTGAAACCAAGAAGAACCCTTCAATTCTCCGGAAACTCCATGAAACCAAGCTCAGGGAAGCTCTCGAAGAGGCTTCTGAAGAAGGGTCTTTGTTCAAGTCCCAGGACATCGAACCCGATTCACTAGCCAATCAAGATGAGAGCTTGGGCCGATCGAGATCCCTCGCAAGACTCAATGTGCAGCGCGAATTCTTGCGAGCTACCGCCCTCGCTGCCGAGCGCACATACGAGAGTGAAGATGCCATCCCTGATGTCCATGAGGCATTCAGTAAGTTCCTCACAATGTACCCAAAGTACCAGTCATCAGAGAAGATTGATCAATTGAGGTCAAATGAGTACTCACATTTGTCACCCAAGGTATGCCTTGATTATTGCGGATTCGGGCTTTTCTCTTATGTTCAAACTTTGCATTACTGGGAATCCTCAACGTTTAGTTTGTCTGAGATCACTGCAAATTTGAGTAATCATGCACTTTATGGTGGTGCTGAGGAAGGCACTGTGGAGTACGATATAAAGAGTAGGATAATGGATCACTTGAACATTCCTGAACATGAATATGGCCTTGTGTTTACTGTGAGTAGGGGGTCTGCGTTTAAGTTGCTGGCCGATTCCTATCCGTTTCAAACGAATAAGAAATTGTTGACAATGTTTGATTACGAGAGTCAATCTGTAAATTGGATGGTTCAGAGTGCCAGGGAAAAGGGTGCAAAAGTTTACAGTTCTTGGTTTAAATGGCCGACACTTAAACTTTGTTCCACTGATTTGAGAAAGCGGATTTCTAATAAAAAGAGGAGGAAGAAGGATTGTGCTACTGGTCTTTTCGTTTTTCCGGTGCAGTCTAGGGTGACGGGGGCTAAGTATACTTACCAGTGGATGGCATTGGCTCAGCAGAACAATTGGCATGTGTTGCTAGATGCTGGTTCATTGGGTCCCAAAGACATGGATTCACTCGGCCTGTCGTTGTTTCGTCCGGATTTCATTATTACATCATTCTACAGAGTGTTTGGATATGATCCAACTGGATTTGGATGCCTTCTTATAAAAAAATCAGTTATGGGAAGCCTTCAGAACCAGTCTGGGTCGACTGGTTCTGGAATGGTGAAGATTGCCCCTGAGTACCCTCTCTATCTGAGTGATTCTGTAGATGATCTTGATGGGTTGGGTGGAATCGAGGAAAATGAAGTTGGTGCGAATGATGATAAGCCCTCAGAAAACCGTCCAGGAATGCAGCTGCCTGCCTTTTCTGGTGCGTTCACATCTGCTCAAGTTCGGGATGTATTTGAGACAGAAATGGATCAAGATAATAGTACTGACAGAGATGGTACAAGCACCATATTTGAAGAGAGCGAGAGTATTTCTATTGGAGAAGTGATGAAAAGCCCCATCTTCAGTGAAGATGAGTCATTGGACAACTCATTCTGGATTGACTTAGGTCAGAGTCCGTTGGGGTCTGACAGTGCAGGTCATTTGAATAAACAGAAAATATCCTCCCCTTTGCCACCGTTTTGGTTTAGTGGCAGGAAGAACCACAAGCAGCTCTCTCCGAAGCCAATATCAACAATATATAGCAGCCCGATATATGATGATAAAGATCTTAACCTGGGGCGTGATGATCAGCATGTGTTATCATTTGATGCTGCCATTCAATCAGTTTCACAGGAACTGGACCGTTTGAAGGAGATCCCAAGTGAAGCACAATTTGCAGGAACTCATAAGAAGGCTTCAGATCGTTCACATCTTCTGGAAATCCAGGAAGAACAGGATACCAGCAAATCACTGACTGTGGAGTCTGTATCTCATTCTTCTTTCTTTCAGAATAATGGCTTAGCAAATGGCTCAACATCAGAAATTACCTCGGAGATTAAAGACAGTGCCATTAGAAGAGAAACAGAAGGTGAATTTAGGTTACTGGGGAGGAGGGAAGGAAATAAGTATAATGGTGGTAGATTTTTTGGGTTAGAAGATGAACATCCTAGTAGGGGAAGAAGGGTCTCCTTTAGCATAGAGGATAGTCGTAAAGGGAACACGAGCTGTACTTTGGAGCCAGGAGAAGCATCTGGGACCAGCCTTGATAATGAAGAATACACCAGTGATGGAGAACATGGTGATGGACAAGATTGGGACAGGAGGGAGCCCGAGATATCTTGTCGGCATCTTGATCACATTAACATGTTAGGGCTCAATAAAACCACTCTTAGATTACGATTTTTGATTAATTGGCTTGTAACTTCGTTACTGCAGCTCAAATTACCTAATTCAGATGGAGATGGAAGGGCAAATCTTGTTCACATTTATGGCCCAAAAATTAAGTATGAAAGGGGTGCAGCAGTGGCTTTCAATTTGAGGGATCAAACCGGGGGCTCATTAATCCAGAGATTGTACAGAAGTTGGCTGAAAGAGAAGGTATCTTTCTTGGTATAGGTATCCTCAGTCACATACGAATATTAGATAGCCCACGACGAGTGGTTTCAAACCTTGAGGATACAACGCTGTGCAAACCGATGGAAAATGGTCGACATAACAGGAAAAGTGGGTTCGTTAGAGTTGAAGTCGTTACAGCATCACTCAGCTTCCTTACTAATTTTGAGGATGTCTATAAGTTGTGGGCCTTTGTGGCAAAGTTCCTTAACCCGGCATTCATCAGGGAGGGTACACTTCCAACGGTTGCAGAAGAAGAATCTGAGGCATAACTTCAGAATTTAGCAATTCAAAATCATTTGCTAAATAATTCGGGAGTCTGACCAGAAGATTTGGAAGTCCCAGGAGAGGATTTGGAGGTACTCATATATGCATTCCCTGCTCATCCGCAAGACTCTCGGATCCAAGAAGGTGAATATGTCAACTCATGTTTATTGTTGCTTGAAATTTTCTCTCATTTGGGCTTGCTTTCGTACAGTTAGTTTCAGAAATATGTACCATTTTGGATTGTTACTGTGACCTCAAAGCAGTGTACAAGGACAGAACTATTACCACTTAGAATCTATGTTCAATTTTTTTCTACGTTTTTTTATATATTTGGTAGGTTCTTGATGACTCGTATCCCTATTCCCTATACCTAGGTCGATATATGTATCGGATAATTGCATTTGAAGGAAAATGAAGAGCTGGAGTAACATAGCTTAGAATTTGCTCTAGGTTGATATTCATTTCAATTTTCCTCCCTGTAGAAAGAAAACGCTAAGTTTATCATCTGCAGTTCAATTCTGATTTGTGAATTTATTGTAGAATGACAAACTTGAGTGTTTTTCCTCTAGACTTTGTCCATGTTATGTTTTGGTGTCAAATTCCAGTGCATGGAAGTGTTGGGAAATCTCCGGTGCAGGTGCTGGTGAGTAAAACACAATTTTTTCGTGCTGCTAATTACAGGTAAAGGATTGCAGATGTCTTAATCCGAGTCTTAAGACTTGAATCGATCTGCTAATTACAGGGAAAGGATTGCAGATGTTGTAATCCGAATCTTAAGACTCGAATCGATGGATGGCGTCCTTTACTGATTGATGTATGATGCAAAGCCCCACCAGGAAATTGGATAAATTGATCAGAATTTAAACGCAAACCAATTCAAGACCCTGATAGATTTCCTTTTCTAACAAGTAATTATCAAAGATCGGGCCATATCCATTGTGTTCTGTTTGCCATTTTCTGGAAGAAAAAATGAAGAAAGACGAATGCTTTAGTGGGTTTTCTTAATTCAAATTTGATGCTACGAACATGTAAATATTTATAGTGGAGAAGGGAAAAAAGATCATATCTTGCCACTAAAATTATCACTTAAACTTCTAATAAACAAATGGCTGCATATGGCCAACGTTGAACCTGTTCTGTAAAAAGCAGATTCCAAATCTATAAATACAACCAAATCAGAATAAGAAACCCATTGACAAAATCCCATCATTTAACTCAAATCATAGGTAAAGATTACATGATATGGTTTTGAATTTAAATTGATAGTAGTTAATCCAACCGCAATATATGATCCTTATCTGATAAGTATTTGAAATCAAATTTCAATCTTTGCAATCACTTCCTTCTGTGCCAAAATGGTTTAAAAAAAACTTTATTTTCAATGGAGACCATGCCATTTGGACATTTGGGTGAATTACTGACAGAGGTAAGATGTGTAATGCATGCAAATAGGGATACTTGGTGGACTGATCTCTCTCTTGAACCAAACGAAACATGGAAATTCATTGATTGTTGGACCGCTTTTGAAAAAGACCATAGCTTGGAACTTGTTTGACTTCACTTTTCAAAGCTCTGCTCACTGTTAATTTCTTCAACAATGGCTTCTCTTGATGGGCGCCATTTCTTTAAGGTAGTTCTTGAAGACGCTACTCGGAGTGGCAAACTTGTAAGTTTCTGTGTTTTTCTTTTTTAAAGATTTGTTTTGTCTAATTTCAATGAGAATCTGGGTTTTTGCCATTTGGAGTCTTATTTTATTGTTGTTAATGTCTGCAGTTTTGTTCATTTGGTTAAAGAGGGGATTCCTGCCAAATTTGCAACAGATTATGGGAATTCTCTTTCAAACCCTGTGTTCATTAAGGTCCCAGATGGAAAAATCTGGGAATTAGAATTGGTAAAATGTGGTGGCAAAATGTGGTTTCGAAATGGCTGGCCCAACTTTGCAAAGCACTACTCGGTGCAGCCTGGACATTTCTTGGTTTTCAGATATGAAGGGGGTTGCCATTTTCATGTCATCATATTTGATCGAACTGCAACGGAGATCAAATATCCAGACGTTAAACAAGAATTGAAGGTTGAAGAATCTGAAGACGATGAGCTTGTAAACATCGTAAATGGAATCTCTAATGGCTCGAGAGAGAAGCCAGGGCTGCAATGTCCTCGGCCTCATAAGATGATGAGACCAAATGTTCCCAAGTTTGAACCTGTGCCTGCACGGTCCTCAGCTGGAACAAGTGAAACACGATCGAGTATGGTTTGCAGGGCGAAATCTGATGAAAAATATATGGCTTTACAAAGAGTTCGCAGTGCCTTCAAGTCCATAAATCCATTCTTTTTGGCTTTCATGCAACCGAGTTATGTAGGTCCTATTACCAACCATAGCTGTTCTGTGGTAAGTTACTAAAACTATGCTAGATTTCAATGTTGCTACTGTGTGAGTTATTTTTTCTAAGTTTATATTGTGTTTAATGCTACATTTCTGCAGGGAATACCAAAAGAGTTTTCCAGGTTATATCTGAAGGACAGTGGCGATGTTGTTCTCTGTGATTCTGATGGGAAAACTTGGGCCGCCAAGTCCATGTCGACAATTGGAAGCAACAGACGGGCATATGTGAGACTCTGTAATGGATGGGGTGCTTTCGTACGAGATAAAAACATACAAGTCGGCGCTGTCTGCGCCTTCGAGTTAATCAATCGTAAAGAAATTTCATTCAAAGTTATCATTTTCGAAGGCAAAAGTCATATTTTCATGGATTACAACCTTTTACTGATGTTACCTCTGCTGAAAAAAGTGAAACCGGAGCCTCGTCATCAACTCATCGACAATGGCAGCAGCCACTGGAGGCGGGTGAAAAAGCTTTTGGAAGCACATTGATAGCCCACGAAACAGCTCTTCATAAAGCACTGGCTTTCACTTCTGAAAATCCTTACTTTGTTGTTGTCTTACGACCATCATATATGAACCATTCATTGGTTAGTTTTTCTTCATTTAAACGCTGGGTGAGTGTGGGTATCCAGCCTTTAAATTAACTGTTATGCATTTTGTTTTTGTGCCAGTGTATACCGCAACCTTTTTCCAGGACACATCTCGAGAGCTCCGTCACCAAAATCAATGTAGACATATGTCTTTCGAACGGGAAATCATGGCCGGCTTTGTATTGTCAACGAAGCAACATAAGAAATCCAAAAGGAAGAATCCGTGATGGTTGGAGGGCATTCGTCGATGACAACAATTTACAAGTTGATGTATGCGTCCTAGAGATGACAAATCATGACACTAAAATCTCCTTCAAAGTACACATATTCCAGGCCATTGCAGATGCAAAAGGTGTGCTTTTTAAACTACGTTACTCGGACTCCGAATGTAAATATCGAACACGGATTATATTCAGTTAACTTATACAGGGAAATGGTTCTGGTGCAGGACCTTTATGCTCGACTCCACAGCGTCCTAAAGCCGATATAGAAATGGTCTCAACCTCACAGTCTGCATTGTTCAATAGAGTTGTGCTGCCATTACACCTCAAGGAAAAACGTTTGGTAGCATGATTAAGTTATATGTTACAGTCCATTATTCTACGTCCATAATCCCATGATAGAAGTATGCTGGAAACTGGTTTTGCATGGCATACCATTTGCAATTGTCGATTGATATTTGAACCCGGATATCGAGATGGTGAGACTTAAGGTTGAAGATAGATGGTGGCCTGTGAAGATAACAAGCAACCGGCGAAGTCGGCAAGCTAAATTCACGAGGGGTTGGATTGAATTCGCAAGGGACAACCTGCTGAGACAAGGAGATATATGTGTGTATGAGGTAGATACAGTGGTTCATGGCTTGTTAAATGTATCCATTTCTAGGTCATCTCATTGAACTTGTAATGAATTATTTATTTTATATGAAAACCATATGATTAGGGAATTGACGTAGTGAATTTGATATTTGTAGAATAAATTTGGATTAGGAAAAATCAACATGTATGACATTCTCTTTTTCTTCAATAGTCTTGTGATTATAAAGGTGATATATGTTCATAATTTTTCTTAATTATTAACAACATGCATACATCTTATAGATGCAACTGTTTAAATTAAAAACTCAAGAAAGAACAACATGTTCTTTAATGACTAAAGCTACTTAATAGATTGATTAGATTCTCATGTACGACTTTTATACACCCGCCGTTAAAATCTAATGCAACCCCACAGTCTTTCCACAAGCTATACGTTGTCATGAATGACTTAAGCAATAATATTTATGGTTGTTATACCCTAAGTTGCACGTTTTGGGGAATTTTCCTTTGCCCCAAGGAACCGCATGCGAAACAGAAATGCTTTGTAGTACGTGTGAGCTCTAGTACAAATGAATACATCTACCCATATGTAGACCTCCATCTAATAATAAATATTTAAATTGACATATGCCTAAAATCGAAGGGTAGAGTCCCTTACAAACTCTGTGGTTGGGTCATTTCATGCCTTGTATTTAGTAGGAAAAAGATGATTCTATGCAGTTGGAAAATGAAAATTTGACAAATCAAGTTTTTTTAAATTAAGTTTTTAGTAGTTTAAGGTGATTATAAGATAATAT
Organism: Hibiscus syriacus; assembly: GCF_006381635.1. Taxonomy (NCBI): domain Eukaryota; kingdom Viridiplantae; phylum Streptophyta; class Magnoliopsida; order Malvales; family Malvaceae; genus Hibiscus; species Hibiscus syriacus. The sequence continues at coordinate 156,412 of NW_024063072.1, read as the reverse complement.
TTGTTAATAATTTTTTATTTAATTGACAATAAATGTACACGCATCATAAAGACATGACTATTTGAACACAAGACATTTAGAGAGAATAGCATTCACTTTTATCATTAAGGTCGCTTGATGGACGTCATTTTATATTTAAGCTTTAAATGGATCCTTAATAGCGAGATAGAAGATATGATCAATTTCCATACACCTTGCATGGTTGGTGTGAAAAGATGGAAAATTCTAGTTTAATTCATCAAACTTATAAACATTGTCGTTGAAAAGATGGAAAAGTCCTTTTAATTTGATCGGAAATAAATAAAATCCACGTAGGAATGGAAAGAAGAAAAGTGAATAGGGATAATCGTCCCTTAAAATTTTCTAAAATTTTAGAAATTCACTTTCCTAACCTAAATTATCGCATATTTCCTTGAATATATATGTATGTGTATGAGAACCCGTCATGCAAGGTTTTAAGTGTAATATTGTATAAACCAAAGAAATGGTTTAATTGTGACAAAGTCATTTTCTGGACTCGGGGGCTGCATTGGTCAAACATTGCTGCTCATCTTAAATACCTTTGCTTTAACCACTGAACAAATATAATCATCATACCTTCCCTAAATACTTCTAATCTTGAGTATTTATAAACAAAATTAGATTATTCTTCGTATCATTGAGTCAAATATTTGTAAATTAAGAATTCATCACAATATAAAGTTCATTTCTTATCCAATTCATGATAGGCTTTCACAAAGATCATACTAACACAACGGAGATGGTATACCTAAAAAGGAAAGTTACGACCTCAAATATTATTCCATGTTATGAAGATATCACAATTTCTTGAAGGTATTGAAGCAAACCCTTTTATAGTGAATATACAAGAAAGGTGGTGTGATTGTGGCTTCTTTCAAGCTATGAAGTATTCATACTCCAATATCATAACCGCATGTTCAAATGTCAATATCGACTACAAAAGATCTGTTGATCTTGTATATCAACTTCCGTAAGTGTTCAAGATATACATATATGAGTTCCCCCGAATAGGTGAGGAAAAAGAATGGAATGAGATTCAAATTTGACCTACAATTCTATCAAGTCTTTTATTGTGTAGAGACTCGTTAGATCATTCGAGATAGAAGAACCTAAACAATGTAGGCACTATAGAAATTTGTACCACAATGGAACAGTTTCCATCTCTTCTAACATTTCTCAATTGTGAACCATAATTACATGCTATTATATTTTTTACTTCTTGTCTATGATATTACTATGAAATAAGTGAAACAAACACTAAGAAGAAAAAGAAGAAGATACAAGAATAAAGAAAGAGAACTATATTATTATCTCAATCTCAATTGTGTACCTCTATATTTATAGCCATAAATAGTAAATGTGATATACAACTCTAATACTAATGGATATTAGAGATTTAATGATAATATGCATTAAAATCTTATTTTATAAATAAAGATAGACATCCACATAATTAAATATTCATAACAAATATTTTTTTCAATAATTTTATTTATACTATATCTTCACATAATATAATTTCATTTTACAAGAAATCTAAGACTTAAAATAAATAATCATATCCCTAGTAATAATCACTCAAGTAAGAATCCTAAACCCTAAGGGTGCGTTTGGTTCACGGAATGTAAGATTGCCAGTGGGAATAAAAGATTACCAGGGAATAGGATTACTGGGAATGTTGTATTTTGTGTTTGGTTGGTTTAGCAGGAATGTAAGATTATCATGTTTGGTTAAAGGAATAAAAGATTATTCGAATGTATATTTGACCAAATTGTCCTTATTATATATTTGTTTTTTTAACAAGTTGGAAAATATTTATATATTTTCTTTAAAAAAAATTAAATTCATAAAATTTATATAATTTTTTTTAAAAATTAAAAATATAAAAAGGTTTAATGAAAGAGTAAAATTTTATTTTAACCCCTGAACTTCATATAAAATTTTAATTATAATTTTTTTTTGTAAATCTAAAATAGTTTAAGGATAAATTTATAATTTAACCTTCGTAGAATTTTCATTATTCAATGACAGAATAAAGATATTTTTGAAAGAAAAAAAAAATTTAAGGGCATTTTAGTCCAAAACGCCAGTAATCCAACAATACCTAAGGAAAGAGAGGTAATGACATTCCCGGTAATATACTCCAAAAAATCCACTATTGATAATGTAAGATTTCCGGGAATGACATTCCCGACCAACCAAACGAAGGAATGTGGATTCCATTCCTATGGGTCACATTCCCCCAACCAAACACACCTTGAGGGTGTTTGGATTAAGGAATGTGGGATTCTCATGGGAATGGAATCCACATTCCCATGTTTGGTTGGTCGGGAATCTCATTCCCGGTAATGTTTTATTACCAATAGTAGATTTTTTGGGTATATTACCGAGAATGTCATTATCTCTCTTTCCTTAGGTATTATTGGATTACTGGCGTTTTGGATTAAAATGCGCTTAAATTTTTTTCTCTCAAAAATATATTTCTTCTGTCATCGAATAATAAAAATTCTACGAAAGTTAAATTACAAATTTATCCTTAAACTATTTTAGATTTACAAAAAAATCTATAATTAAAATTTTATATGAAGTTCACGGGTTAAAATAAAATTTTACCCTTTCATTAAACCTTTTTATATTTTCAATTTTGTAAAATATATATATAAAAATTTTATGAATTTAATTTTTTTTAAAAATATTTATAAATATTTTTCAACTTGTTAAAAAACAAATATATAATAAGGATAATTTGGTCAAATATACATTCCAATAATCTTTTATTCCTTTAACCAAACACAGTAATCTTACATTCCTGTTAAATGAACCAAACACAAAATACAACATTCCAAATAATCTTATTCCCTAGTAATCTTACATTCTCCCGTTTGGCCGAGAATCTCATACCCGATAATGTTTTATTATCAAGAGTAGATTTTTTGGGTATATTACCGGGAATGTTATTACATTCCTTCCCTTAGGTATTGTTGGATTACCGTCGTTTTAGACTAAAATGCCCTTAAAAATTTTCAAAAAATATACTTCTTCTGTCATTGAATAATAAAAATTCTATGAAGGTTAAATTACAAATTTATCCTTAAACTATTTTAGATTTACAAAAAAAATCTATAATTAAAATTTTATATGAAGTTCAGGGGTTAAAATAAAATTTTACCCTTTCATTAAACCTTTTTATATTTTTAATTTTGTAAAAAAATCATATAAATTTTATGAATTTAAATTTTTTAAAGAAAATATATAAATATTTTTTAACTTGTTAAAAAATAAATATATAATAAGGACAATTTCGTCAAATATATATTTCAATAATATTTTATTCCTTTAATCAAACACAGTAATTTTACATTCATGTTAAACCAACCAAGCACAAAATTCAACATTCACATTAATTTTATTCTCTGGTAATCTTTTAGTACCACCGATAATATTACATTCCGTGAATCAAAATAATTCACAAATCCCTGTACCCTAAACCATATATATCTTTATTCTTTAAACATCCACAAATGAATGAATTTAAGAATTGGAATGCACTTTTTATACCATCTCAAAAGAAAAAAAAAATCTTTATCACGTCTGTAATAAATATTTTTCTATAGAAAATACTTTTAAATTGAGTGCTATTATTTTAAGAATTAATCAGTTGAGCCATGAGATAACATTAAGCAGCAAGGGCAACCAACCAAAATTCATGTGGCCCCAAATGCCCACGAACCCCGCTTCCTCCACATCATCTGGCTGAGGACCCACACTATCTTTGAAACTTGAGTGACTACTGACTTCATTCATCCCCACCAATAGGATCATCCCTTATCCTATCCCCTTATCTTACTTGCCACAAAATATAAGTTTCTCCACCCAAGAGATCTCCTTATCCTATCCCCCTTGTTTTACATCAAAATAGCCACAAATATAAGTTTTTATCAACACAAAATACAAAAAATTTGTAAAAACTGAAGCATGGCAGCCTCACTACAAGCAGCAGCAACCCTGATGCAACCGGCCAAGGTTGGTGTGCCATCTAGGACTGGAGTGCCGCCGTTCAGGTCCTCTCCGAGCGTTTCTAAGACCTTTGGTTTGGAGCCTGTCGGTGCTAGGCTGACTTGCTGTTTGAAACGTGACTTTAAAGACTTGGCTCAAAAGTGTGTTGATGCTACCAAGATTACTGGTTTTGCTCTTGCTACTTCTGCTCTTGTTGTCTCGGTATACTTCCTCCTTTTGCTTTCTTTTCATCTTGGTTTTGTTAGTAAAGCTTAATTCTTTTGTATGGGAGCTTTTCTAAGTATGACCACCTCTGGTGTTTTTGAAGGGAGCAAGCGCTGAAGGAGTTCCAAAGAGGCTAACCTATGATGAAATCCAAAGCAAAACATACATGGAAGTAAAGGGAACTGGAACTGCTAACCAGTGCCCGACCATCGACGGTGGTGTCGACTCATTTGCCTTCAAACCAGGCAAATATTACGCCAAGAAACTTTGCTTAGAACCCACTTCTTTCACCGTCAAAGCGGAGGGGGTTAGCAAGAATGCTCCCCCAGAGTTCCAAAACACCAAGCTCATGACCCGTTTAACCTACACCCTCGACGAAATCGAGGGTCCTTTCGAAGTGTCCCCTGACGGCACTGTCAAATTCGAGGAGAAAGATGGAATCGATTACGCTGCTGTCACAGTTCAGCTCCCTGGTGGCGAGCGTGTGCCATTCCTTTTCACCATCAAGCAACTGGTTGCATCAGGTAAACCCGAGAGCTTTAGTGGAGACTTCCTCGTACCGTCCTACCGTGGTTCATCTTTCTTGGACCCAAAAGGCAGGGGTGGTTCCACCGGTTACGACAATGCCGTCGCCTTGCCTGCTGGAGGGAGAGGAGATGAGGAAGAATTGGCCAAGGAGAACAACAAGAGTGTCGCTTCTTCATCAGGGAAAATTACATTGAGTGTTACGAAAAGCAAGCCCGAGACCGGTGAAGTGATCGGTGTGTTTGAGAGCCTTCAGCCATCGGACACCGACTTGGGTGCCAAGACTCCAAAGGATGTGAAGATCACCGGTATCTGGTATGCTCAGCTTGACTCGTAGAGTGATTATCAAATCTTTGTATAATTTGAGGCATGGTGTTTGCTAGAATTTCCTGTAATCCCGTGAGAAGCACACTGAGCTTATTATCTTTTGTATATTGGCTTCTTCTAATAATGTTCTTATTATGTTCAACGTCTTTTTTCATGTCCGATAAGTATTTTACCGTGTAAGAATCTTATATATATTGAACATATGGATCTTTGTCATCTATGCAAAGTGATCATGTTGTCGGGTTAGGATCTCTGTCAAGTGAGTTCGGGTTCAAGTGTTAGCTCTTCTGACTATAATCAGATTGCAAACGATCCGATTCAAATCAATATTGCTGAAATGACCTTTCCATCTCCATTACTGTCTGTGCAATTTTCTCGTATTTCATGTTTGTTAAGCCTTCTGAACTGCGGAGAAAAACTCATCTCAGCGGTTGCCTTTATCTTCATTTGTAATGCCTTCAAATTCCTTTTCGAAATTTTACCCTGCTTCTAAATGTAACACGATTTGTTACAAACTTGAACCCAATTTTCTTTGGTAGAGAAACGTAAAGAATATTTCACTATGATATTATCTTACAAGCATGGAGATTTTGAATATTTCACTATGAATTGCTGAAAAAAATACAAAAGAATGTGAACAACTTCACTTTCTTTTGTTTCATGAAGTTGTAATCTGAATTTATATATATGTATACATTGTCAAGCATAGATTAGGAAGGTGGTGCAACTGATAGGGAAGCTCGCAGGGAGCTGAGCAGAAAGAAAAAAAAATATTTTGAATAAAATAAATCAGTATATCTTTAATAAGCAATCCGTTGTAGTCTAGTTGGTTAGGATACTCGGCTCTCACCCGAGAGACCCGGGTTCAAGTCCCGGCAACGGAATTATTTTTTCTTCTTCAAAACAACTAACATGCAAAGCCATGGATTGCTTTTAATAAGGCTTCCCTCAGTTGAAAACTTGAAATTATCCTCGTCCTTTTTGGCTTTATTTGCGTTCTCAAAAATACAACTTGCTTCCAAGAAACTAGACAACGTTACTTTGTAATGTCGGAATGAAAACGAGTTATGGTGAGGCAGTATATGTGTCTGCCAGATCATCATCCCCAGAGAAATTGAAATAGCACAGCGCCATGTTATTGTTATAGGACAAAGTTTCCACACGTGATCCTATATCAAACTTATTTCAATCACAGATCGGTTGCTATCAAGAAAGTCGCGTGTTTTCGTGCTTATATTCGTGATTTGTTCGTTATATCATGGATTTAAATATATGCAAGTGTAATTGTTTTTAATTTCAAGAAATATAAATATATTTATGGAAACAATATTTTCACATTTCCATCTTTCGATCCCTCAAAAACGTTAACATCTCGTGTTATTCTGGAAAAACAACATGCAGAAGAAGAACTAACATGCAAGAATTCCAGAATTGATACGAAAAATGGAAGTTTCTATGCGAAATGCATTTGCGAATTGAAACTAACAGCCCCCAAAGTCTAAAACTGATGAAAAAGAAGAAACCTTATCTGGCATGTCACCAGAATGGCATAGCCCTAGAGTGAGTGAAACACCGCCAGCATTGCTGGTGGTGAATGGCTGTGAAATGGGTGACGCCACCACCTCGGGCAGTGGTAGTTAGGGAACTGCACTGTTTTGTTTTGTTTACTGAGAAGCATTGCCTGTTGATGTCAATGAGTGAAGGGTCGCGTTCCATGGATCTGATCTCGCACGTTTTGCCTGCTGGTGTGGTCGTTGTCGTTGATGCTGCCACGGTAGCCGCGGCTGTCGACAAAGGCGGTGATGTATGTGCTTTAGCGCTGCTAGTATTCGGGTTCCTTTCTCTTCCTTTATTATCATTATTATCTCCCTCTTCTTCCTTTGTCTCTTGTTGATACATCTCTTCCACCATAGGCTTCCAAAGCCGAACCCTTGCATTTATGAACCAATTTCAAACCTGCATTAACATATATATAGATGGGGCGTTATTACGTTAAAAACCCCAAATAATTCATTATTTAAAAAATAACCCCAAACAGCATTTAAAAAAATTAACCACCAATCAATTTTTTTTAAAAAAACCTTAAAATCTCCCTTTTTAAAAAAACAATTATGATCTCGCGTTTTACGAAACGTAAGTTCCATGCGTTTATAGTATCTTTATTCATAAATTAAAGGAAATTTTCTAAAAATTTGATGGATTTCGCATTTTACAAAACGCGAGGCAGTTATACGTTATTAGTTTGAGTGTTGTTTTTTAAAATAATGTTATTGGGGGTTATTTTTCAAATAATTACTTACTGAGAGTTTTTTACACACATATAATTATTCCATATATAAACATATATATATTTTGAATCGATAACTATAAGGACTACTCATAGGATGGGCATGAGTTCTAATGGATTGGGTTGGGTTTTTTTTTAAATCGGATTTGGGTTAGATCAGATCGGGTTTTTTTAAAAGTGATGTTCGGGTCGGGTCGGGTTTAAGGTGAAAAATACCGGACCCGACCCGACTTGAATTTTTTTTCTTTATATATTTAGGATTAATTACAATGATATCCCTCTATATATTATTTTTTTTCAATTAAATCATTATTTTTATTGAATAAAAATAATACTTTATTATTATTTCGGGTCGGATCAAGTTCAGATTTTATCTCCAAAAATCGGGTCGGGTGGAGGGTATATATTTTTCGAGTCAGGTGAAGGATGTAAAATTTTCGGCTACCCATCCCTAACGGCTAAACTCACGATATAATGCTTTGGAAATAAATAATTCACAAAATAACGTTCTCCCAAGATTAATTGATGAAATAGGGCGAATTGCACAGTTGGCCGTAGGTCGCCATGCCTTCCGGGCGACCTACGACGTGGCTCCCGACGAGGATGTGGCTCCGACGAGGATCGTTGACGAGGATCGTGTCGTGCATGGGACATGCACAACCCAACCATAGGTCGCCAAGCACTCCAAGCAATCTACAAGGTCGCCATGCACTCCCAGCGACCTTGTAGGTCGCCAAGCAATCCCGACGACCTTATAGGTCGCCATGCACGCCGACGTCCAACGTTGGGCCATGCAGGATAGGTAGCCATACAATCCTCTCCTCGCGTCTGATTCCACTTACAGCTGCTCAGGAGAACCTATTCCTCTTGCTCCTCGCGTGATTCCTCTTACATCTGCTCAGGAGACTCATGCATGCAGCTGTAATAGCTGTATTATTGTAGCATGATTTGAGCTGCAAAGTGTCGTAGCTTCGTGCCCTAGCTTCGAGACATAGCTGCTCCCTCATGCCATAGCTTCGAGACTGTCCACTCTTGTTATCATAGCTGTATTGGTGCAGCATAAAATCAACTATTGCATACAGTAATTAGTGTTGTATTATTGCAGCGTTCAACGGTTGAAAAATTTACAGCCTTCAACGTGAATTATACAACTCAAATTGATTGTAGCTTACCAACCGTTGAAAGATCATTATATATTGGATATGAGGGGTTTAGGGTAGAATCATAAGAAAGAAAGAAAATTTGGCGAGAGAAAGGAAAAGAAGAAGAAGAGGAAATGGAGATAAAGGCTCATCGTTTGTGAGGTAATTTTTAATTGTTTAATTTAGTTTATTAATATGAAATTATGAAATAATTAGTTTGTTAGTTTAGGGTTTTAGGATAAAATAGAAATTTAGTTAATTAGTTTGTTAGTATAAATTATTAGTTTGTTAGTTTAAGTTATATTATATTAATTTGTTAGTTTAAGTTATATATTAGATTATATAAAAAATTAGTTAATTAGTTTCTTAGTTTAAGTTATTAAATGTAAAAAATATTTAATTAATTTGTTAGTGTGTTTAAACGTATATTAGGTTGTTTTTTTGAAGTTTAAGTTAAAATATTAAAAAAGTTAATTAGTGCTTAATTAGTTTGTTAGTTTGTTATTTTAACTAAATTATATTATAATAAAGAAATAGTTTATTAGTTTAAGTTATATTATAATATATTAGATTATATAAATTTAATTTTTTTAATTTATTGTTGTTTAAAGAAATAATTTTTTTACACGTACAGAGCATTATTCCACAACATTTTTCCACGTACATATTGATTCGAAGAAAGAAACAATAAAGGAAAGGAAATGAAATGAAAGGAAATAAGCAACAACTTTTTCACGATTGTCCATTATGATGGACAGATTATAGAAAATGAGATCGGAGTAGTTTTTCAGTCTGAAAAACCAATAAATATGATGTTCAAAAAAGACATCACATTTATAGAAATGAAGCATAAGATAAAAAGAAAAATTCGAGTTGCAGTTGATGGTTTGAGGTATAGGTTTATGATATGCCCCAACCCAGTCAAATATGTTGCAGTTCCACTTGAAGAAGATGATGATATTGGAACCATGGTTGGATTACATGAGTCAACCAATATAGCAGTTATTGAGTTATTTGTTGATGTGCATAACATATGTGATGTTCCTGGGTCATCAAGAGGTATGGCTCAAAATCCATCTGAAATGACTTTATATAGTCAGTTTGAGGAGCCGACATACAGGTTCCCGAACAGTTTTATGGCACTATTGGAAAGTGTAAATGAAGTCGGGGGGACATCTACAACAGAAGAGTATGAGACGAGAAACATACCGGAATTGGTTGTTGATATTGACGCTGAAAATCGATGGGGAGAAATTCATGATGATTCAAGCGAAGATGAAGAAACCGAAGAACCAATTTTGGGCGGCGACGAAAATATTTTTGGTGGAGGTGCAATTGATGAAGTTCCGACACCGTATGAAGCTACTCCTCACATGTACGAGATAGACTATGATGCGATGAGGGCACTTGAATTCCCAGACATGCCATATTTACCTCCATACCAAATGACTGAATCATTCGATAATTCTAGTGAATTTTCAGTTGGGGTGCAATTCAGAGGAAAAAATGAAGCTACCCTGGCGATTAAAGAGTACCGCATAAAATGCCATGTTGATATCCATGTTGCAGAGTCCAACCAAAAAACCCTATACGCGAAGTGTGTAAAATATGGCCTAGAGTGCAAGTGGAAGATCAGAGTGTCGAAAAATCAAAGGCACGATATTTGGGTCATCACGAGGTACAATGGTCCGTACACATGTTTGCGAAACTTCATCGAACAAGACCACCGACTATTGGACTCCGATGTAATATGTGAATACGTGAAGGCGATGGTTGAAAAGGATCCAAGGATATCTTGTTCAGTGTTAGCTGCATCTATTCGAAGCCAATTTGGATATCAAGTAAAATATGGCAAGGTGTGGAATGCGAAGATGAAGGCAATGAAGCTGACGTATGGAGATTGGGATACATCGTACAATGAGTTACTACATTTGCTACAAGCAATGAAGCGATTTATCCCAGGAACCATAGTGAAGTCTCAAACCATCCCCGCATATGACGAAGAAGGTCAACTTCTGCCAGGGAAGAAAATATTTCATAGACTATTTTGGGCATTCAAGGCATGTATTGAAGGATTTCCATTTTGCAAACGTATGATCCAAGTAGATGGTACGTGGTTGTATGGTCAATATAGGCATGTACTTTTGATGGCAGTTGCTCAAGATGGTGAGCGAAATATCTTCCCAATTGCATTCGCCATTGTTGAGGGAGAGACAACAGAGGCTTGGGATTTCTTTCTGACCAATCTACGTCAATATATCGTTCGTGAAGATGGAGTTTGCTTGATATCCGATAGAGGAACGGGTATTTTGGCGGCAATTGAACGACCAGGAAGTCGTTGGATACCTCCGTATGCATATCCGACATTTTGTATCCGTCATATTGGCAAGAATAGTATCGACCAATTTCATAACGCACACATTCGTAGCGAGATAGTCAGCATGGGTAAGTTTTATTTTCAATTTTTGTTCATTTTTTACATGGTTTTTTTAATTGCGGTTTAACACAGTATATTATGAAACAGGATACGAACTACGTCGACCAAATTTTGACAAGAGATTGGAGAATTTGAAGGTATTTACAATGATCAGCGTGTTTGGAAGTGGGCTTCAAAAATACCGCGGGAAAAATGGTCACAAGCATACGATGAAGGTCGGAGATACGGACATATGATCACAAACCTTGCTGAGGCCATTAATTCGGTACTAAAAGGTACACACCATCTCCCAATTGCGAGTGTGATGAAAGAGACGTACTTTAGATTGGCTACAGTTTGGTCGGACAAAGGCAAAGAAATAGATAGTCTTATAAATAGAGGTAAAACTTGGGCTCCTACAGTGGTGGAATCAATGGAAGCAAATGAGCGATTGGCAACATCAATGGTTGTTCATAATTTCGATCGAGTTGGTCATACTTTTGTCGTGTCGTGCATACGCCGTAACGTCGGAGGAGAAGACCAAACATTTAGAGTTGATTTACGACAGAAATGGTGTGATTGTGGTTGTTTTCAGGCATGGAAATATCCATGTGCTCATGCAGTCGATGCATGTATGTATCCTGGTGTAAGCGCATACACTTATGTTGATGAGTGCTTTCACTTACGTAGGATATTAAATGTCTACAGCTATGCGTTCAGACAGATACCGAATGAATCATATTGGCCCAGAAAAGATCATGACGAATGGCTGCCAAATCCAATGCTTCGCAGAAGTCCAAAGGGTCGACTTGAGTCCACTCGTATTCATACCAGTATGGATTTCCATGCTAGAGAGAGAGGTCAAGCAAAGAGATGCAGATTATGTAGGGGTGAAGGCCATTCAAAAAATAATTGTCCTAATTTACCAAGATATAGGCCTCATCATTAGTAATGATATATGTATTTCTATGAATTTCTATGTATTTATAAGATTTAGTAATGATTAGTAATGATGAAATTATTATTAATATTTAATGATTTGATTGTAATTTGATAGTAATGATTAGTAATAATGAAATTATTATTAATTTTTAATGATTTGATAGTAATGATTCAGTAATGATTAGTAATAATGAAATTATTATTAATTTTTAATGATTTGATAGTAATGATTTAGTAATGAATAGTAATAATGAAATCATTAATAATTTTTAATGATTTGATAATAATAATTTAGTAATGATTAGTAATAATAAAATTATTATTAATTTTTAATGATTTGATAGTAATGATTAGTAATGATTAGTAATGATTAGTAATAATGAAATTATTATTAATATTTAATGATTTGATATTAATGATTTAGTAATGATTAGTATTAATGAAATTATTATTAATTTTTAATGATTTGATAGTAATGATTAGTAATAATGAAATTATTATTAATTTTTAATGATTTGATAGTAATGATTAGTAATGATTAGTAATGATTAGTAATAATAAAATTATTATTAATTTTTAATGATTTGATAGTAATGATTAGTAATAATAATTTATTATTAATATTTAATGATTTGATAGTAATGATTTAATAATGATTTGATAGTAATGATTTACGACTTGAACAATGAACAATGTTTGGTTCAATTAACCATATTTTCGTTACATAACTAGTAATGAAATTATAATAATTATTTGATACTAAAAATCATTATAAATATGTCGAATTTGTTAAGATTTGAAAAAACTAGTCTAATGTCAATATTAAATTTGTAACAAATAACAAACTAGTTTACAATTATTGCCGATGTCGGGGTGTTGTTGAAAGATAATGTTGGGGCGGACGTCTGATGCGTTGTGGCCGTTGCGGTTGCTCAGGAGTATGGTACCCATCCTCCTCATTCGTTGGGGGCATTTGAACTGACATGTGTTCAAAGTCATACGTCGACGAAAACATGGGAGAGTAGATGGATGCATCAGGCTGCACAAACTCTGGTATGTATGCATCGTCGAACGGTTGTGGTGCGCTATTATCCACATCGGTCATTTCCGCTTCAGGTTGTTGAGATGAACTCCCACTCCCACTTGGTAGAGAGTATTCAGCTTTACCAAATCTTTTCTTAAACCTCAAAAATTGTCGCCTCTCTACAATTGTTGTCAAGAATGACTTTCCATTATCCAAAAAATAAGCAAGGTAAGCCGAAGTCTCAAAATTAAGTCGTCGTCTTGAATGTCGTCAAGAGTTGGCATGAATGAAGCCCTATTGTTCCAAGCATTAATGTAGGTTGCATGCTTCTCAACCCAATTAACATTTTCTTTACGACGACCATCAAATCTGTGCAGCTGGTCATGCGTCTCAACTCAATTCACCTGACGACGACCATCTAAGATTTGGAGGAGGTCATGATCCCATGGACTCCGCGGAATAGGTTGGTGGAAGTGGAATTGCCTCAACACTCTATCCCCAAATTGGATCTCAACAAACGCAAAATTGATCAATGGTGTAACAGCACACCAATATTGAAACTCATCTAAAATATCGTACGGTATCAACGCAAGTATTTCTTCATTCATGTATGGTCTCCAATTAAACTGTAAAATTACAAAAACAATAAAATTTATTTAAATCAAATAATATAGTTAATTTAAATAATAATTAAAAATAACAGATTATACATACCTCCTTTTTTGCCTTAATATCGATCTTCAGCCTGAACTCTTTAATGTTGTTGTGCACCAACCCCGTGCCTTCAATTTTATGCCTCCATCTGTATATCAATCAAAACAAAAATATGGTCATTTTTATTTTATAATTAATATTTTATATTAAAATAGAGAATTCATATTACCTTCCGGCAAGCGGAAAGTCAACCGCAGTCCGACTAATCGGTGTCAGAAACGGAAGTCTATGCCAAGCCCATGACTGTAGCAGCAACAGACATCCACCGATTTCTGCTGTATTATTATCATTCACGACTAATGACGCCTTGCACATCTCACGATACAAGAACGCCAATATCGCCGATCCCCAGCTATATTGCCTACTATTCTCAAAATTTCTTTAAAAAAGAAGATATTGAGTGTGAACATAACTACTGGATTTATCCGGCATTAAAATACCCCCAATCAACTGTAATATATATGCTCGTGTTGCATATATAATTTTGTGCTCCGTACTATTTGGTTGAAGCTGAAATTCATTCTTCAACCATGACAACCTCACACGCCACCCTTTACACTCTGGTGGTACTGGCGTTTTCCCAAGAAACAAGCTACAAAGTTGTGCCACATTATTAAACTCATGTGACATTACCACTGGCATCCCATTTGTTTGGACCCCGAGTTGCAATGCCACATCCTCCAGAGTTATCGTACATTCGCCACACGGCAAATGAAACGTGTGCGTTTCTGGTCTCCAACACTCAATCAAGGCACTGATCAAACCTGTTACCAACTTGTAATCTCGCACAAATGTTACATATCAAAATCCAGCCTCCTGCAAGTTTTCTTCTATCAATCTGTGTGGCTTGGGCACTTTATGTAGCCGATGACGAATGACTCGCTGCTCGTCCTCCTGCAATTAAATATTTCAAAAAATTTATCACAATCATAAAATAATATTCAAATATTTATTAATTATAATTCATTAAACAAATATTTTATTCACCATTATTCCCAAATGACTTGAAATATGTTCATTGTCAAGTCTCAGCAGTGAAATTTGATCAGCCATTGGAATGAATCTGTAAAAAAAAGTAAACAACAGTATTTAAAAATTCATTTAATATAACTAATATAATCTAACTAACTAACTATTTTACAACACAACAAAAAAATTTAATATAATAACTTATAATATATTAAACTAATAAACTAACAAACTAAACTTTTTAAAATATAAATTAAACGTAAATTTTCCCTTAAACAACTAATAAACTATTCTTTAATATAACGTTAACTAATAAACTATTCTTTAATATAAATTAAACTAATAAATGATTTTTAATTATAATTTACTACTAAAAAACTAATTAACTAATTTTTTATATAATATAAATTCAACAAACAAATATAACTTAACTATTTAACTAACACAAACTAATTACATATTTTTTATATATAACTAACGACTAACAAACTAACTAAATATTTTTATTAATATGTAACTATCAAACATGCTAATTAAATAATTTTTTATTTCTATATGATATAACTTAAACTAACAATAATATAACTTAAACTAACAAACTAATTAACTAATTTTTTGTTTTACCCTAATTTATAATAATAAACTAATAAACTAATAATTTATAACAATAAACTAATTTAAATAATTATTCTTTTATATAACTTAAACTAATAAACTATTTTTTATTATAATAAAACTTAAACTACTAATAAACTAATTTTTTATATAATATAAATTCAACAACCAAAATATAACTTAACTATTTAACTAACTACAAACTAATTAAATATTAGACTAACTAACACACTAATTAATTATTTTTTTAATATATAACCATCAAACAAACAAATTAAATAATTAACTAAAATTTTGTTTTAACTTAAACCATAAACTAACAAACTAATAATTTAAAATAATAAACTAATTAAAATAATTAAAAAAAACTTACCTCGATGTTGTGCTCTCCCTTTCTTCTTCCTCCTCTTTTCTCTGCTATCTTCTCCTTTGCTATTTTCTCCCTTTTTTTCTCTCTTAATTGTTTCACTCCATTAACCCCATCCATCCAATATATAATACAACAATCGGGCATTGCTTCAATTATAGGTGGCTGATTCACGTTCACGGGCTGCAATAATGCAGCAATAAGTGCTGCAATAATGCAGCTGATTTAACGCTGCATGGGAGCAGAGGCAGCAGAGTGGGGCAAAGGCATAGGTCGTTGGGATCCCTTGGCGACCTACAATGTCGCTGGGATGCCCTGGCGACCTACAATGTTGTTGGGATTCCCTTGCGACCTACCCACGTTGCATACTGCCATGCACAGCCATGCAGAGACTCCAATCTCGCCCAGACCCATGCCACGTTGCCATGCAGAGACTCCAACCTCGCCCAGACCCATGCCACGTTGCCACCCCGCCATGCACAGCCATGCAGAGACTCCATGCAATCCATGCTTGGCAAATGCTTCAATTACGAGGACGAATTTGTAATGAGACATGGGATCATTTGCACACTCAGGGTAGAAGGAAAGGGCCATGTCTAAACCACCAACATTGTTCAAGCCAAGCATGGACTGCATGGTGACTTTTGGTGACCTGCCTAGGTCACTAGGCGTGCATGGCGACCTACCCCCGGGACTGTAGAGGGCACTATCTGAGCAATTAATCTGGCGAGGGCACTATCTCGTGAAAAAAAAAATTCAACGCATTATCTTGTTGGGGTTGGGTTTTTTTTTAAAATCGGGTTTGGGTTAGATCAGATCGGGTTTTTTTAAAAGTGATGTTCGGGTCGGGTCGGGTCGGGTTTAAGGTGAAAAATACCGGACCCGACCCGACTTGAATTTTTTTTCTTTATATATTTAGGACTAATTACAATGATATCCCTCTATATATTATTTTTTTCAATTAAATCATTATTTTTATTGAATAAAAATAATACTTTATTATTATTTCGGGTCGGATCAAGTTCAGATTTTATCTCCAAAAATCGGGTCGGGTGGAGGGTATATATTTTTCGAGTCAGGTGAAGGATGTAAAATTTTCGGCTACCCATCCCTAACTACTCATCAGCTACCTGATCTCTCGAAAGGCCAGTATGCCGAGCCAACATATGCTTATCTGCATCGCTTGGGTACCTGAGAAAAATTAAAGAACTTAAAATGATATCAGATTCATGAACCTAAACAAACTAAACATATTTCTATTATTGTTCGATTTTTTATTAATGAATATAAAAATTTTATTCATTAATTTTTTTAACTTAATAAACTAATATAAACGAACGGTTTATCACAATTCACCTAACATTCTCGTATGACGGCTTGTATTTTAGAAACTGCCGATGTACAGTACATATTAGTGTGAGATAAAGGCGACGTACGGGTGGAAAAAATGTTCGAAATGCCAGGCCCTCAAGATGTTGACAGATGGTTCAGGCAGGCCCCTTTGAGGTCTCCAAGGTTCATGTTCCATCATACTACCGCCCATTTGATGCAACCCTCTTTGTTGTCTTAAGCTTTGCTCCAGCATCCTTAGCCTCGGTGTCTCACCTTTGGTTATGCCTGAGATTCCGGTAGCTCCATCTTTCTCCCCAAGAAGCTCAGAGCTGCGCTTCGATTGTGCTGATATCGAATCCTTCAAACTCCTAAAATGCCTTGACATTGCCTTCCGAGCTAGCGCAGTGTAAGGCACTGCAGCACCATTTCCCATCACCAGATCCAATGAATCCACCACCATTTTTATATGTTCACAATAAAGTTCGTATCTTCTCTCCACCAGCAATCATGTGACAAAATACTGAAGTTTTAATTGATACCAACTAGACACTATAGAGCCCCAGACTTTGCTTTATCTGGGGTTTATGTTTGCTTAAAATTTTCACTACTCTTGAAGGAGAGACAAGTTGAGAAGAAAGAGATAAAGAGGTTCCATACCTCATCAAGCATGGCTAAAAGTTTGACCTTCCTTCTTTGATGTTCAATTCTATCAGGTGGTGATAAAGGACGGAGATGCTTTGTCAATGAAGAACAGGTAGTGTCACCATGATTAGAACTAGGGTTGGTTTTGTTTCGACCAAACTTGTACTTCTTCAACTGGACTCTTCCAACACTACAGAATTCTTCCAACAATTCTTGAGCAGCTTTAACGTACTTTGAGTTTCTAAGCACATTAACAATTCTTCCAGGACCTTGAAGAGAAGTTGATGAAGATTGTGATCTTGGATTCATCAAGAAAAGTTGCATGGCAGCTGTTGAGGCGGCAGCATTAATGCTCGGTAACTGCTGATAGTTGAAGTCACTCTTTGATTCACCTGCTGGCCTGTGTGCTTGATAATTGGGCGGTAGAGTCTGATCTAATAACTCGGTGGAAGCGGTGAGAGCCATACCTGAAGGGAAATGGAACATGTCGGATAACATACCTGATGTTTCAAATGCAGGAAGAGCGTTTGATTCTTCCTCTTCAAGCGGAGGTGGCGACTCAAAGCCTCCAACACTTAGCTTATTTCTTCGGATCATGGTTGATCTCTCGAAGCCATTCGAGAATCTGAAGATGCCAGTAGCTGCTTGGTGGAAATCTTGGGACATGGAATTTGTAGGGTTCATATTGCTATTGGCTTGGACTGGAATTGTTGGGACGAAATCTTCTGTAGCTATTCCCATTTCAACACCCCTATATAGGACGACTTTGATACAGTTGTAGAGATTAGAGAATGAAAGCTCAGAGAAATCATTTTCTTTGTTAGTGGTAAATTGAAAGCTGCTTGTATTCCCTCTTCTTCGTCATTTTCTTTTCCTTCAATTCCTCTCACTTTCTCACTGTATGTGTGTTTATCCTCTGTACCTGTCGTCTCTTTCTTGTGTTGTCCCTTGAGCTTCCTTGTCGGAAACAAAATTTGAAATTCATAACGGGAGTGATCGGAGGATGCGGAAAAACACTCTTTATCAACAAAACATTTGTACTAAAAACCTTGGCCTTTAAGTTCATCCCCAGAGAGAGACGGGATAAATCTGAATCTTTTTCCTTGTTGATCAACAATTTATTTTCTTTCTTCTTCATCAGGATGAAATCCTATTAACATCAATAATCCATGGACAGCTACTTTATGATTATATCATGTCGATGTTAAAATTCCAGAACGTGGTAAAGACAAATCAGACCTGAAAATAGACATATGCAAACGTGGTTATCCAAATGTCGGAGCAATATTGCATGTATGATTGCCACATTATTGGATTCTTCCATGATTATTTCAAAGAAGCTTGTTAAGATTTCTGCTGTTGCGTGCAGTCTGTAAGACGATTAATATGGGGCATTTAGGTACCAAACTTGCCTATTTTATGTTTCAACTCACCGCATAATTCCACAACCTCAACACCAACCAGCTTCAAACCCTAATAGTTTGGGGGAAATGAGGCCCATGCAACTCAATATTTGGGCCATTTTATCTTCTTATTCCCCCTAATTTGTTTTGTTTAATGGTGATCTTAATTTTTATAAATCTAAATATAAATTAAATTTTATATTTTTGAGTTTAAATACTAATAAGTTTTCATTTTTTTTTAAATTAAATAATTCAATTCTTTTAATGTTTAATTATATATATAATGAAATTTCAAAATTCTTGTTTAAATGTCTGAGTAAGAAAATTAAGAAATCTTGGAGATTAAAAATAAAGTAAGAAATCAAGATTACACCTCTTTTTACTATAGAAAATTACAGTATCTAATTCCCCAAACCAATAGTTTTATGATCTTCCATCTTAGCCACACCAACTTTAGCCATGCAAACAATGGACAACTTCAAACAAGCTTCAACACATGAAGAAAAGGATTTCTTAACCTCATCAACGGAAGGCGGCGGCCGCCGCCGCCATGTCTTCCGCTTGTTATCCCGATCATGGGAACAGCACTTGTATTTCCTCTTCATCTCCTTCAACCACTTATTCGCCTTCGTGACCGCAGTCTCCCCTACTTTATCTTTCTCCTTGGTTGTCATCAATAGGTAGCTTCTCAGGTATTTTTGCCTCATCAGATACCTCTCTTTACTGCATCCGCAGCTTAGTTTGATACGGTTTCGCACATCTTTGCAGCTCTATGAACAGCTTAATCTCTCCATAGTTTGGATATTACTATTCTTCGCTAAGTACTTCAACGTTAATGCAAGCCTCAAAATAAGTTTTTTCATTTATATAAATACATATAGATAGAAGAAATTAAATCGTTTTAGGAGTCCTTTTCCTACTAGAGAATTTGTTTTCTTCTCAGTGTAGGTAAAAACAAACCCTTTTCTCTCTTTATTATCAATATTTGATACATTAACGATCAATTTTTTTTTAAAATGAACACATCATGCGATCTAAATGGTAAAAGGAAGTGTTATTCTTCCTAAATATCTCTTATTCGAATAATTGAGTTTGCAGTATGTGTACCTTATCAATGTCTAAAAAAAATTAAACAAATATTATTTTATAATCATTATGTATACTATTCAAAAAATATATATTAAATTTTAATTTTTTATCTCATATGCAAAATTAAGGAAAGTTTACATGTAGTAATAATCAATATTCTAGTTCAATAAGACATAAAACACATAATAGAAAAACTAAAACATAACATAAAAATAAGATGAATGTATAAATATAATACATCTTATACATATCAATGATTTAGGGTTTAAATTCTCTCTTTAATTATCAATATATATATTAGATACGTAAAGATAGAATTCGAAATTTTTTAAAGGTGGATATACATACATTAATAATATAAAAATTTTATATAGTGTGATGACTACAAATAAAATTTAAGGTTGCACAATCAATAAAATAGATAATTAACCGAAAAAAAATTAAATTTTAAGATGGACACGTAATTAAGGATAGTATGAATAAGTTTATTGAGCGTTGGTGAGTAGTCGAGAGTCGTTGAATCTTGCAAGAAAAGAAGATTCCAAGATTGTAGTTTGTGTTGATTGAGGATGGTATTTTATTCCAATTCATAAAAGAATCATTCGAGATCTTTGAAATAACGCAGTTTAATGTTGAAAATTGACTTTGGTAAAAATATTTTTCTAAATGTATATGTCGAATATTTGTTTTTGTTCTTTTATAGATGATGAATGAAAAAATATTGAAACGTATTTTATTCTAATACTCTTATGTACTTTTTTTAAAGTTAGACATTATAGATTATATTATCTTTATATAAATGATTAATACGAAATATATTCAAATTTATGATACTTTCAGACAAAGTTATGCATAAATGGGGCATGCCTTGCCTTCCACTTCTAAGGAAATAAATCATTTTAATATTTTAGTTGGAATTAAACCAACTCCACACCAATTATTTTTTTTCTACCATCAGCTGCTGATGATATGCATGAGATAGGAGACTATGTAGTCACGGTGACCGGAGTTTTGATTCTCCGGTTTCGGCATCAGTTATCGTTATACAAAGATACAGCAAAAATGGATACAAAGTTGAGATACAAACTCTAAGAACTGAACAAGTTGAGCAATTTAATCTACAATTGGATGAGAGTTTTACAACAGTACAAGGAAATTCTCATCTTTCATCATCCTTGTAGGAGACTAATCAGTGTAATCACAAGATTAAAGGTACACTGACCTGCTTATTTCTCTAAAAGCCCTTTTTAGTCAAATACTGAAATACAATAGGCAACTAGTTTTGCCTGTAAGCTATATAATTAGCTAAAGCAATCAAGGGTGCAGATTTCTCAGGATCAAATCCTTGAATCATCTCTAATGCATCATTCTTCAACTTCTCTGCAAGCTCTCTTGATTTGTCTATCCCCATCAACTTAGGGTAAGTGACCTTGTCAGCAACCAAATCTTTCCCTGCAGTTTTCCCTAATTCTTTGGATGACATCGTTACATCAAGAATGTCATCCACAACTTGAAACAACAGCCCAATGTTCCTTGCAAATTTCCTCAACTTCTCCACATCTTCATCACATCCACCTCCAAGAATTGCCCCTAATACCACGGCTGCTTCAAGCAAAGCAGCGGTTTTGTGAACATGGATGAACTCTAAATGATTCAATCCCACATCGGTTAGACCCTCACTGGTGATATCCACAATTTGTCCAGCCACCAACCCTTCAGCTCCGATGGATTTAGCTAATTCCCCGATTGCTCTCACGAGTCTACCAGGCGTAACACCATCCGTGGCAACAGCTATATGTTCAAAAGCGAATGCCAAAAGAGCATCCCCTGCTAATACAGCTATATCTTCACCGAAAACCTTGTGATTAGTCGGTTTGCCTCTACGGAGATCGTCGTTGTCCATGCAAGGAAGATCGTCGTGGATTAGAGACATGGTGTGTATCATTTCGACAGCACAAGCCGCCGGCATAGCCATGGATTCTTGGCCACCAACGAGGTCACAGGCGGCTAGACAAAACACAGGACGGACCCTTTTGCCGCCGGCTAAAAGAGAGTAACGCATTGCTTCATGGATTTTAACAGGGTCATGGAGTGAAACAGCTGACTCCATGGCTTGGTTAACCGAGTTGGCCTTGTGAACCATGTATGATTTGAAATCAAAACTTGGTATTTGAGGGCATGGTTCTTCTTCCTTGACAGTGTCTTCTTTGGTAAGGACCGATGAAATCATAGGAAGAGAAGCAAAGCAGGGGGTTTTGGGGGTTGAAGAAAAATTCTTCGAGAAATTGAAGGGAAAGGATATGGATAAAGGAGAATACTTGGACATGGAAACTTGGTTGAAACTGGAGTAAGATTGAACCAAAGAACCCAGATTCAGTGAAGCCATTGTTTTTCCTCTCTTGGTACTTGAAAGATTGGGTTTTTCCTATTAAAAGAAGGGGTTATTGAACATGGAAAGAAGTTCAAGGATTCAGCTAAAAAAATGAGAAATTTAATGCAATTTCCACAATCCAAATACAAAAAACTTCAATTAACAGTTGACTATCATTGAATGAATTGGGTGAAGGAAAATGACAGGAGAAAGCTAAAAACATTCAATGGAAATGGAAGTGGATTTGCATTTTTAATATCAGCCAATTAGCAGCCAACAGGAGGAAGACGGGATTTTTGGATTTGGGTGTTTTGCTTTGTGTAGAAATGGTAGTTTTTTCGGATAAACTATATATTTAGTACTTCAACTATTACTTCTATTTTATTTTGATCACCCAATTGTTATTTTACAAAATCATACCAAACATTTAATTTTGGTTTCATTTTGATCATCTACCGTTAAAGAATTAACGGTGATGTTGATGTATTAACATAAGATGATGTTTTGTCATCATTGAAAAAATCTATATCAGTAGTTCTGTTAATTTTTGTAACGATAGATGATCAAAATAAAACCAAAACATAAAGTTATGTGTGGTTTTAGAAAACAATGAGTGATCAAAACAAGACAAAATGATAGTTGGAGTACTAAATGTATAGTTTACCCTTTTTTCTTGAAAATATACAATCTATATAGTACTGTATCATATGTGGGAACATATTAAAATGATTAAAAACTAAAACATGTGGATCACGTGTATGAAGCGTGAGCCCACCCGGGGCCGTGTTTTTCTTCTTTATTTTCGTTATGCGTTTACAGGGAAAGTCTCACGCTTAATATACCCTAATAAAATGCGTTACAAAAAAATTATTATTTTTTAAAAATTTTAGTAAAAAATTTATTTAAAATATTATTATTTCTATCAAAAATATTATTATTTATAATTTTACCATGTTTGTTAATATATCCGATAAAGTATTACCTAAAATATTATTTTTTTACTAAAAATATTAATATTAAATACTTTACCAGAAATATTAAAAAAACTTTAATATTTTAAGTAAATAATAATAATTTTTTAAGTAATATTTTATCAAAAATATTAAAAAAATAATAATATTTTCAATAACATTTTTTCTTAACTATATATTAAGATTGTCATAAAACAAAAATTTCCCGCGTTTACATGTTAACTACCGGAATCACGTTTCATGCATATCCAATCGAAATTGGGTTCTGTTTTTCTTGCTCTCTTGCCATAACATCACAATCTAAATGTTTAATATAGTTTTAATGGTTTGGTCATATAATTGTTCAAATCATTAATTTATTAGTTTATTTAATAATTCAAGATTTTTCATTAAAATATAAATATTGATTTATAATTAATAATTAGGGTGAAATACACATATGGTCCCCCAGCTATAGAGTATTGTTTTGTTGAGTCTCTCGACTATTAAAAGTTAAAAAATGGTCCCGACGATGTTGCTTTGTTGAGTCCCCGACTATTAAAAGTTACAAAATGATCACCTAACTATTCATATGTTCTAAGTTCATCATTTTCGTTCGGTCGTCTGAGCTGGACGTTAACCGGTTGATTGAGATATGATAAAATATGATATCATAATCGTTTAAGTTATATTTTGTAGATTGACTATCAATTTACATTATGTCATTTGAGCTAGTGCTTGAAATATTATGTCGTCAAGTCAGTGCTTGAAAATAACGGTGATGCTAGTAAGCTTCATTAAAATATGATTTTATCATATCTCAATCATCATGTTTACTTCCAATTCAGACGATCGTCAATTATTTAATAGAAAATGACGAGTTTGGAACATATCAATAGTTGGGTGATCATTTAGTAACTTTTAATAACCGGGAGACTCAACAAAACAAAACCCTATAATCAATGGACTATTTGTATACTTTACCATAATAATTATTATGGTAAAAGACTAAATTTAACTTAATGAATATTGTAATGATTTAAAAGGAATGACAAAAATGAAAAGAAATTTAGAACCTTAAATGTCCATTAATCCATAAACGAATGAGTCTTGACACCTAAACCACCAAGTATTGTTCAATGTTAATAAATTTTTATTTTGAATTATTTTTATTATAATTTAATTTAAGTTTTGGTCATCAAACGAATGATGAAAAGTAAGTGGGAAACGAGGGTTAAAATTTGAATGCGTCAAGGATATAAAGGGAGCGGTTATTATTATACATACATGACGAATATAATTTAATATCAAATTCAACTTTAATTAATTTATTAAAAACATAAATTATATAAAAAAATAATTAATCTGTCAATAGATCAAATATCAGTGAGTAATTAAAAAATATTATGCACGTACATAAAACTAAATTTTAATTTTACACTAAATGATGCTCTCCTCTCTGAATTCAAGGATGCCTCTAAAAATATATCATCTTAAACATGTAGCTCACATTAAATTAATAACTTATTTTTAGCTATTTATTTATTTATATAATTTGACTCTAAATCGAATAAACCCCCTCTTATAGGTTAGGCTTGCAATAAAGTGCACATTAATATGTGAATTGACTCGCATAAAATCTGGCAAAGAAAAAAAACCGAGTTAAATTTAGGTACAAATACAGAATTTTACATTTTGGATGAACTTTTAAAATTTTAAAAAATGATCTTATAAAATTTCAAGGGCGAAAACATATTTTAAATAGAAAATTTTAAAATATACGATAATTTTAAATTTTTAGGGAGGACGACTGCACCCACATGCCCTCCATCGTACCATCTACGATTAGATCCAATAAACGAAACGTTGAAAGATATAATTCCAAAAAAAAAAATCTAAATTGAACATTTAATCGCCTTCCTACATTATGAGCTTTCATCTATTTAACAAAGTCAAAAAGCCGTCATTCGTTTCCAAAATGGCTTCCACCACCCCATGCCCAAGTGTAGGGCAAAGTCTATCTTCATAATAAATAAGCGCTGAAGGCCCCTTCCACGAGAAATGCATTTTCATGTAGGGCTAAGACAACTTCGATTTATATACAATAACTTGGCTTCTCATCAAATGCAGAAAATCACTAATTATTTTCCTTAAATATCGGATATAATAAATTACCAAATGCAGATCATTCAGATAACAAGTATCATGCACTTACAGGTTCAGTGGCTTTCTTCAGCCAATCCAGCTCTTTTTTGTCCATGTATGGCGCAAGAATTTCCCTGCATTTTGAATGGTACGCATTCAACCATTCAATCTCCTCGGTGTCAAGAGGCTAAAGTCGATCAACTTTATCTGATATGGTGCCTGAACATAACGTAAGCCATTAGAATCTAAAATGTAGCTGTCTCGGAAAAGGATACGCGCAATGCGCAAACAAACACATATGGACCATGGTTGATAGGAGACGAACAATTTATTCCTAGTGACAAACTTACCCATGTGATATGCTCAAATGACAAGTATCCCTTATCACCAAAATTGAATTCGGTATCAGCCTCTTTGATTACGAGTACGTTCTCTAATCTTATACCAAAGCTCCCGTCTTCATAATATCCAGGCTCTGGGAAATGGAATTTACAGATGGAATTAGCAAATGCTTCATCTCAGTACCTTTTAGACCAACAATATACGTCACCACGTAGTTTTTTAACATTGAGAAAATGGAATTTTTTACTAGAACTTCATAATTATGGTAACATATGCATACAATAACCAAAACCACAAAAGATTGAATGAGGTTGATCGTGCAAAAAGACTCCAGCAAAAGATGACAGATTAGGCAGAATTAAATGCTTAGTGACAGGAAAGAATGAAAAGCTGTAAGTAAACCAAGCATAAAGATAAGAAAGACGTGAAAGGAAATCAGTATAAGGTGGAACAAAAATAAAGCAGGGAAAACGATCTAACCATCTGTTACTGTCATGGAAACTTGAAGTGGCACATTACGAGCCTGTTGTCTCAAAGTAATTAGTTGTCGTCCTGCTCCAAGTAATTCAATAAGGAAAAAAAAAGTAAAATGAAAAGTTTCAGTGAATTAATAGTAAACCTAACTTCAGCAAGTGAGTGTAGCTAATAGCTAACCTTCATGAAGATAGAGGTAAGATCCAACTCCATGACCAGTACCATGTGCTGAAGGCTTTCCAAAATGAGCTGTCCGAGTTATATCAGTTGTTCCATCTAGATACTTCAATAATGCAATCAATAACATCAGTTGCGTAATTAATAACCAGAACTAAGAATCTAGAATAAGAAATAGTTGGCATTTATTCATGCTTTTGGTTGATGATAGAAGCAAACTATTAGGATTTGATAGCATACCTGCGCTCCTGAATCAAATAGATAAATACTATCTGGATCAAGCTCAGCACATGTTTCGGCCTCAGGTACGTAATGGATTATTGCTGCATTTGGACCAACAGAAGAAATATTAGGGAAACTTAGGCCTCTAAAGTGCTGCAATTAGTAACATAGAAATAATTTCTGTGGCATGAACAAAGACAATTGAACGCATAATATTTTAGCAACAACTGGAATCAACAACATAGAAACAATTTTGTAACATAAAAAAGTACAAATGGATGCAGAAAATGTTAGCAATAACTGGAACTAAGATGGTAATTTCACTCTAAATGCTTATAAGTTGTGACTCCTAGGAGATTCTTAACTTCAAATGTTAAGATGCTCAAGTTTACAAAACAAAGTTATTGAGAGTTGATGGACACAGAAGAACATAATTTATTATTATTGTTGTAGTAGCCAAAATGGAATTTTGAATAATTTTCCTCCTACCACAAAAAAAACATACTAAAAAATATTACCTCTTTTGATGCACGAAATCCCTCCAGCTTATCACTAACTGTCACCTCTGTCAGTTTCACAATGTCTCTGCGTGGTTCATTCAATGGAATGAAAAACCATTGTCAATTGAAGAGAGAGGTAGCTTTTTTGGTTTCAGGCTAAAAAAACAGAGAATGAGCAGGGGTGAAAGAGGGCAAAAGATATCAACTAGCAATTCTTTAACTTACGATCTTTTTTTGCCTGCTCCCTTCCCCTCCAAGAAGTAGCCAGATGCCCCATAAATCTCTTGCATCTGAACATTTGAAAGAATAATATCATCATTTCCTGCCTAACAACAGCCTAAAATGTTGTTGCATATGTTGACAAATAGTATACTTTGAAAGAAAGATCAATTCAAATCTAAAACAGATTAGGATAGAATCATACACAATGAAATATAATATTTATCAATTCTCAAGAGAAAATAATATATGAAGGTGAGAGTCCTATACCTGCTTATCTAACCAGACGATATACTGCACAACAGCTGCACCATCCCGGATATGTGCATTCTTTAATCCATCCAACTCGACTGAATTCTGAAATACATAACCATTCAAAACCTAAGTTGCTCTAACTTTCAAATAAACTATTTTCAGAATATCAAATGAGATGTCAAATAAACATATGTTATACACTCTAAAGTAAGACTCAACCAGATAGAAAATGCATCGACAACCTTTAAGGCTTTAGCAAGGGCCAAAGGTGACTGCTGCCGGAGCACCTTCTTAGCATCTAGTTTTGAAAATATCGCATAGCAGCATGAAGCAGGATCAACCCACATAAGGTCATTAGAGTTTCCTTCTGCTTCACATTTATCATTTTCACTATCACCATTTTGACCAGATATTAATCCTGTGTCCTTATCAAGCTGATTAGATGCTAACAATGCAACATCTGAGCTCACTTCACCATACTCTCGAACTTCAATTCCGTTCTCTTGCATGGAGGAGCTCACCTGCATGAACACACATGTAATAAATAAACCTTAACTCCTATCTTCATACAGGTACAAGGATATAATAACTAGCAAAATACTGAAAATGCCAACAAATGAACAAAAATGGACACTTCAACAAACGAAAATATATGAAATCCTACCTAGAGGAAACTTTCCCTGTCCACATAAAAGAAAGATGTCTTCGAAATTTCAATAACAAATTGGAAACTCCAACAAACAAAAATATTAAAAATCCTACCTTAGAGGAAATTTTCCTTTTGTCCACATAAAACAAAGCCGAGTTCGATGTTACAATAGCAAATGCATGAACAACCGGACAATAAGAGACATCGCTCCCATGGATATTGTACAGCCAAGCAACCTGCAAAGTAGCTATTTTAACTACAAAACACATTGGTTAACGATGAACTCCATCCGACCAACAATTTGACAAATCCTACCTCATCTAAAGCTGTGATGATAAGTCCACAAGCCTTTTCATTAGCGAGCTTTTCCCTCAAGTCTTTCAACTTTTCAGCAACAGAACGCCCGGCAAATTCAGCGGGTGGCCGGTTTTTCCAGACCTCATCAACCAAATTGCTTGAGGTTTGGACTAATTTCTTCTGTTTTTTCTCAAAAGCTCATTTTTTAGCTGTATCCACTGATACACACCAAGGATCAACCCCAATAGCTGCCTCCTCCGGCAAATTCTATGTTATATATATAATTACTTCAAAAAAATAAGTAAGAAATCAAAATTTGGAGCACGGAATTGAAATTTCAGGAGACAGAATGGTAAATTTACATCAGACATCCAGGCATCAACTGGAGGATCTTCTCCCATAAGCATCAGTTGCCAATCATCACTAAGCTGCTGCATCGCTTGCGAGAAATATCGACCGTCCGTCCATAGCCTTGCTTCAGTTTTTGTAATAAGTGCCAAACCTGAAATATATATTTTTTTCCAAAATCAATCATTTGTAAAAATAATAATAGTATCAGTATGAAAAAAATAAAAAAAAATAAAGACCTGCACTTCCAGTGAATCCAGAAACGAACTCGCGCCTTTTATCCCGATCAGACACATATTCGCTCTGCAAAGTTCAATTCAAATAAGGATTAGTTGAAATGACTAAAAGGAATTAGTAGATAAACGAAAATTGGCGTTGTTTTTACTTGATGATAATTTTCAGAAGGGACGATTAAGGCATCGAGAGGAGGAGAGTGAGAGGCCATTAAAGACCTCAACGCAGCAAGTATTTCTGCCATAAGAGACCGAACGAGAATTCCGTTGAAAATCTTTGAAAAGTTTCGAGAATCCAAGAAAATTGGGTGCTAATCTCAGGAGTTGGAGTCTCGTTGGGCAATGTGTTAGCAGAGATAAGGAAACTCTATTTCACTTTTAAAAAAAACGATTGTATTTATTCGGTTGTTTTTCTTCTTATTACGTTGATGTTAATGTTACACCTGCTATTTATGTTTAGGAATATTTATTTTTATTATCTTTCATTCTTTTAAGTTTTAATTTCGAAATTCACTAAAAGTATTCTTTTTTTTTAATTCATTTCCCTTTTTATTTAAGTAAAATTAAGATTAGATTTAAAATTTATAAAAAAAAAGATAAGATGTAAATTATCAGTAGGTTAAAAAAATTCTGAATAGATATTATTTTATAATCATTTTAAATTATTTAAAAATTATAATTATTTTTCTAATTTAGGATCGAGGTAATTTTATAAGAAAAAGAGCGTGATTAAAATAGACTGAACTTAGGATAAATTTTTTTGATTTATTTTATTCAAATAATTATTATAATATTCTTATAATATTTAAAGATAATTATTATAAAATCTCTCAATAAATATATTTTTTAATTTTTATTTATTTACATTAAAATAAAATTAATTTTTACTTAAAATTCAAGATGAATGAAACATCAACAAAGATCCAACCAAATCAGAACCAAATATAATGTTTTTACTTTTTGAGTTGATGTGATCAAAACAATCAAACTACCCTGTTTATGTCATATTCTATCAAATACTTTACAACTTATATTGTCAATTTGTAATCAATAAGATTTACTTAACTAACTTTTTTTTTAAAAACCACTTAACTAATAAAACAATTAATTTTATTAAATAAATAAAAATATATATAATAAACCTTCTACAGCTAAAAACAAAGTTTTATGAAAATCAAAATAAATTAATTTCTTTAAATAAAGGGCTTGTACAGAATAAAATTTTAACATTAATTAGACAATTAATTTTAAAAATTAAAACAAAATTTAATTGTATCGTGAAATGAACCACTCACTTGAAGAAATATACACATGAATTATTTTTTAAAATTACCTCTATTTTTTTATAAACTTTTAATTTTGTCTTTACATCATCGTATCACGTAGAAAATTGATAAATGAAAACTGCTACACCCACTATTAGATTGCGACCACATTTCGATTGCAATAAACTATAAATAAAAGCATCGCCACATCAAACCTCCATTCATGAGAAAATTTCCCAAAAAATGTATAAAAATAAAAATCTTAAAAACTCAAAAAAACATTATTATAAAAAAAAGGTAAACTATGCATTTAGTACTTAAATTATTAATTTTAATTTGTTTTAATACATAAACTTTCAATTTTTTCAAAACCATACCTAACGTTTAGTTTTTATTTCATTTTAATACTTCATCGTTAAAAACTTAACGCGTTTAATACCTAAAATATAAATTTTGGTCCATTTTAATACCTAAACTTTTATTTTTCTCAAAACTTAAGTATACTAAACGTGTTTTGGTATCTAAACTTTTAATTTTTTCAACATTTAAGATTTGGTACTAAAAATAAAACAAAAATTAAACTTTAGGTATGATTTGGAAAAAATTAAAAGTTTAAGTACTAAACAGATCAAAATTGATAGTTTAGGTACTAAATGAGTAGTTTATCCTGAAAAATTATTTTAAAAAATCTGAAAAGCTATTAAAAATGAAATATATCCGTAACTTACCGCCATTATACGATTTAGTAGCTAATGATTCTTATAGCAGGAGA
This sequence comes from Hibiscus syriacus, assembly GCF_006381635.1. Lineage (NCBI taxonomy): Eukaryota > Viridiplantae > Streptophyta > Magnoliopsida > Malvales > Malvaceae > Hibiscus > Hibiscus syriacus. The sequence continues at coordinate 125,157 of NW_024063072.1, read as the reverse complement.
GATGATGGAGAAAAATGAGCTGCAAATTTTATTATAAGGATGCTGCCTATGTCTCATGTTCTTACCTCTTCGAGGAGGACATTAAAGGATAAATTTATAACATAGAAGACGTTAACCTGAGAAAAAGATATTAATAACATACATCTCCCTCCTTTGGGGAACACAAACTAGTCTCCATTATCAGATTCCGAATCTGTTGGGCCATCAATTGCAGGTAGCCCTCTTGGTTCACTCAGTTCCGTGCCACCACTCGCTTCTGCGTCTGCTGCCGTAGTAACTAAGTTTTAACATGATATAGATGATAGTATGGAAAGAAGCAAATAAGCTAGCAGTTTAAGTAGCATCACGCTCACCTGATCCTATAATCCTTGTCATTATCACCCGGAAAATTTGGAACTCTTTATGGTGCGCACTGATGAATCTTGCCTGCATGAGGAGAAGCGCAAACAACTATGTCTACATCTTGTTTTGAAATTGGAGGGTGACATGTGAACAGGCAACCCAAGGGCAGATATCGATGTCAAACTATAGCCTAAGTTTAATATAAAGGGTGGTAACATACCATTCCAGCACTTGCAAAGCCCATAAGTTGATCAACTTTAGCTTGATGTTTCAGCAAATTAGGGCGCAGGTGGTTCTTGTAGATTTGCTTAGCTCCCTGTTAAAACCGATTTCATACCATGAATCATGGCCGCCAAAATATGGATTTAGATCATGGTTTCAAACAGAAACAGAAATGTCAGTTGAAACAACTGGGACAAAATCGTATGTATTACTTTTAGCTTTATTTCAATGCTTCCACCCCCACCAGGGGTGGACCGAGAGGGATGTTGGCGGGGGCAGTCACCCTTGAAAATTTCAAATTATCATATAATTTAGATATTTTCTTTGTATTTTCTATTGATAATCTGTTTTACCCAAAAAAAATTATAAATTCGCCTCCCTAGCATAAAATCATGCGTCCACCCCTCAAAAAAAAAAAAGATCTTGCATTAGCTAATATGAATGAACGACTACGAAACCTATTTTTGGAAGTTCTTAAAGATGGAAGTTCTATTTTGCTCATCTAGTGTCTAGAAAAAAAAGAGTTAATGCATAACCTTGGTGGATGAATCCTAACCATGAAAGAAGGAATGCCTCAGAACCATAAATTGGCTGTGGGAAAGTACAAAGAGGAGGCAGAAAAACAATATAGAAGATAATTCCAAAAAAAATTAAAAGAAAGAAGCATCTCAACACGTTCCTTAACCTGGATTTTGGAATAAATAAATATACAAACAAGATTTTGAACTTACTTCAGTAGATGGAAGTTGAAGCCAGACAAGAAATGCAAACTTAAAGTGATAATAGTATGGAAACCTGTAAAAATGGAACAAATATTGAGTAATATAGCAAGTCATGTAAGATGATGCATAAAGGAATGTTATACAGTTTACAGTCATAAATAGTTAGGAATGAAAAAACTAGAAGTAAACTGTTACCAGGAAAGAAGTTTGTCAGAGAATGTTTCAACAAGGGTGAAAGATCCATAAGCTGCAATGATGGAACGGTCATGTGCAACCAGATTTTCATCCAAATTAATACTAGTACCATTGACATAAATCAAAACCTTCAGCATTTATCATGACAGAAAATTTGAAAAAGAATACAAGCCGAAAAGAAAAATCGAAAGCAGTTAGCAAACCATGAGTTATTGCACAGCAAAATCCTAATGATTATTTCTATCCTTATGTTGGTTAATAGTCTCTTTCTACAGCCCGTTCCTTCTTTTTATTTCCCAGTGTGATTTAACTCATTTAATTTATTACATGAATTTGTTAATGGATAGGACTGCAAATTAAAAGTGAAACAAAATAACAATTTACCAACCTGCCCAATATATAAGCCACTTTTGCTGCTCCCTTTCATTGTTCCTCTCAATTGCCCTAAATGTAGAGTATACAGGTAAAACTACTCCCACAGAACAGCTGCAACATAGAGACACACACACACAGAGAGAGAGAGAGAGAGAGAGATTAGATCAATATACACAAAGTGTGATTTCAGTTAATGCAGGAGTAATCGACTTTTACATTCAATATTTTATCACATATTAATGAAAACAATCAGAAAACATATCAAACAAGACACCAAGAGACAAGCAGTAGATTCAATAACACACCATGCTGCACGAGTAACAATGTTGGAACCAAGAGGCCAGAGGAGCAACCGTAACCCAACCTGCATTACATGGTATGCAAATGATTCAGAAGGAAGTTAAACATGTATTCATTAAGAGAGGTAACAAGCATCAAAACCAGTATTTAATAAATTGGATTATACTGGTTCTGATTTTCATTTTTTTTTCAGATGTTCCGGTAGCTATTAAAGAGAGTTTGCCAGGGACCTCTAAGGTCTTCCTTATGACCAGTTGGATTGTTAAGGATCTTAGCCCCATTTCATGTTTGAAAAAAGGATTAGACCGGTCAATCAGACTAATTGAACAGAGACATAATGGCCTATCCAGATCAATAAATATCATTAAATTGGGTTTTCAGCAAACCAACTGAACCAGTGAAAACTGGTTATCAGATTTAGGATTTTTATTTTATTAATTTCATTTTTTAATTGATTGGATTTGAGTCATTCGCCTCCTTGTTCTATACTACCAGTGAAACAAATAAATTGTTGTTTAAAATTTACTATATTTAATACCTATTCAACTTTAAAACAATGCACATATGCTTAAATCTCTTTAGGCCAGTTGAACAACCTCCAGTCTGGTTTCCTGTATTTAATAGAGTTATTTGATATTAAAATAATGCATTTATTGTTAAATTTATTTCGGTCGGTTGAACTGGAAACCAACATCCCATTAATCCAATCCAGTCTGGTATTTTATTCATTGATCAAAACTCAAACCTATACTTCAAACTAAATAATCAAAATATAAACATTTTCTACAAATTAAACATTTCAAATGAAATTTGTACAAAAAACAATGAGCATTGATCTAGGCAAAGAAATGGTACTTAATCCATTCCTTATAGAGTTAAAGAAAATATGCATAATCCACAAAAAAGGAAAGAGATAATATATCATTGATTTAAAAAATATCTCAAGTTCTCTAGATTAACTCAGAGTAATAACTAAGAAAAATCAAAACTAATAAAATCTGTCTAACTTATTTCTGCTTTAATACAAGAACGACTGATTTAACCGGTGATTTTCACAGAAACAGAAAATTGATCAATTCATAATCTGATTCCACTTTCCAGATCTTTCTAATGTTTCGGATGCGAAATTTATTCAGGTTTAAACGAAACTTCTGCTAAAAACATATATTGCTTTATCATAAACAGATCCCAAAGAGTGATCAAACGAAAAAACAGTAATTAAACCGAAAAATTAAGATGAAAAGAGAAGGTGGCTTCCAACCTCGCTTGTTAGATCCGATCCGTGGAAAGCCATTGCAGAATACTGAGAAGATGATCCAAATTAACCACTATTTTTTTCCATTTAAACTACCGCAAAAAGGTTTATCGAGTACTTTTCGGAGTTTTGGAGTTTTCGATGAAAACATATTTAAAAAAAAAAAACTAATTTTCAAGTAGCGAAACGATGGTGTTTGGAGTATGCCAGGGCACTTTATCTAATAATTAAAAGGACAAACTATAAATTTAGTATCTCAACTATTACTTTAATTATGATATCGTCACCTAACTATTTTTTAAAGTCATACATTACATTACGTTTTAGTTTCATTTTGGTCACCTACTATTAAAAAATTAATAGAACTGTTAATGAGATATTTTTAACTGCTGGTGACCAAAATGAAACCAAAACTAAACATTAGGTATGATTTAAAAAACAGTTGGGTGACCAAAATAGTATAAAACTTATAGATGAAGTACTACATGTGCACTTTACCCTAGTTAAAAATATATAGGCACGATATATCATTTGGTATTACACTTTTTAGAAATGTGAAAATGTGTTTCTCTAATTAATTTGATATTTAAATTTTTATTTTTATAAATAAAATATTTGACATTTTTATTTGTCAAATATCATACTAAAAAATGTATATATTAATTAATAAATAACTTAAAATGATATGTAAATTAATTTTAAATTATTAAATAACTTATTTGGTCACTTGTTTATTTATGTGTTTCAATTTTGGTCATACAACTATTATTTTTTTTAAAATAACACATAACGTTTCATTTTTGTTTTGGTAAGCTACCATTAAAAAATTTTAAAAATGATAATTTGTTATGGTATAATAACAATTTTAGTCTTCAAACATATGCATTCTATCAATTAGGTCTTGATTCAAAATAATCCATCAAACATTTGGACCAAACCTCAATTTCCCATCCTCCAACCCTTCTATTTATATTGTACGATGACCCTAAACTGAAAAATATTGAATGTGAGATCAGTGAAAATCTATCGATAATTCAAACAAATAAAAAAATCATAGCAAATGTCCCAACTTTGAAGAATATAAAAAAGTATTAAATTTAAGTCTTTCAAGATTGAATCAATCCTAAATTATTTTTGCTTGTTACTCATAGATTGATAAGTTGAATAGATATGACATTTGACATTAGATTTAAATATCGACTCTATCTTTACAAAAAAGAAAATGTCAACTCTGATAGATCATATAAGTTTTAATAAGTTATGTCAAACGAAGATGACTGGTTAAAGGGTAAGAGACTATAGAGTCCATGGTCAATGGAGGTCCCCCTTATTCTAGAGGCTTCAATCATTGAAGGATTTATTTGTGAAGGAGGTTTACAGGTGAGTCTTCTGATTCATGGTGTTCCTTTTTCTTCGAAACCATTTTAGAATGAAGCAATTCCTCCAGAATGTCATCATCTTGGGCTCAAACCACTTAAAAAAAGCTTAGATGATCGTCCATCCGACCAGAGCCTCCGAGGGCAATTGCAGAATGCGAGCAACTTGTTTTTATTTTCTGCCACTTTCTTCATAAGTATCTTCGCCAGATCATTTGTGACACCATAAGGCCACATATTCCTATAATCTCGTACACCCAGAGAACGCTCGTACCTGACCACAACATCTTTAGTCTTGAATTTATTAGGGGTATCCCCACCGAGGCATAATTGAAAAACGTTCTAGACAATAATTTCCTCTAAAACGGTTAGTCACCCACCTTCTTTCAACAAGGCAAATTGCTCTTCCTCTTGCCCTTCAAGTTGCAAGATAACAGTTCTCGCCATCTAACTGGTTTGCTCCATCACAAAGGAAACCCAAAATCTTTGGGTATTTTTTGAGTAAGCTTAGGGTGTGTTTGGTTGGGGGAATGTGAGATTATCATGGGAATGAAAACCACATTCCCCCGTTAGGTTGGCCGGACTTACATTACCAATAGTGGATTTTTTGGGGTATATTACCGGGAATGTCATTATCTCTCTTTCCTTAGGTATTATTGGATTACCGGCGTTTTGGACTAAAATGCCCTTAAAAAATTTTCTTTCAAAAATATTATTATTCTATCATTGAATAATAAAAATTCTACGAAGGTTAAATTATAAATTTATCCTTAAACTATTTTATATTTACAAAAAAAATATATAATTAAAATTTTATATGAAGTTCAATGGTTAAAATAAAATTTTACCCTTTCATTAAACATTTTTATATTTTCAATTTTGTAAAAAAATTATATAAATTTTATGAATTTAAATTTTTTAAAGAAAATATATAAATATTTTTCAACTTGTTAAAAAAATAAATATATAATAAGGACAATTTAGTTAAATATACATTACAATAATATTTTATTCCTTTAATTAAACACGATAATATTAAATTCCTGTTAAACCAACTAAACACAAAATACAACATTCCCGGTAATCTTATTCTCTGGTAATCTTTTATTCTCACTGATAATCTTTTATTTCTACTGATAATTTTACATTCCGTGAACCAAACACGCCTTTAATGAATTTGGAGCACTCCAATCTCAACTTTTGCGTGCTACTTCAATCTGCAATGGGCTTACAACTCTCTAGTCTGTGCGTCTCCACATAAAGCTCACAAGCCTCGAGCAAGTCTTATGAGCCACACTGCTCAGAGTAAAAAGGTTACGTAGCACAGCCACCTAAGGTACCTATTTTCTTTGTCGGTAGGTAATAAAGTAGTCAATAAGGATCAACCAAGAAACTCTACCCGGAGTTACCCCATAAGTAATCATCGCATCTCTCACGAACCTATGCCTCTAGAGCGAATAGAGGAAGGTAAAATCACTCTCGGTCACTCCCTAAAACCTCACTGCAATCGCTTAGACAACGGGATCCAGAGGGGATGTGAAACTCAAAATTGGTTTGCATCCACTCTCCTCCCCAAATTCTTCACCGCCTTTGCTCTTTACCATTGCAACAAGAAACTTCAAAGAAGAAGAAAAAAATCTCACACCGATAGTACGATGTGTTGAAAATCAAATGCCAAATAATAAAAAAATTAGGGATTTCGTCTTAACCACCTTCAAATAGTCGAAGGAAGCAATACCTTCCTAACAATCGAAATATCGCACTGCTTGGCTACGCCTAGGGGTGTAAACGAGCCGAGTCGAGCTCGAGTATTGCTGAGCTCGACTCGACTCGAAAACTTTGAAATGAAGCTCGACTCGAAAACTCGCGAGTTTAAAATTTTCAAACTCGACTTGAACTCGAAATCCTAAACTGAAGCTCGTGAGCAGCTCGAAAAGGCTCGAAATGAAAAAAAAAATTATTAAACTTAACTCGATTGAAACCTCAAACTCAAACTCGAACATGAACTTTAAATACAAGAAATCTTATCGTATTTTTTTTATAAAAAATCAATACATAAATATTAATATTATTAATAATTTATTTTTAAAAAATTAAAATCTTAATATATTATATTTTCGAGTTGCTCAAGAGCTTTTCAAGTCGAATATCGAGTAGCTCGTTTCGGCTCGTTAAGAACTCGAGTCGAGCTCGAGTCGAGTCGAGTCCATTAGATCCGAATATTTATCGAGCTTTGATCGAATCAATCTCGAATAACTCACAATCTGTCTCGTCTCATTTACAACCCTAGGCTACGCCAACCACAAAATGCAATACCTTGAAATAGTCATGCAAAAGTAATCATTGTGATGTTTTCTAAAAAATGACTCATTAAATACAAAAACATCTCCGTACGTAAATTTCAGGTAAAGTTACTTTATTGCATTCTCACGATTAAGGGAGATAAATGTTATTCCTGTTTCAAATTTTCTTTCACAAATAAATCCACATATGATCGAAGCATCTAGAGAAAGAGAAGCATTTATCCATCATGGACTTTAAAATATCATACATTTCAATCATTTATCTTATCTTAACATGGTCTATGATAAATTTACATCATCTACGATAACTAATAGCTAAATATATTGTCAGACAATCATATATACAATAAACATTTCAATCTATGAGTAACAATTATGATCGTAGGCGACACTAAAGATTGTTAGGAAATCCCTCAATCAAAATTGAGAGGACCTTTCTTCTTAAGAGTTGTTTTCCTCTTTAAATTTTCTAAATTAGATAACATTAACTATATATTAATCTACTATGGATCATCAACCATGACTCTCCACCTAAATTAGGAGTAAATCGCCTATAACAATTACACCCTAGAGGTTACCGTCAACTATTCTAAAATTCAATAGTATATAATATAATTTATCCTTTTTTATTATTATACTCACATTTCTTCAATAGTAAGCAGACATTTAATCCAGTTAACTAAACCAACTATTATTAAAATACATCACCGAACATTAATCTTATTATTATATTGTAATCCACTATGACAAGGACAAATACGTTCTTTTTCGCCCATAGCCATAGCTTAACAGCAATCTTCTTTTGACTTTGTTTTTAATAGCTAATGCTGTCATCTAAAATTTATGCACAAGTAGACAAGTGACATTTTTTTAATCAAAGGAATCATTAATGAATTGTTGACGAACTTGTACCAAAATAAAATGGAAACTAATAGTTTACCTTATCCAAAAATAAAGAAATATAAAGCATTTATTTTATTTTATTTTTATTTCACTTTAGTGTTTGATCATCAAATTTCACAGATTTTTCCGAATATGGAAAAGATGATTGAAATAAACATTTCGAGGCAGATCTAAATCGAAGGGACATACAAGATAATTGTCCCTTAAATTTTTAAATTTTCTTATATTTTAGTTTTTTTTATGTATTTTCTATTGATAATATGTTATCATTATGTACACTCATTTTCGTCCTAGACTTATTTTGAAATTTTCATATTATATTGCACAACATAATATAACTTTATATAGTATATGCTCCATGGTATTTATGTTATATAACATATATTTATATTATATATTATATAGTATTTACATTATATATTACAATATATTATATAGTATATATATAGTATTTGTATAATATATTTATAGTATTTTATATCTTTATATAATATTAATATATTATATATAGTGTATAGTATTTATAGTTTATATGTAGTAAATAAAGTATTATTATATTATTATTTATATATTATATTATTAATATTATTATTTTTTGTTTTATTTTTAGGTCAAAGTCCAAATCCAATTTCAAATTAGAGTCCAATCTAGCAAGGGTATAATGGTTGGAGCCCAAATTGCCTGACCCAGGGAACTAGGGTTTCATGCTTAACTGCAGCTAGGGGTGTGCAAAATTACCCGACCCGGTTGACCCGACCCGCCGACCCGTCGACCCGTCGACCCGGATCTAAAAAAACCGGGTAATTCTCTAAAAAAAATTACCCGGCCGGGTCGGGTACCCGGCCCGACATTTCCCGGGTCGGGCCTGGGTCACAAAATCTAGTTTTTCCAGGTACCCGGTTACCCGAGTACCCGGTTAGTTTTTATTTTTTTATTTTTTTTTATATATAATTATATAAAATATAATGAATTATTTATATTATGATTATTATATTTTGTATTTCGAACTTTTAAATTTTATGTTTGGATATTAGAGTGTGTAATTCGAAGTTTCGAACATTTAAATTTGTGTATATATTTTTTAAAATTAATAATTTGAAAATAAAAAATTAAAAACCGGGTATCGGGTACCCGATTACCGGGTACCCGCAAAATCCGGGTACCCGATTACCGGGTACCCGTAACATCCGGGTCGGGACACGGGCCGAGAAATCATCGACCCGGAAGTTCTGGGTACCCGGAAATTGGGTACCCGGATTTGCACACCCCTAACTGCAGCGCCACACGTTCCCAACTGCAAGATCAGAACACAAATCAAGGGTTTAGATCGAAACAAATTAAAGGTTATGAAACCCTAAAAATTTATCATCACGACCAACCTCACGAGAGTCGTTGGATCTGGCTCTTTGATCCAACAGCCGAAAATATATCAGGATGTCAAAAGGCCACCAACACTACTGTCGGTCGATCAAATAACAGCGCATGGTTTTCACACGCCGGCTGTTTGCGTGTTGTGAGTACTATAAATTATACGCAAATAATGTGCAAGTATACACAATCGCTCAAGTAATATAATGATGAGTGAGTATCGTCTCCACAGGGATTGGGTGAAATTACAAAAGTCTAACCAAAGCAATGCACTATTCTATCTAAGTATAGTTAGTCTTGATATATACAAATGTCACGGCAATGTAAATGTGTATGCTGGTGGATATGTAGTGATGGTCTGATGGTGTAGCAAATGGAAATGCAATGACAATGATGGATGTTTGATGTTGAGTATGGTGAAATGTCAAGGCAATGAAAAATGGTAAAAACAGTAAATAAAGATAAAATGAAAAGAAAATAATCCTCACGTGACAAGCTTCCAAGAGAATGAATGGTAGGGATTGATCTACGGATGCTAAACTTATTTCTCAAGTATATTTAAGCTAATTGGTCTTTACTTACTTGACAGGGCTTTCCTAAAGTGTTCTAAAGAACCTAACAGAATAGGATGCCAAGGCATCTGCTCCCACTCAACGATGTTGGCCAGCCTACCCTATTGATAAAGACACCCTTTTTAGTCGTTGAAATCCTATCATATCCTCTTCCAAGATCTAAGGGATTAAGTTATAATATTCCTAGGCCGGTTCAAAGCCCCTTGAAAATACTATAACCCATTGCTTATGAGGATCTTATCTTGCGTTTCTTCCGAATACTTACAAGTATTTTTAGTCTAGGATTATTCCGAATACCTAACCTTCATCTAAGAAATGGACATTTACATGCCTCTTACAAGCCTAGATGGTGAAGCATTCATAAGCAAAGCAAATAAATAACCAAAATAAACTTAAATATACCATTAAAAATAAAGTTCAAACAACCATTAAATCAACCACCACCAAATAAGTTAGTTCATGGTGGGGTTCAAAATATCCAAACACAAAGTCATGAAAATATTTGTTCCAACAACCCACAAATAAATATAAAATAGCAACAAAAAGGGAAGTTGAGAAGAAGCCTTCGACGCGTCACCGGAGGTCTCCTCTCGGCCACCGTGAACCACCTAGCTCGCTAGCTCCTTTCGGCTCCTAGCTCGCCACTCCTTGGAGCTTTATCAATGGAGGAATATCCCAAGGAAGAACAAAAGAAAAGAGAAAATAAAAAATGTGATTTTTGATACCGTATGTGTCCTCATCTCTTCTCCTTTTTTTCTCCCCCATGAGGTGTCATATATAATAAAACATATCTACGGATAATGATGAGGTTGTTAGGTGCAAAATACCCCTCATACCCCTAGAATCACATGTTGGGTGTGAACCTTATCCTCCAAGTGGCAGTGGTCCTTTGGCAGCTCTGGCAGGCGGTTACAGCAGTCCTTTACGTGCAGAGACAGGTGTCCAGTGCCAGTTGTCCTTATGCAAAAATATTTTTTTGTCTTTTTCTACGCCGAAAATGCCAAGGCATTTCAATCTACTTTTGCAACGTGTGATGCCGCGATATTACTTCCCAAAGAATCCTTTTTTCTTGTTATTCCTTGCACACCACAAACAAACTCCATCTTTCCCTCAAACAGCACCATTAAGAAATAAAATAGCACAACCACCACAAATGCACTATATGCAACTACATGATCCTAAAATGCCTAAGATGGGCTTTTAAACAAACAATAACGTAAGTAAAAAAGGCCTTAAAAGTAGCCTTTTTAGGAAGTTAACACACCCCCAAACTTAATCTATTACTTATCCTCAAGCAATGGATAACAGTTACATAAGCAGAATGTCATGGCAATTTTCTACACTAGGGGCGTAGGACAAAATTGAATTTCAACCCTCAGAAAAAAAATAAGCTTCAACATGCTAGACTTATCAAGAATTCAAGTACTTTTCCCTAGGTCAAGATCCCTTGTGGTAGTGTGTGTGCGTGATTGTATCCAATCTATACTTAGCAAACTTAGACTATTTCTAATCAAGCCCCCTAGTTTTTGCCAAGGCATTTACTTATTCATTAAGCACATTTTTACTCCCTTTTTTTAATGTTGTTACGAAGGGAGTCAGCTCATCACACCTACTCTCCCACACTCTAGATGAAAGGGAGCATACCTTCCACCCCCGAGCTAGTTAAGTAGAGTCATCCTGTGACTACTTTCATTCACTCATATGCACAAGGCTGCCATTTATTAAAGAAAGTTCCAGGCAATGCCACGGCAAAGAGGAGTATCCCTCTACAGCTATGACTAAGCATTTATTCACAGTTTCATTTTTAAGGGAGTTTGTTTTTAATTTTTCTTTTAAGCACAAAACTATAATTCAATGCCAAAACTAACTAGTGTTCTTTCATAAAAAAATTCTAAATTTTCTAAGTATAGATAACATACAAATCGTGTAAAAGTTTTTCACAAAGAATCAAGCCCTAGAGTGAGTTCTATCATTCTCAACAGTCATTTACATTCAGATTCTAGCCTAACATTATCATCATCGGGTATCCTCAAAACATTTCATCTAACTGTCCTACCATTTTCTGATGCCATGGCATAAACCTATGCTAATGCTATCATGCATATGACCTACCAAGAACCATACCTCCCCCAAACTTAAGGGAAGCATTGTCCTCAATGCTGAAAGAGAACTATACTAAATATAAACTATATGCCATGCAATGAAATGCAACTAAATGAGAATGGATGTAAGAGATGTACCTCAATGAGTGCGTGGTGTTGCCTTGGAGGTACTAGCAGCTCCTCGTCGGGTGCGCTTGCGTATAGGTGCTGGGCTGGACTCGGACGAAGTGGAGTAATAATGCGCAATATTGGAGCATCCAACCATGGTTTTGATGCATTTGCCACGACGTGGTGTAGGTGAAGGTTTGGGTATTGGGACAGGGTTGGGTGTTTCTTCGACAGTGACAGTGACCGGATACTCAGGAGTTTCGGAACGGTGCGGAGTAGGAATCGGATCATCAGCGGGAGAATCGGTTGCATCTTGTTTGGGCTCTGGAGATGCCTCGGCATTAAATGCCGACAGAATTTCGTCTGGGAAGCCAGGGAAATTTCGTTAACCGTGGGGAATAATTTCTTGAAACATTGATTCCACCTCAACATCTCTATGCTTCACGTATCCAAAGAAGTTACGGATTTCACCGTGTAAAGCATGTAGGTGTGTCTGAGTCTGCATCACAACTTCCTCGAGAGCAAGTAACCTTGCCTCGGCATTTGATTGTGTAGTACCTACAGATTGCTCATGAACAGATTCTTTAGATTTAGGATTTTCAAGTCCTAATAGCAGTAGGAGTCTGGCTCTAGTGATGCCTGATAAACCAGGTAAAATTTCATCAAAAGCATTTTCCTTAACTTTTTTCTTACGACATAAAGCTGTAATTAAGTTAGGAAACACCAAAGCACTTGCTTTTTTACCCAAACAGTCGTTAACTTGCTGAACAATAATACGACCCACATCGATCGGACAGGATTCCTTTATAGAATGTAAAAGCAATAAGCGTGAAAGTGATACCGTCGTGTTGTAAGAAGTCGGCATGAGTTTATGCTTAAGGAAGTGATTCCATAACTTGGCGCGCGGCTGAAGACGTTCTCGGTTGACCGAGTATCTACTCGTTTGACGCCCATTCCACTCAGTGTTTTCAAAACAAAGGTCCTCCAAGACCCTATCGTATGTGTTGCTATCAGCCTCCTCTTCGAACTTGGCATGGTTATCCACAACATCCTGCAAATGAAAATAACGAATAATAGCAGAAGGTGTAAAATGGATCTGCTTACCTCGAACGAAGATGGAGTGTTGGTTGGGCTTGGAAATATTCGCGTAGAACTCCTTAACCACCGAGGCATTCACCGAACCAGGATGACGGGTAAATTTCTTCCACTTGAGCGGTGTCACGATGTCCATAACATCGGGTCCAAAACCACCATCAGTTTCCTCGATAAAAATAAATCCTAACTCAAAAAAGAGTTTCTGTTTCTTGAAGTTTTGGAACCGAGCCTTGGCCTCGTCATCTTCGAACTGTTTCCAAGAGGTAGTGTCGGTTGGAGCCGGTCTTGAACACACCATTTTCGTGTGTATATGAAGCAAGAAAAATGATAAAGGAAGAAACTTTTGAAAGCTTTAAAAACTTGGATGTATTTTGGATATGGAGAGAATAACAAAAGAAGATGATGAATGAAGGAAAGAGAAAAAGTACAAGTTAAAATGAAAGAGAAAAAATTAATAAAGAAAGAGAAAAGAAAAAGTTAAAAATTTAAGAGGGAAAATGTGTGATAGGATGGTTAAGAGAGGAGTGAGTGGGTGGGGGTTTGTGCGTGCATGGGGAAGGAAAAAAATTGCCAAAAGGTAATGATGGTGATAGGACAAGTCTGTGGAAAGAGAAAAAGAAATTTCATAAATTAAATTAAATAAAAAGAAACAAATCAAAAGAATATCTCTCCAATTAATGCATTGTCATTTCCTCCCTTTGGTAGCCGCTCCTTGCACGGTTTGCAGCATTGTGGTCCCTACAAATCATATTAATTACTAAATGAAATAAAAATAAAAATAAAGAAAAACTCAAATTTAAATTTTTATTTATGCACAGACACAAATTCAATGATGTGGCATCGAATTTTGGTTCTCCTCTGGGCACGCTTTAGTATCGTGCAGACGTAACACGTCCTTGTTGTGTGGTGGTGGAACTCCATTGTAGGCTTTCAGACGCTGGCCATTGACCTTGAAGATCGTCCCATTGTCTATTCTCTTGATGTCAACAGCTCCATGGGGATAGACATAATGCACCTCAAATGGTCCTGACCATCGAGATTTGAGTTTCCCAGGAAAGAGTTTGAGTCTGGAGTTGTAAAGCAAGACTTGTTGCCCCTCATAAAAATGTCGTGGCATCAGTTTCTGGTCACGCCACTTCTTGGTTTTCTCCTTTTATATCCGAGCATTCTCATATGCTTGTGCTCTAAACTCTTCCATTTCGTTAAGTTCAAGTAATCTCTGCTCCCCAGCTAGTTGAGCATCGAAATTCAATCGCTTGATAGCCCAATAAGCTTTGTGTTCAAGCTCAACCGGGAGATGACAAGCTTTACCATACACCAACTTAAAGGGTGACATCCCCAAAAGAGTCTTGAATGCAGTTCTGTACGCCCAAAGTGCTTCATCCAACTTTGGTGACCAATCCTTACGCCTTGGGTTCACCACTTGCTTATAACAGGTTGAGTCTTCTTTGTGGTTCTATTGAATTGCTGTGGAAATCTTCAAGTAGAATCTTGTGCATGCAGATCGTGGGACTTATGCCTTTCAAATCGGACATAGTCCAACCAATTGGTTTTTTATGTTGCATCAACACACTTAACAAACTTTGCTCTTGCTTAGCGGTAAGGTTAGCGGAAATAATCACCGGTAAAGTCTCATTGCTACCTAAGTATACATATTTAAGATGCCCTGGCAAAGTCTTAAGCTCTAGAGTGGGTGCATGCATTAATAAAGGCTTGGGAGGAATAAATTCATCAAAATTTAGAGGTTCAAAATTCATACCTGATCTAGCTTGTAGTAAGCTAGATTGTTCCTCCAAAATTGGAAAGTTGTCGGACTCCACTAAGCTTTCATCATACACCCAATATTCATTTTCTGCTAGCTGAATAAAATTGTTCTGGCAAAGATATGCAGTCTTTTCTTCAATCACTGAGTTCAATTTAGAAGTACCTTGGCATTCTTCAGTGTCATCAATATATTTGAGCGTTCAAAAACATTGACAGTCACACACTGATCAGTCACTCTCATGGTGGTTCACCTTTTCACAGTCTATCAGATACATCCAGTGGCTAGGAAAGGTCTTCCCAGAATGATTGGTGCCTTGGCATCAACTTCGCAGTCCAGAATTAAGAAGTCGACTAGAAACACAAACTTATTCACCCTTACTATGACATCCTCGACTCTCCCTTCAGGTTTCACATGGGATCTGTCGGCAAGTTGTAAAATAACTGAGGTGGGTCTTGCATCTCCTATGCCAAGCTTCAAGAATATCGATTTCGACATTAAGTTGACACTTGAACCAAGATCACACATAGCCTTTCCAACGAAATTAGCTCCAATTAAACAAGGAATAATGAAGCTGCCCGATCATTTCTCTTTAGCGGCAACTTACTCAATGAAGAACAAAATTCTGTTGCCGTGCAACAATCTCTATTTTCCTCTTCTTGGTACAAATTTCCTTCAGAATTTTGGCATACATCGGCATCTGTTCAACAGCTTCCAAGAGAGGTATGTTGATATGGAGCTGATCAAGAATGTCCACGAACTTCTTGAACTGAACTTCATCATTATGCTTCTTCAATCTTTACGGGAAGGTGGGGGAGGTCTAGCTTCCTTAGCTGCAGGAATAGAATTTGCTTTTGCCTTGGCATCAGAATCTGGTATCTTAGCAGAATCCTCTCCTTGTCCTTCTCAGTAACTCTATCATCATGTAATTCAACTTCAGTAGTGGGATTAGAATCATCATGTTGTGGCCCACTATCATTGACTTGTCGATTGATTTGTGTTCCACTCCTAAGAGTTAACACATTGCAGTACTCTTTTCCAGGTGCTCTAGTGACTTCAGTATCACTTGGCAAACTTCCTTGCTGACGCTCTTGCAATGCCGTAGTAATCTGACCAACTTGACCTTCCAAAGCTCTCAGAGACGAGCTATGGCTTTGAAGTAAGGCGCCTTGACTATGAAGTAAAGCTCCTTAATTCTTAATTGAAGTAGAATGGTCTTGCAGCATTGTCTTCGTAGTGGATATGAACTCTTGAATTGTAGCTACCAATGAACTCATGCTTGCTAAAGATGAAGATCCTTTGTTGGCATTATGCCATGGCATAGCATTTTGGTAACCTTGAGGCTCATTTTGATTCTGCTGCCGAGTAGGTTGCTTAACATTGTGGTCTCCTTGATTTCCCCATGAAAAATTGGGATGCTGACGCCATCCAGCATTATAAGTGTTAGAATAAGATTGTTGTTGCCTTGATTGTAATTACCTACAAAGTTGATGGACTCATGGTTGGTTGAGCATTCGCTCTCGTGATGATTGCCTTGGCATAACAGACATGCCAGGCAAGTTTCTTTCACTTCCTTCACATCAGTGGAACGTTGTAAGTTCTTCAACATATTAGTGATGGCTGAGAGTTGAGCGGACACTGAATCCTTGGTATCTAACTCAAATGCTCCAGGTGTTCACCTTCCACTCCCAAACCTTAAGGAAGGAAACTGATAATCATTATTAGCAATTCTGTCCAATATAGCAAACGCCTCAGTAGGTGATTTATCCAGCAATGTCCCATTTGCTGAGGCATCCAGTAACATCCTCGTGGGTGCATTGACTCAA
Organism: Hibiscus syriacus; assembly: GCF_006381635.1. NCBI lineage: Eukaryota > Viridiplantae > Streptophyta > Magnoliopsida > Malvales > Malvaceae > Hibiscus > Hibiscus syriacus. Next base: position 108,331 of record NW_024063072.1, on the reverse strand, counting down.
TTATAGAACATGACTACTTGAGTCCAATCATGAAAACCATTATTTGAACACTTCGAAGCAAACTCTTGTAACCATCCCAACACTCATACATGGATTCGTCGTTACCCTGGCAAAAATAAGATATTTCATTCCTTAGATGCGTATTCATGTTTGGTGGATTGTACCTCAATAAGAAACTCTTGCAAAGATCGGCCCATGATTCCATAGAACTGATACACCACTCAACCAAGCCCTTGCTCGGTCATGCAATGAATACGGAAAAAGCTTTAATTTCAGAAAATCCTCAAGCACTCCTTCTTGGCGAAAAGAATCACAAACTTCCAGAAAATTACGAATGTGTTGCCTGGCATCTTCAGTTGGTATACCCCCAAATGCCCAATAGAATTCAACATGTTCAACATGACTGGTTTTAGGTCGAAATGTACAGCTTGAATTTCAGGTGCCACAATCCCAGATTCAGATCATCCAGCATCGAATTTAAGTCATCGCGAATAACGCGCGGCCTAACAGCAGGATCAACATTGTCTAATGCCACGGTATTATGATTTCCATCATCCTGACCAATGCCTTGGTTTTCAATCTGATACATATTTCTTTGAGCACGTCTTCTTCTTCTAAAGAGTCTTTCAATCTCAGGTTCTATTGGTTCTAAAGGCTCTTCAGAATTTCTTCTAGGCATACACTAGATAAACATGAAACTAAAACAAAAATATCAAGTAAACTATACACAAATAAAAATGCAAAACAAAATAAAATGCTCTGGCAAAACTAAATAACTTCTGGCTGCCAATCCCCGGCAACGGTGCCAAAAACTTGTTCGCGTGTTGTGAGTACTATAAATTATACGCAAATAATGTGCAAGTATACACAATCGCTCAAGTAATATAATGATGAGTGAGTATCGTCTCCACAGGGATTGGGTGAAATTACAAAAGTCTAACCAAAGCAATGCACTATTCTATCTAAGTATAGTTAGTCTTGATATATACAAATATCACGGCAATGTAAATGTGTATGCTGGTGGATATGTAGTGATGGTGTAACCCCCAGACCGATGCGGGTAGCCCGATTCTATCCGGGAAGTCACATTTGGGCCACCGGAGCAACCCACTGTAATTATAGCAAAAAATTTAAAACTTTTATTGAAACATGTAACTTATAAAATCAGTTTTCACTATTTAAAAATAAAACAGATTTCCAAACTCGTATATAAATCAAAATACAATTACATGCCCCCTAATCACATGTATCATACTCTGCAACAACGTCGGAAGAACTCCCTTATTGAAGTCGATAGATGCACTGGTACAATTAGTTTAACCTGAAAAAGTGAGTAATAGAGTGAGCTTTGGAAAGCTCAGTAATACAGAACTACCAGATGATGCTGATGAACGTGCATATACAGTTAAATATATATTTCCTTATTGTTTCCGAACATTTACAGATTTTTATGCTGAGCAGAGATCCTACTGATATTTTAGGTGGTAACGGACAATGAGCTTTCAGTTCAGAGAAATATTTCGGATGACTGAGTTCAGGAGATCATAATAAGTTTTCTAGTATGTTACCAAAAACCATGTAACTTTTCAGATCTTTTTAAAACATATATATATATACCCCCATCCCAACACATCATAATGTGTAGGTTCCCCAGAACCATACACCCAACCCAACACATCATATCAGGCCTTGAGCACAAAGCCGAGGAACCTGCGAAACTTCTTCCTTCAACAATACCCCCCAGTTAAAACATTTTCCGTCCGTAAACGGATATATCAAAAATCAAAATATAAATCAGGTCAAGTATCATATCAGAAATCAGGTCAAGTAACAGATCAGAATCCAAGTCAAGTATCATATCAGAATCCATGTCAAGTATCAGATCAGAATTCAAATCGAAAATCAGATAAAATATTCATGTGAGTAGGGAACACACTAGAGTTTATGGACATTATTTAGAGGGACTAGATAATCTTATAAGGCATAGAAACACGGATCTTCAGTATGTCGATAGAATATTAGAATTTAGAATCACTATTGGAAGAGTTCATTAACTGACAGAATCATCAGTTATTCAGAATGTGAATTATCAGGATCATATCTTATTCGGACAGTTTTCAGAAGATGTACGTAATCAGAAGGGTATTCAGAATCCTTTACATCCATGTCAATTGATCGGATAATCGAACAACTTGAGAACGAAGATTCATAACCTTAACAATCTAAGTCGACTGGTCAATTTATTTTCCTTCTAGGGTATTTACTCTTTAATACCACAAATTCTTGTCCATAGATCATCTTCAGAATCATCGCTGAATAGATATTCCAATGGTCTTTATTTCATTTCCAAGGTTCCACTATATCATGAAATACTGACGTGCTTGATTTGTAGTTCATGTTCCATAAGGGCGATACATCATGTAAATTCATCCGAATTTCCAGGCTTAACCTAATCACTTACTTAATCCTCAATCATTGAAGTTACTTAGTTCATTTAGTATCCAAGTCCCTTCCAGTTACTTCGGGATTTTCCAGAGTAATACAACGTTCATGTATTTCAGATATATATTGTACTTCAGATCCATTCAATTTGGTCTTCTTGGTTGATTTGTCGAACAAACGTCCAATTCTTAATACTGAATGCGATCTAGAATTGAGCTGAGCAGAATACTTCCAAAATTATCATCGACCTAAACTTAAGAAGACGAACATGCATTCAAATAATATCTATGCCGTTCAGGTACTGACATATCATTAAAGTTGATCGGCTTACTTAAGCTGTGTTCCATAACTTTTTAAAGGTAGTCCAATACCTATGCTTATTTGGATTCCTTAATTAATCCAAGGGATTTACTTAGAAATACATAAGGGTATTTTGGTAATTTTGGTGTTCATTTTTATTCCATTTATTTTAGAGCTCGAATATATCTAATCATTCTTGAGCTTGGTGGTATTCTTGGGTCATTTCCACTACAGGGGTATTTTGGTCATTTTACAACAGTGTATTTCAATCCTCTCCTTCCGTCCGATCTTACTATTAAATTCAATCTTATCATTTATTTCAGTCCTTTCAAACAATTCTGACAACAGAACACCCCCGACAAATTGTTCTTCAGGTATTTACTCATAACTCGGATATTTCCGGGTCAAGTGCCTTATCAGATTTTACAAACAGAATATCAGGAATTTTTCTGCACTAAGTCAGGATTTTAACAATTAAATCCGTACTTAATCGAGTTAAGTACGAATCCTCTAAGTATTTTCTTATTCAGAATCAACTCAGACTATTCTACCTCTTAAGGGTATTTTCGTAATTTCTTAACCAGATAATTTTGATATTAGCTCTTAACGAAAATAATATAATTTAGAGATCCTATGATTAATTGCTTTCTTGAACACTCTCTGATCTTGAAACGGTTCTCTTAACAGACTTCTAGTATCCTTTATAAACTCTCCTAGGATTAAAACCGGTTATCCATAATTTCCAAATAAAACTAACATTTCTTATACACATCAATATTTTTATCAGATCAATATGTCTGTAAAATCCTCTTATCTAACTTCCATATTTAAATCTTATCTTTTTATAACATAAGGGTATTTTCATTATTTTACCCTACCGGAGTATTCTCATAATTTCCCATCCAAATACCTTTAACATTTAACCTTTGATGAAATAAATTATAAGTTGCAGATACAGGGCTGATTTCTTTATCACTAATCACAAACTTGTAATTTAATCTCAGAATTCCTTAATCTCTTATATTAGTCATTCGATCCGTAATTAGTTACAGAATTTCTACCACATCATATCGAGTGTATAAATTATTCAACTCCACCAAAGTGACCAACATTATCTTGTTCATGCATTTATCAATCTAAACATGTTCCATAAAGCATAAAGATGTAGTAAAGTATTACCTTGATTTTCATGCAATACTGATCGACCATAAAAAATTTCCATTCGAACGCCTTTGATCTTCAATTCAACTTCCAATAATTCCTCAGATACATATCAACATAAATTATATCAGAAACGGAGCTTATTTGCGATAAACGGATCGAATCGGGTGATAAATCAGTGAAAGACAGCTTACCGAGTTCGAATTTTGTGAAACGGACTTCGGATTCAGATTCAGGACGTCGAAAGCATAAAATATGACTTTTCGAAAATTTGGAATTTTCGTTCAAAATCAAAGTCAACGGGTTTGACCGGCAATTGTGAGGCCTTCGGGTTCAAATTTTGAAAAACGGACAGCAGAATCGGATTTGGAACGTCGAAAAATGTCAGGATAGGTATACTCGATCGAAGTCAAAGGTCATTTAATGCCCGGTCAAAGCCGGTCAAAGTTTCGGTCAACAGTGGTCAATGCCGATCAACGGGTCGGGTCAACAGGTCGGGTTGGGTAAATGGGTCGGGTAAACGGGTCGGGTCGGGTTATAACCGGTCAAACCGGTCAACTATGTACCAAAACCAGTCAAACCGGTCATTTTTCCTTCCCCACGCGCAGTGGCGGCATGTAGGGGCGCGTGAACAGTGTCATGATATCGGAAAATTCCCGAAAAATTTCCTAAAAATTATTTTAAGCGATTTCGAGATACTTACAAAGCTCGGTTCAATTTTTTGAACGGCGGAGAGCTCGATTTCAATGAATCGAAAACTTTGACCGCTTCATCTCCACACGCGCCGCCACCGCCGGAGAAAAGGGAGGACACCGGTGGTCTCGGAACGGCACAAGGAACACGATAGTGCGGGAGGTGTCGTAAACGGATGACCCGATCGTCGTGAATCTATGAAAAACCAACTAAAATCGAGTTATTACCGACGATACTTCCGACTGAAATTCACGACGAACGACGATGATTCACGACGAAAGGTTTGAGGGGTTTTGTTCCTTGATTGACAACGAACAAGATGGTGGTTTCAGCTCGTCGATCGGAGGTCGGACGGCGAGTAGATCGGAGGTGAAAGTTGGTTGATCGGAGAGGGAAAACTGAAAATTATCAGTTGAACCTGCGCACGGGGAAACTTATAATTCAACATATATAAAAAAATGGTTAAATCATGGGTTTAGCCACTGAACTTCCTTCACTTCTTAAAACAGTCTGCCAACTTTGAAATTATTCAATTTAATCTTCAATTTCTTCCAAAATTCCAATTAAATTCACCATTTTATAATTTCTTAAATTTAGCCCCTAAATTGGGATGTTACAATTCTCTTCTCCTTAAAAAGAATTTCGTCCTCAAAATTCATTCATGTCACATAATTGCAGAGATGAAACTTCCATAAGTTTTTTTTATATCTTCCATGTAGCTCTTATAGAAATATGGATCATCCACTAATCCTTAACCAATTGAATATACCTTCTTATCAGAACTCTACCTCATTTCAATAAAAGAATCCGAACGAAAATTTCCTTAAGTAATCAATTCAGCCTTGGTCACGAGAATAGGCTCCTAAAGCAGTAGCATATCCCAATTTCATTTCTGGAGTCGAGTCAGAATTTCTCGGATAATTAACTCTCACATGGCTCGTGAGGTACTTAACAACATTAAAACAAATGTTACTGGTATTCCTTTTTGTACAAGTATAGCCTTAACGGATAGAAACTTCGGTTTACTCGCTACAGATAGGGACTCAGCCCTGGAGTTCCGGCTCAGAGAGGTACGATTATAGTCTAGGGGCATGTATTGATCAGACATATTTTAATATTCGACCGGCCGGTCTATCTTAAAATTTTTTTACTCAAACCATAGCTCTGATACCACTAAATGTAACCCCCCAGACCGATGCGGGTAGCCCGATCCGATCCGGGAAGTCACATTTGGGCCACCGGAGTGACCCACTGTAATTATAGCGAAAAATTTAAAACTTTTATTGAAACATGTAACTTATAAAATCATTTTTCACTATTTAAAAATAAAACAGATTTCCAAACTCGTATATAAATCAGAATATAATTACATGCCCCCTAATCACATGTACCATACTCCGCAACAACGTCAGACGAACTCCCTTACTGAAGTCGATAGATGCACTGGTACAATTCTTTTAACCTGAAAAAGGTGAGTAATAGAGTGAGCTTTGGAAAGCTCAGTAATACAGAACTACCAGATTATGCTGATGAACGTGCATATACAGATAAATATATATTTCCTTATTGTTTCCAAACATTTACAGATTTTTATGCTCAGCAGAGATCCTACTGATATTTCAGGTGGTAACGGACAATGAGCTTTCAGTTCAGAGAAATATTTCGGATGACTGAGTTCAGGAGATCAGAATAGGTTTTCTAGTGTGTTCCCAAAAACCATGTAACTTTTCAGATCTTTTTAAAACATATATATATACCCACATCCCAACACATCATAATGTGTAGGTTCCCCAGAACCATACACCCAACCCAACATCATATCAGGCCCTGAGTACAAAGCCGAGGAACCTGCGAAACTTCTTCCTTCAATAATACCCCCCAGTTAAAACATTTTCCGTCCGTAAACGGATATATCAAAAATCAAAACATAAATCAGGTCAAGTATCATATCAGAAATCAGGTCAAGTAATATATCAGAATCCATGTCAAGTATCAGATCAGAATTCAAATCGAAAATCAGATAAAATATTCATGTGAGTAGGGAACACACCAGAGTTTATGGACGTTATTTAGAGGGACTAGATAATATTATAAGGCAGAGAAACACGGATCTTCAGTATGTCGATAGAATATTGGAATTTAGAATCACTATTGGAAGAGTTCATTAACTGACAGAATCATCAGTTATTCAGAATGTGAATTATCATGATCATATCTTATTCGGACAGTTTTCAAAAGATGTACGTAATCAGAAGGGTATTCAGAATCCTTTACATCCATGTCAATTGATCGGATAATCGAACAACTTGAGAACGAAGATTCATAACCTTAACAATCTATGTCGACTGGTCAATTCATTTTCCTTCTAGGGTATTTACTCTTTAATACCACAAATTCTTGTCCATAGATCATCTTCAGAATCATCGCTGAATAGATATTCCAATGGTCTTTATTTCATTTCCAAGGTTCCACTATATCATGAAATACTGACGTGCTTGATTTGTAGTTCATGTTCCATAAGGGCGATACATCATGTAAATTCATCCGAATTTCCAGGCTTAACCTAATCACTTACTTAATCCTCAATCATTGAAGTTACTTAGTTCATTTAGCATCCAAGTCCCTTCCAGTTACTTCGGGATTTTCCAGAGTAATACAACGTTCATGTATTTCAGATATATATTGTACTTCAGATCCATTCAATTTGGTCTTCTTGGTTGATTTGTCGAACAAACGTCCAATTCTTAATACTGAATGCGATCTAGAATTAAGCTGAGCAGAATACTTCCAAAATTATCATCGAGCTAAACTTAAGAAGACGAACATGCATTCAAATAATATATACGACGTTCAGGTACTGACATATCATTAAAGTTGATCGGCTTACTTAAGCTGTGTTCCATAACTTTTTAAAGATAGTCCAATACCTATGCTTATTTGGATTCCTTAATTAATCCAAGGCATTTACTTAGAATAGGACATAAGGGTATTTTGGTAATTTTGGTGTTCATTTTTATTCCATTTATTTCATAGCTCGAAGATATCCAATCATTCTTGAGCTTGGTGGTATTCTTGGGTCATTTTCACTACAGGGGTATTTTGGTCATTTTACAACAGTGTATTTCAATCCTTTCCTCCTGTCCGATCTTACTATTAAATTCAATCTTATCATTTATTTCAGTCCTTTCAAATAATTCTGACAACAGAACACCCCCGACAAATTGTTCTTCAGGTATTTACTCATAACTCGGATATTTCTGGGTCAAGTGCCTTATCAGATTTTACAAACGGAATATCAGGAATTTTCCTGCACTATGTCAGGATCTTAACAATTAAATCCGTACTTAATCGAGTTAAGTACGAATCCTCTAAGTATTTTCTTATTCAGAATCAACTCAGAATATTCTACCTCTTAAGGGTATTTTCGTAATTTCTTAACCAGATAATTTCGATATTAGCTCTTAACGAAAATAATATAATTTAGAGATCTTATGATTAATTGCTTTCTTGAACACTCTCTGATCTTGAAACGGTTCTCTTAACAGACTTCTAGTATCCTTTATAAACTCTCCTAGGATTAAAACTGGTTATCCATAATTTCCAAATAAAACTAACATTTCTTATACACATCAATATTTTTATCAGATCAATATGTCTGTAAAATCCTCTTATCTAACTTCCATATTTATATCTTGTCTTTTTATAACATAAGGGTATTTTCATAATTTTACCCTACCGGAGTATTCTCATAATTTCCCATCCAAATACCTTTAACATTTAACCTTTGATGAAATAAATTATAAGTTGCAGATACAGGGCTGATTTCTTTATCACTAATCACAAACTTGTAATTTAATCTCACAATTCCTTAATCTCTTATATTAGTCATTCGATCCGTAATTAGTTGCAGAATTTCTACCACATCATATCGAGTGTATAAATTATTCAACTCCACCAAAGTGACCAACATTATCTTGTTCATGCATTTATCAATCTAAACATGTTCCATAAAGCATAAAGAGGTAGTAAAGTATTACCTCGATTTCCATGCAATACTGATCGACCATAAAAAATTTCCATTCGAACGCCTTTGATCTTCAATTCAACTTCCAATAATTCCTCAGATACATATCAACATAAATTATATCAGAAATGGAGCTTATTTGCGATAAACGGATCGAATCGGGTGATAAATCAGTGAAAGACAGCTTACCGAGTTCGAATTTGGTGAAACGGACTTCGGATTCAGATTCAGGACGTCGAAAGCATAAAATATGACTTTTCGAAAATTTGGAATTTTCGGTCAAAATCAAAGTCAACGGGTTTGACCGGCAATTTTGAGGCCTTCGGGTTCAAATTTTGAAAAACAGACAGCGGAATCGGATTCGAAACGTCGAAAAATGTCAGGATAGGTATACTCGGTCGAAGTCAAAGGTCATTTAATGCCCGGTCAAAGCCGGTCAAAGTTTTGGTCAACAGTGGTCAATGCCGGTCAACGGGTCAACGATCAACGGGTCGGGTCAACAGGTCGGGTCGGGTCAATGGGTCGGGTAAACGAGTCGGGTCGGGTCGGGTTATGACCGGTCAAACCGGTCAACTATGCACCAAAACCGGTCAAACTGGTCATTTTTCCTTCCCCACGCGCAGTGGCGACGCGTGAACAGTATTCTGATATCGAAAAATTCCCGGAAAATTTCTTAAAAATCATTTTAAGCGATTTCGATATACTTACAAAGCTCGGTTCAATTTTTTGAACGGCGGAGAGCTCGATTTCAACGAATCGAAAACTTTGACCGCTTCACCTCCACACGCGCCGCCACCGCCGGAGAAAAGAGAGGACATCGGTGGACTCGGAAGCCGAACCAAAACAGTTAAATCCCAATAGTTTCGGGATCGTGAGTCCACCGATTTAAGGGAAGAAGCCACCTTCGACGAACTATATAAACCCTTGCAAATCGAACGAAAAAGGAGGAAGCATCAAGCTTAAAAGCATTCAAATACCACCCAAAAAAATCACCAAAAAATTGAAAGAGAGAAAGGAGGGACTTAGCCTCTGTTTTTACTCGGAGGAGGAACGGTTGCCGGGAAGGTGAAGGGACACTGTCGAACAAAGATAAAAATCAAGACTTTAAGCGTGAATCTACGCTGGTGGAGAGTTTTTTTAGAACATTTGGGCTCCGGTTTTGTGTTCACGGGGTCGGGGAGAGACTTTTGGACTAATTCATAGGTCTCTGATCACCAGTGGTGGTGGCCAAAGCAACGGTCGGCGGCGGAGTTAGGAATCAATAGGAGTGGCCGATTTTAGGTTGGGGATAAGCGAGATGAGTGTGTTGAGAGAGTTTTGGCTTTTGCTTTTGAATTGTGAAATGAGATGAAATGGCTTTTTAAGGGTTATTTATAGGAGAGACTATATCGTAATTAGTAGATTTTTAAATTATTTATGTAGTCCCTATACTTTTAATGTGTAGTTCATTTTGACTACCATTTGTAATTTTGCTTTTGAATTTCCAATTAATTCAACTTAGTCTTTTTTAGTTAACTTTTTATATTTTTGTAAATTGGTGCTCTGACTTATTTTTTTGTTTTACAATATTTTTTTATTATTATTTTTATTTAACCCTAATTTCATATTTTTAGGACTTTATTTTAAATATCAAATTTCGTTAAAGGTAAGTAATTCACATAGAATACTTAAATTTTAATCTAAATTTCAAATTTCGAAATTAAGACAACATGGTAATCGTGTTGATACCAAAAGGGCAGTACAATGGTGTTTATCCTTCATTGACTGTAATCGACTTCCGAATCCGACTAATTTCTAGTAAGTTACAGATCGGATAAATGGTAAGTTTTAGGTGTCCGATCAACCTAATTCGAAATGATCGGTGGCGACTCCATCACATCAATTCAAGTCGAAAGTGTGAATCCGAGACCACCCGAAGGACTAATGCGATAGCTTGGCGACTCCACTGGGGACTTCAAGAGAGTCAGGCCAAAAAATGATTCCTGATTGTCTTCTTAGGCGAAAGTTGTAAGTTTATGTTATAATTTATTTTTTTCGATCCTTTTTAATTACCTTTGATTATTTTTTAAAAAATAAATAGTTGGACTAACAATTTTCTAATGATTTCAGTTTTTCTTAAAAAAAATAGATACTACTCATCTCAAGCTCTATACCCGATCTCCAAACCATTTTTTAAGTGGGGGTGAAAGTGACGCCTTCGTGAGGATTTATTCTCTGTATAGGCCTAACAAGTAACATTTGGGGTTCATATACTTTATGTCTTCATGTGAATTTATTCTTCATACAGACATAAGTGAATGTATCCTCTCGAGTTTAACTCAGTCTACAGGAGCCTATGATGGGCTTTGGACTGAGGGTCTGGCAGGTCCAAGGGGACACCGACATGAAGAACTCGAGTACTTTTTTTAGAACCAAATTGTGTTGTTGCAAGGAATTATAGCCCACCCCAAAGCCTCATTCAAAACCTAGGATTATTGATTTACTTTCTTACTTTATTTTTATTGTTGAAAGCATGCGAACTAGAAATACATGTGGTTAGGATTTGTTCAAAGAAAATAGCATGTGTGATAGAATCATATCCGTGTAGAAACAAAAAAACATGTGGGGTAGATACCATGTGTATGATTTTTTTTGATTTCTGATTATTATTTCTATCTTACTAACTTGTTTCTTTTTTTTTTTTGCTTTCTTTTTCTTTATCAATTGTATCATTTAAAGAGGTGTTGATCCGCGAAGTGTCATTAATCTCGAATAGTTTTCATTAATGAACAAAGGGGTTGCAATGCAAGAGGTTAAGAATGAAGAGGTAAGACTATGGTCAGAAAAGACTCGAAAAGAAAAAGGAGACAATTTGTAAGATAGCTATGTGTCAGATCTAGCTAGCTACGCCTTAATTAGCCTCAAGCAAAATGACAATCAGGAATTGCAGAGCATCTAGGACAGTTAGAAAAATGACAAGAAACAAAAATTTTAATCTAAATTTCAAATTTCGAAATTAAGACAATCGGGTAATCGTGTTGGTACCAAAAGAGCAGTACAAGAGCGCTTATCATTCCTGGACTGTAATAGACTTACGAATCCGACTAATTTCTGGTAAGTTACAAATTAGATAAATGATAACTTTTAGTTGTATGATCTACCTAATTCGAAATTATCAGTGGTAACTCCATCACATCAATTCAAGTAGAAAGCGTGAATATGGGACCACTTCAAGGATCGCTTCGACAGATTCCCTTAAACTTTTATGAGTTTACTCTCCCCTAAATTTTTATAAGTTCACCCTAGGTATAAAATTTTGCATTTGTTCCTGTTTGAATAACTTAATGGATTTAGGACATGAAAAATGATATCTTCAATTTGATGTTGCTGAACATGAAAATTACTACACATTGCTTTCTTTTCTTGGTGGTCTGGTCCAATTGATTCTTCTGTAATGACTTAACTCCCCTGTCTCAGAGCATTAATTTCCATCTCATCTAAAATCAAGAGCATAATTTGATGGAATAATGTGTATAAATGATTCCATGAAAAGCTAATAACAACTAATTTAAATTAATTAGCAAATATAATTATATAAATAACAAAGTGGAACTCTAATCCAGCCCCCACTCATCATAAATCAAGCCAAAATCTTGCCGGTCCAATGTTGGTGGTATTCCACTTCACTGCTATTTTTCCACCATTAATGTCTGTAACTACAAATCTTTACAGGCTTGATAAACCAGACAAAGAATGTCAATCTCCATGAACAGCCAATGTCCTAAAAAACATCTGGTCTGATTTTCGAGTTTACCTTGTACTAATGGAGGCTACTACTGCCACAACAAAGCCCATTTTCGCAACTGCCTCTTTAATGACTTGCTGCTAACCTCGGCAATGGCGGTTCTTTGGGTGAATTTTGAGTTTCCACTGTTTTCTTCTGCATCGCCAATCTGTCGAGGAATGATTGTTGTTTTTCCCAAGTTATGAGCTCCTTCCGATGTCATTGCTGGTAAAATCCACAACTCCGAAAGATGTGGATGCTGCGGTTACATCGAGTCCGCTTCCAATGGAGGTGATTAGAGCTGAGAGGCAGCTGTTGGGGGTGCCACCAGCGGCCACCCCTAATCCGAGGAAATCGAGAGTGGTTTGTTTAGGACCGAATACAGGAGTTCCCATCATCAATTCCTTTAATCCTGACCTTTCATCACAAGGAAGTCCAAGTCCAAGACCTGCTGCAATCGAGGAACTCTCGGGCTCAACTTGTCTCTGACCCCATTGCAAATTATCGTGTTGTGCGGAAGATGAAATGATACCGAGACCACGAAGCAATGATGTGCTGCTCGCTGCTGCTCCCATCTGAGCAGCTTTCTGTAGTAGTGCTGTGGCAGACATAGCAGGCTGCGGTGGTGGCGCATACTGCCTGCGTTCTTGCCCTGCAGTCCCGAATATTGACGAGCCATGGTTGGTCGAGAGGCATAGAGAAATCGGTTCAGCTGATGTAGACAGCACAAGGTCAGCTGGACAATCAGGTCGACACATAGATCGAATCAAGTCGGTGAAAGCAGGAGGTTGCGGAGGTTGTAAGCTAGCAGATGTAGTTGAGGGTGCAAATAAACTAGCAAACACATTGCTGCCGCTGCTACCATTGCTCACTGAGCCGGTACTACTGCTATAATTTACATTCCCACTATCCGGTGCCCGTGCCGGTGCTGGTGCCAGAGCTAGAGCTCTTTCTACATCAGGAATGGGATTTTCAGGTGACTCTGTAACAAAAAACCCGACATAAATGGCAGATAAAAAACCATTAGGTGACGAGACTTAAAAAAATCTAAAACATAGTGGCATGTAAAGTTAAAAGATTGATCTTTATGAAACAACTTTAGAGCGAAAAGCAGAACCAATAATAGTTTCCTCTCTCTAAATCCATTAGCTTTTGAATCAGTTTGGAAATACATAAAAAAACAACAAATCACAATCTCACAAGCTAAGTCACTGAAAACCTAAAGAAAACAACAAAGATCAGTAACAGACAAAAAACTACCATGCTACAAGATCAATCCAAAGACATAATAACAACAAAAACAATTTGTCCATGTTTGATTTTAAACAGAACAACCGACAAAAACAAACTAACAAGATCGGAAATTTCCATATTGGGTACCATATAGAAACGTACCAGAACTTTGGATTGGCAACACTGAAGAAGGTATCGCACTAGTTGACTGAGACAGAGCTGGTGTAGCTGCAGCCACCGGCACCGGTGCCACAGCTGGTTCAGGTTCCGGTGCTTGTGGTGGTGAATAACCGGTAGTCGAAGGTTTAGGGTCGGAGTCCGATTTGGGATTCGGAGGCTCGGGCAGGGGTTGGGCTTTAGCACTCTCCTCTGCTAAAGCATCACAGAAAGCCCTGTGGGTAATAAAACTATCCCTCCTGCAAACATGAAATAAAAATCAACAATCAAACCCCACAAAAGTTGGATCTTTTTGCAGTAGAAATGGGATTTTTTAGATTGTATTTTGAGTACCTGGAAAACACAGTTCCACAATCACATTTGTATTCGCGAGTGCCACAAATCTTGGAGTGAGCTTTCCAATCGGATTGAACAGCGTATTTTTTGGAACATTTATCGCACTTCCACTTTTTTTCTCCATGTTTTCTGCAGTAATGTTTCTTAATTCCTGTGAGATCGCCTAAAGCTCTGGACGGATCGTGATGAATGCAAGTCGGCTCGGGACAAACATAAACTTTCTTCTTCACTTCATTACTCGATCTTTGTCTAAGCTTCCATGGCAAATTATGGCCTCGTCTATGAAGCTGCAGATTTTGATTCCTTTGAAACCCTTTATTGCAAATTTCACAAACGAATCGGTTCGTGGCCAGTAAAGTCTTCGGAGATAAAGCAATCACATCCGCATCTGGATCTGCAGCAACCCAAAAGAGAAAAAAATTGCAGTCAGTAACAGAAGGAGGAAAAAGTTTGTCTTTTTATTGATAGAGGGATAGTAATTTTAATTAATGGTACCTGGCATGCCAGGGAGGTTACGTTTCTTCTTGACGGTGGTTTTGGGAGGTGGGTTTTGGTTACCGGAGGAAGAGATGCTGGCTTCACCGCCGGAAGCGGTGGAGGAATTATCTAACTCAGCCGGCATGACTTTAAAGAGAAAGAACTATCTTTTTCATACACAAAGTTCGATTATTTCTTCTTTGAGCTCTCTCTCTCTCTCTCTCTATTTTTCATCTATCAGTCAAGCTACTTTTATTGAACTTTTAGGCCACCTACCAGCTTTTCTGCTCAGTTTCTCACTAAAATTCACATTACCAAAAGAAGCTTAATGATTAAACCCAAACTCTGAAAACCCAAACTCTGAAAACCCAAAGCCTTTGAAATTCAATCCAAAACCCAGAAAGCAAATCTAATACTAAAACAACCCAAAAGCTGAAAGATCCAAAGGTCAAAGCTGAATTAAAAAACATAAAATAACAACCTCAAACAAACACCAAAATAAAACAGAGAAAGACGATCCCAGATATGGATAAGTTCAAAGAAAACAGAGGAATTTCATTAGGAAGTTTTTTTTAGAGAAAAGGAAGAAAAGTAATGGAGAAAGAGAGATCTTGATAAAGTTCCTTCGGTCTAAGTTTGTCCCCAGCCTTGCTGGAGTTCTTTTCATAGAAGAGAAATAAAATAATTATTTCAAATATTAGTGTCCGTTTAATTAGAATTAGATAATTTGTTTAAGAACTAATAAGATAAAGAGATTGGGGTTTAAATTTAATTTTGGGTAAACCACATATTTAATTATGAATCTATTCTGTTTTGATTACCTAACTAATTTATCCCTAGATATGGTAATTCTTTTAATTTTTTTTAAATGTGACATGATATTATTTTATGATAATATGTCAGTATCATCTTTAATTTTTTTAACAGGGAATGATCAAGATATAACTAAAACATAGCGTCATGGATAATTTTAAAAAAAAGTTAGTTGAATGACCTAAACCAAACTGTGAGAATAAGTAAAGGACTAAATATGTTTTTTACCCTTTAATTTTTACAGTTTACTTGTGAGGGGTGGTGTTTTGTAGTGCAATGGAGTGGTCTGAATTGTGTGCATTATATTGTGACACAAGAGGTGAGGTGGTTTGCTTTTAATTCATGTAAAGTCAACCTACTTTTGTCATTATTTTAGCCAATTTCTTTCGGACACGTGTTTTTGGACTTAGGATCAGCTTGTTTGATTGCTACCCTTTTCACATTGTTTCCCTTACTTTTCCTAACCATTGGAGTAACTGATTTTATAATAACAATGTGTATTTGGTTCACAGAATGTAAGATTATCGGTAGGAATTTAATATTTTTAAGAAATATAATTACTGGAAATGTTGTATTTTATGTTTGGTTGACTTAGCGTGAATGTAAGATTACCGTGTTTGGTTAAAGGAATAAAATATTATTAGAATGTATATTTGACTAAATTGTCCTTATTATATATATTTGTTTTTTAACAAGTTGAAAAATATTTATATATTTTCTTTAAAAAAATTAAATTCATAAAATTTATATAATTTTTTTTACAAAATTAAAAATATTAAAAGGTTTAATGAAAGGGTAAAATTTTATTTTAACCCCTGAACTTCATATAAAATTTTAATTATAGATTTTTTTTTGTAAATCTAAAATAGTTTAAAGATAAATTTGTAATTTAACATTCGTAGAATTTTTATTATTCAATGACAGAAGAAGAATATTTTTGAAAAAAAATTAAGGGCATTTTAGTCCAAAATGTCGTTAATCCAACAATACCTATGGAAAGGAAGGTAATGACATTCCCGATAATATACCCATAGGAATCTCACATTTCCCATCCAAACGCCCCTAATGATTAAGTCCCCAAACTATATCATATTTTTATAAGTCGTGCTTAAATTTTTTTTTCCGGTTAATTCAGGTGTCTAGTATTGCAAATGTTATCACTTTAGGTGTTTGATTCAAAACAAACATTAAATTTCATCGTTAAGTGACACATGTTAAAATAATTTTAAAAAATATATTTTTTAAAAAAACTTAAAATTATATATAATAAAACCTAAAATTTTCAAAAATCTTAAAAGAATCCCCAAACTTTGAAAACCATAAATCTAATCCCTATACCCACGCCAGTCGTAGTCTTTTACTGTCGTCGATTGAACCTACCCTCGATTGTGCCTCCACCCGATGACCACCCACGTGATAAATAACCACCGATGAACCCCAAACACAATTTCAATCCAACAAACATACTGGAAAATTTCTGACATTTGCGTGACTCCACGAGACCCGATAACGTGAGAGACGACAAGGACGATGTAGGTCAAAAAGGGAGGCGACATAGGTTACGGTTGCCAAGGTAGAAACTAGGGTTAGAGTTAGGGATTTGGGGGTTATTTTAGGGATTTAGGGCTTTTGTAATTTTAGAAAAAATAGTTTTTTTATAAATATGATAATATTTTTAAGTTTTTTTAAATAAAATTTTCAAAATTACATAAATATGACACGTGTCACTTAAATCTTTTTTTTAACGGTCGTTAAGGTCGAGACACCTAAAGTGATAACGTTTGTAGCGTTAGACACTTAGATTGATTAGAAAAAAATTTAGGCATCACTTTAACAAAAAAACGGTATTGTTTGAACATTTTTTTATATATTAAAGCCTAACAATAATAATAATCATATGGATTTTTGTAAACAAATAATAAATTTCTTTCACATATTAAGAATCAACAAACCTAAAATCAACTTAAACTAAGAAATAAATAAGTATAATTCTAAAGTTTGACCTCTTGTATGTGTGAACCTGCGTTAAAGAGTAACTAAACATGTTTGAGTTGTTGATGAACATGCCTCACATGTATTTTCTTTTATAAATTCTAAATCTAATCATAATCCTATCTAAAAGAGAGTGAAAGGGAACTTCAGAAGAAGGAAATAGAGTGTTTTTAAGAACCCATAATATAAAGAAATACGGGGAAAAGATGAATTACACATGATTAAATGAATTTAAATGTCTTAGTAATATATATATATAATTAAAATTAGTAGATATAGTTTACATATAATATGATTTGAAACGTCTTATATATGGTTTAATTTGAACTGACCAACTCATCCTAAAGTTTTGTTGCTCGTCGCTTATTTCCTTATATGTGTTGTCCTTTTAAGCACAGATTAAACTCTAATAGCTTAGCCTATGTTGTTACATGTGCAAAGAATTATCAATATTGAAAGCTCAAAGATTGGTGCAAAGAATACGAACTTAAAAATTATAATAAAACCTATTTTCTTTAAGTAATGTGGCGTAGGGGGTACTAATAATAGATTTTATGTACATTTATTGTATCTGAATTTCATATTCTAAAAATAGTCTAATTGATATATTTGAACCATTTGATGTGATTTGGATATTGGTATGCAAGATTCATGAATGTTTGAATGCTTAAGTAATGTTTCAAGTATGCTGGTTTGATTAGCATTCTATAATATATGCTCATATGTTTTTCTTTGCGTAGACAAATCTCAAATGATAATTTAAGTTAAGGGTGGACAAAACTCAATTTGAATTTTTTTAAGTTCCGATCGAATTGTAAAATACAACTCAAATAGAAATCCAAATGCCTCGAAATTTTTAGTAGTCAGTGGATTGATTTCAAGTTTAAGTTGAGTCACTCGACTCTGTATGATATATGTATACCACATATGAAAAAATATATATGTATTATTTACTTTTATAAAAAAACTATTTAAAATAGAATAAATAATATCATAATATTATAAATATTTACAAAAAAATTAAAACAGAAACTCAAAAATTCAACCCGAATTTTATGAACTCGACTCAATTGGAAAAAAATTCAAGTCAACTTCGGGTTATAAAATAGAACTTGTCAATTCAAATAACTAGAATTTTTTTTACTCAAATCGACTAAACCGAACGCCCATCCCTAATTCAAGTGATTGGATGTTGGAATTGTTGAAAGACCAAATATGTATAATTTAACCTCATTAGATGTTGAGAGGGGATTTTAGAATGTACTTTTAGGCTTAAATCTACTTGCAGATCCAATATTGCTTTGGTATCTTTTTGACATGATGAGTGATCAAATGTATTAGAGGGTTAAGTGTGATGAAAATAGGTTACGTAGGCCACATAATTGACATTAAACTGAGAAGTTGTACGGTTATCTTGTGCTTTAAGAAAGGTGGAATCAATACATGTTATGTGAGTACCGATATCAAAGATTATGTATCGAATTTTTCATAAAATTTCAAAATACTGAACATCATAATAAAACAAATAACTTCAAAGAATATTAATATTATACATACAGTTTTTTCATAAAATTTTATAATATTGAACATCATAGGAGAATTGATACATTCAAAGAATATTAATATTATATTAACTGCATCGATATTTATATATACATTATAAGTACTCGAATTTTAAGTTAATTTTAAATTTTTAGTGACAATATTAATACTCATTGACCCAATATCGATACATAATGACTGAAATGAATACTTATTTATTTGTATAAACTTTTCCAATAACATAAATTGCATTTATATTATTAAATATAAATATGTGAATAGAAAGAGGGGGAAATCAAAACCTTCAAGTTGGGCCTCAAATCTCAACCCACCTATAGCAAGGCAAACTTTAGAAAATTGAGAAGCCAGTTACCCTAAAGTGGGCCAATTTAGGCCATCGACGAACGCCGCCCGTCACTTTGTAATCCCTTGGGTCACAGATCTCCAGAAAACTCGAGCAGAGCTTAATCAGGGTTTTAGCGAAAGAACCAGAAGGAAAGGAAAGGAAAGGGGAAGAAGCGAAGCCAAAGCCAAAGCCCAAGCAAATGACAACGCGAATCGCTCCAGGAGTTGGAGCAAACTTGCTCGGTCAACACTCCGCTGAGAGGAACCAAGACGCCACTGCTTATGTCGGCAATCTTGATCCTCAGGTTCTCGCCATTTTCACCCCCCCAATATTGTTTTACTTCTACAGTTTGATATCTTTTACTCACTTTCCAGGTATCTGAAGAGTTATTATGGGAGTTATTTGTTCAAGCTGGTCCTGTTGGTACGTTTAGTAATCTCAAGTTTTTGTTACTGTTTAAGCTTCCGAGGTTTAATTTTGTTTCGAACATGGGTTCTTATGTGAATTGAGTTAATTGAAAATTCCTGGTTTCTATCTATCATTTCAGTTAATGTTTATGTGCCGAAAGATAGAGTGACCAACTTGCATCAAGGATATGGATTCGTCGAATTCCGAAGCGAAGAAGATGCCGATTATGTATGTCTTTTCCCTTCAGGGATTTTAGCCCTTGGTTTCATTTTGTTCCTTTTTAAATAATTAGATTTATTTGTTTGGTTTTCTAGGCTATTAAGGTGCTCAACATGATTAAGCTTTATGGAAAGCCTATTCGTGTAAATAAGGTATGAAATTCCGAAATGTACAGTATTGCATTTTTTTGTTGAGTCAAAGTAACCATTATTTTTGTTGATTATTATGTTTTTTTATGCTTGATTTCAGGCATCTCAAGATAAAAAGAGTTTAGATGTTGGGGCAAATCTTTTTATAGGAAACCTTGATCCAGTAAGTATTAATATGCTATTAGAAGTATAGAGTTGCCATGAAGTCATAGATTTCCTGTTTTAACTTTGTGATTATCGGACTATACTTACAGGATGTGGAAGAAAAACTTTTGTACGATACCTTTAGTGCATTTGGAGTCATTGTTTCAAATCCCAAGGTACCGACTTTACAGATGCTTAATGAGCTCAACTTTGTCGGGTATAACTACTGGTACGTGACCTATTGATTGACTAATCTGGATAGAATACTCTAGAGGTTCATTATGGGGGCGACCCTCCTAACTTAGTTTTCTCCATTTACAATGTCAGAATTTGAATCCTTGACCTTGTTGAAGGGAGCTAACATCTTATGCCGTTAGATCAACTGATAGTTGGTTAATGAGCCGCCCATTTTTGTCCATTTGTAGAACTGCATGTCTACATCTCTTCATTTTGCTTGTTTTCGATGCTCTGCTGCTTCTTGACTTCATATATAACTAAAGTGTTTGCTGCCATAACTTTATCTGTGATTGATGATGAGATGAAGTTGAAACCTGTGAATTGACTGAGGAGGGTGGTGTGTTTTTCTTATGAGCCACCAGATTTTCTAAGTTAGTGCTGGCTTTTATATATTTGCATTGTTATGCAATCTCATAATCTATGAGATGGGTTTGGATGCTTATATGCCTTATTTTCTAATTTTTGTTTCTGGAGATGATACTAGAACTGATAGTAAGTCCTAGTCTCATTCTGCTTATCTCTGGAAAGTCCTTGATAGTGGGTTCAGAAATTGGATAAGAAGTTCATATGATAGCGGGTTTAGAAAAAAATTCAACATTTCCTTTATTCTGCACAATTATAGTGGGTTCATATGATCACTTTCTGACATCAGATAATGAGAGATCCTGATACTGGAAATTCACGCGGTTTTGGATTCATCAGCTATGATTCTTTTGAGGCATCCGATGCTGCTATTGAGGTATGTTCGCATTGCCACTTGCAAGTTATATGCTAATTAAAGGGCATTTTTTGTTGCTGTTGTCACTGCTTCAATGGAATGTGAATATGCGTTGTGACAACTGTCTTATACATCATTGACATGTTTCTTCTATCTTACAAAATATGTTCACTTTCTATTTGATGTTACAGGCAATGAATGGCCAATACCTTTGTAACCGTCAAATAACAGTTTCGTATGCATATAAGAAAGACACGAAAGGGGAGCGTCATGGCACCCCAGCAGGTGCATTTTTACATTTTTCACCATAGCTAACTAGACCATTTTGTCCCTTTTTTCTGGGCTATTATTTTTATACTGGCTGTTTTTGCCATAGCGATCGGTAGGTAGCTCTAAAACTTTTCTTTGTGATACAGAGAGAGTGTTAGCTGCTAGTAATCCAAGCTCCCAGAAGAGCAGGCCCCATACTTTGTTTGCGAGTGGACCCCCGATGCTACCTTCTGGTCCCCAGGCCAATGGTGGTATGGGTGCACCGGTGCCTCCACGACCTTTCGCGAATGGTACTGTCCCTCCAAGCCCGATGCCAGTAGCTCGTCCTCCACCCCCTCAAAATGTTCCCTACCCACAAATGCAGCTTGGCGGACAAGCTCCATGGCAGGGTCAGCCACAGCATCTTGGACACCAAATGCCGCCTCCAGTCATGCCGCCTCCACCAATGCAGTACAGGCCCCCTCCACCAAACATGCCACCACCTCCACAGGCAATGTCAGGTCTTTCAAGGCATCCACCACCAATGTCGATGGGAGCACCACATGGCTGGCCCCAATCAGCACCACCACCACCACAACAGCAGCAAATGGGTGGAAGGCCTCCTATGCCACAAATGTCAATGCCACCCCCTCCCCAACCTCCATCTGCAAGTTGAATGATCCTAGTATCTGTTTTTTTTCTTCATTCACCCGATGTAGTGCATTTTTGTTTCTTATGGTGATACAAATGATACTGTACTCTATTGATGTATTGATATCTGAAAATGAGACTTCCAATGAGATTTCCTCTTCCTTGACTGCATAATTTAGTTGTTTGTTGAATGACGTCATCATTTTGGTCATTGCCGGTCAATGGATGGTCTATATAATTTAAGTTAGTCGGGAAGCAAATGTAGTTAATGCTCTAGCTCAACCTGCTGAAATCCAAAGCCGCCTCCACCACGACATGATTTCAAGGTGGAGAATAAGATTGATCCACTGTATAGGTGAAGAAGATTGATCCCCATCTATATTTTTCTCCTCTCGATGTGAAATATAATGCACAGAAATATTCTTTTGAAATAATGAATCTCAATCGCCACCTTTTGTTTGTTACATTTGATAGAAACGCATGTATATCAACTTTAATAAATGTTATAAACTTTTGAATTACCAAATCTATAATAAATCTCACATTATTTGAATAATTACTTTTTAAATACAAGTATATAATTATTAAATGATTGAGAACGAGATTCATATATGTATTGTCACTAAAATGTTTGATTTGTATTGACGTTAACACATCGTTGATGTGTACTGCACTTTTCATAAATCTTCAACATTTATCATATTTTTAGTATAATATTATTTTTTGATTAATTAATATATTATTTTCCTTTAGTTTCCTTTGCCCTACATAAAATAAAAGGATATTATTTTAAAATTTAATAAAAATATTAATTTAAAAATTAATTTTTCAAATTATAATATTATGATAAATGGCCTCTAATTTGGTAATATATATTAATGTACATATAGCGTGAAGATTTTATGGGCCACAGGCCATTAATGTACATATAAAGAAAGATTAAAGAGTAAATCTAAACAGAAAGTGAAATATTTTTGCTTAAAACATAATAGAAATTCATGACTACTATTACATCTTCCCTTCCCCTTGAGTTAATTGGGTACGTGAGTTTGATGCCTGGATTTCTCCTTCTCCTTCACTTCACTCCCCTGAGTCTTGTCATAATCTCCATGCACAAACAAAATCAAAACTCGTTTCCATTAAAAACACACAAGAAAGAAGAATCAAATTAGTGGCTGAGCCTTGAAATAAATTTACCTGGATGATTTGAATGGATCTCATTCCCTGTTCTTTTATCAGATAAACTATCGTTCCCTCCATAAGTCCCCCCGAATCCTTCTTCATCTGATCTAGTGGCATATCCCTCTCCAAATGAATCAGACATCACATCCCTTTAAAACACACAATTCGGAGCTTCAAGAAAGAAACCATTTAAACCATAATCTTTGATTGAATGATGTTGGTTGATACTAACCCGGGTTTTTCTATAGGGTTTTCGTCTTTCCGGTCCATGTTTCCTGGTTGCTTGGAAGAACAGCTTGTGGTGATGGTAGGCCTGAAGCTGATGAACGAGCTTCTGTGGTGGCTTAGAGAAGATTGAAGAGATGGGGTGAAAACTGAAGGTAGCTGACCTCGAATTGATCGGATTGCATTCATTTTGCCCTGCTGATCATTCGAGTTGTGAAATTTAAGGAAGGGTTTGAGAGGATACTTGAAACCTCGTGCCTCTGTTAAGTTGAAGACACGTGTAAAATGTTGATGGACACGTGTGGAGTGGAACGAAGGTTCTGTGTTCTCCCACCGCCTGGGTTAAAAGTTTGGTTCGGTGGATGACGAGGCCTACCAATCGACGAGGGACAACCAAAAGGCTTTCACGGCAACGCAGGTTGCCGCTATTCCTAGGCCTCTAAGATTTTGACACCCATCAGTGATCATGTCAACGATTATGGAAGAAAAAAAATTGAAATAGAAGAATTGTATCATGGACCTTCTTCATTATATATGTTATAATTTTTATCGTTGCCCTTAAGATTAATACACAATTATTCATATATTTTTATCAAATTGATTTTTTTTACAAAATTTATTTAAAATTGATAAAAATCTATACAATAATTTAACGTATGAATATTTCAATCTCTTCTGATTAGATTAGTTTTAAAATATATTATTGATCTTTTCAAATTTATTTTTATTTTTAAATCAGTACCTCAATTTTTTTAAATTTGACAAGCCTCCAAGAACCTTGGTGGTTTTTTATTTTAATTTCATCGGTATTAGATGGATTTTGTAAAAAATCAATCTTGAAAAAAAATGAAATGAGAAATTTTTTATATCTATCTTGCCACAAAAGTCAATGAGTAATATTAACAGATTCACTGTCAGCAACAATCGAGAAAATATAATATTAAAAAGTAAATTATTTAAAAATTCAATGATAAAATCAATACACACATGTAGTTTAATGCTAAATTATATTTTTCTAAGTATTAATAATCACACCAAAACGATATAATTTTATCCATCTTATCACACCCTTTGAATTTTAAGGAATTCATGATATAACAGAAGATATTATATTAAAGCAATTGAAAATTTAATAGTATAAACAATATACCAATTAAAGTTATATGGTATAAAGAATATAACGTGACATCCAAAGTTACGATCTTACTACAGATGTCAAGGAGAGGGACCTGTTAACCCTTACATTCGAAGTGGATCCTTCATCGCCCATTGCTGCAGAGCCACTGGTTGAAGACAAATTTTTTCAACACTGACAGTATGAAGTTATTGACAAACTACTCATCCAATGACACAGCCATTCGTGGGTTCAAGTTATATTGGCTGAAAGCCTGAAAATATGGAGTTATTTCTTCATTGCCGATTCAATCTAAAAATGGTTTCTTTTCTTCTTCAATGCTCTCATATTATAGGCATATTGTTTGTTTCTTTGTACAAAGAACTGTGAAATGTTACAGATTCCAAGTGTCTGCATGGGCTTCATGTAGGGTGGTGTGAAGTTGTACCGTCTACTTTAAAAGCAGCCAAGCAGCAGTCTTTACTGACCAAGTTCAATTTACAGGATGTTCGAATGTGCCCCGTTCGCAGAAACGGGTAAAAAGCCATCCAGGGGCAGCTCATATGATGAATCAAACTCAGTGCCACAAAAGGCTCACATGGACAAGGGTAATAGAAATTTTCTCTCCCTCTTCTTGACCAGAGCCTGCCTATAACCTCTCAAGCATATTGGAAGAAATATACCAAGGCATATAGTGATCGAGGAAAGCCAGAAGTGACGAAAATAAAGCGACAAATAGGACAATATAACTAACACACTAAATACGAAAGCACAAAAAATAGCCACGGCTTCATCTGCCCTGCACAAAGCGAACAGAATCACATCAAGAACATGTAAAAGTTCATTTTACAACCAAAGTAAGGCAAGAGAAATGCTAAAAGGAGACATGATATGTTACAATGTTCACATAAGGAATTTTTGTCTGAATAACATGAACTCGTTTTTCTAGGGATGAGGATAATCAATATATCTCAGACGACAACGACAATACTTTCATATCAATGATGAAATCCGACAAAGATGAGGACAATGTGTAAGATTAAGCAATGAATTGTATGTTTTGGGATTGAGAGATCATCAAAAAAGACTAGTGTTCTCAACAGAAATCCAGGTGACCCGTTTCGACTATCTTCAAACTAATCATTGCCCCACATCTAGATTTTGCAAATTGCTATGTTTATTCCTCCCATATATTTCACTAGCAACAATGTAAGCATGTCTAGTTTTTTTCTGATCTATTATTCAGTTGTTTTTCACCAGTGAAAGAGGCAAAACCCAATTGATATATGCTTAATAAAGATAACAATTTACATCTGTGACAACTGAAACTCTTGTGACTCAGTTAAAATTTAGAAGATAAAAGCACAATAACTAGAAATGACCTAACACTCTTTGAGTCCTCATTCAATTGCATGGAATTCATCAATAGACGGCGACAAAACAATGATTCTTTCACAATGTTAAAAGCTTGATGAAATTACATGCAATGATCATCTTATTACTTCACAAAAACAGTAATTTTGGATATTGTTTTGAATGTTAAGAGAAAATTTTTAGTCAACCTAGCTAGACAACTCCAAATTCTCAAAAGTTAAATCTCTTCCAAAAAAAACACTTCAAGATGATTAACTTAAAAGCCATTCTTTGGTCATTTTATGACTCAACTCTTACAACTTCATCACACTCAGCTATTGCAACTTCATTACCAACCTTTGGATAAAACACTAAACTTCAAAACAAGAGTCAAGAGTCTGTTTCAAGTTAAAAGCGAGAACAATGAATTTGAGAACATATTAATCTATCCAATTGCTGAATAGAGCACAATAACTTTCTAGACAATGAACCATCTTAGAAGCTTAATTTGCAAAATTTCTCAATTTCTTCAAATCAAAATTAGCTATTAACCAGCAATATGATAATTGAAGTTGGAACAATACCAATTTCTCAGTATTTAAAATTCAATTGTTCTCCAAGTTCATAAAAAGTAAATAGTTTTCATAAACTACTCTCTTTATCAAGACAGATGAAAAGAAAAAAGTTTTGTCTTTCTGATTACAAATCAATCAAACAAGCACTCGTGTACTGAAACATACAATAAAATTGCAAAATGTACACTTTAAAAATATTTATAAAAAATAAATAAACGAAAACGAAAAAGAAGATAAAAAGAAAAACGTACCAGGAAAGGATATGGGGTTTGGGAGAGAAAAAGATAAGAGCAGGGTAGGTGTTTTGAGATCGGATCTGGTAATCTCTGAGTTGCTCAACGAGTTTAGACCGAGTTATCATTTCGTGATAAGCGGATATCTTTCTCCTCCGATCTCTGTAAACAGAGACTCTTTGGGGACAGCAAACGCTCGAACCAGAGTGTCTTTCTCGTTTGGGTTTTGCTGAGATTGGAATTGTATGATAAATAGAATCAAAGGCAGGAAAGAAATAAAAGAGTGGAAGCAAGCAGTGAAGTTTGGGGTTCGCTTTCGTTTACTGTGAATTTTTGAAGATTTTCGAGTGAGGTGAGTATCTGAATGTTCTCCGATTGGGGTTGAAGATGATCCGACACTTGGGGATTTCGACTAGGATGACAATGGAGGCGAATTGATGCCCAACAACAGTTGCGACTCTTATTCACGGTGTATTTATTGAAAAATCATCAGTGATCGGTATATTTATTTGATCTAACACACGTAGTAGTAAAGCGTGCATTTTGAATCGCGTTATATGTTGATTTGGCGTCACGTGGGATATAGTGCGCCCCTGTACCGCGCACGCTGACATGGGTTACACGTGTGTATAGCGCGCCCCTAATCCGCGCTATATGCCACGTAGGGGTATAGCGCGGATCAGGGGACGCGTTATACGCTACATAGGGGTGAATTATATTTAATGTGATCTCTGATCCGCGTTATATCTTTTATCTGAATAATTACATATAGCGCGGTGCAGGTACCGCGCCTTATATGGTTATAAATACACTCCTCCGTCGGTTAAATTTCTCACATCTCCTCGCATCTCTCCTCTCAACTTATAAATTAATACAACAATTCCGTCAACGATAATTCTGGCAATCTTCTCATATTTGATTTAGAAGTTCGTGCGATTTTTCGTTATAAGGTAATTTTGTTATAATTTTTTAATTATACTTATTGTTTATTATCATTATTTGAAAAATATTATACTAATTATTTTCAATTAATTTTTATGTTTGTAAAATTGAAAAGCGGGAGCATACGTCGAAATAGTTTTGCGGTGCAGGAATAATATAAAATTATATTATTTAAATTATTTACGTTGATGTGTAAAAAATTTATTGTGTTATATTTTCGTTCATATATAATTTATTTAATCATGTTTGTTTCAGTTATTTTTTTTTTGCAGATATAATATTGTCGCACTTTTAAACTCAAAGAATGGCACGACTTTCAGCTATTGTTTATTATGATGGTGAAATTCGAGAAGATGAAACCGGCGTTGTTTTCGTATCAAATGAGCGTGTTAAAATATCATTCAAGAGAAACATAACTCTTGAAGAGCTGATAACGAAGATTTCGAGGAAGATTCATGTTGGAAGTAGTAGAAGAATGTCGTCGTTGCAGTACAGATTTCCAACATCATTGTTGCCATTAACTTATACAACGTTCGAACTTTCGAACAATGATATTGTTCAAATGATGGTTGAAGCTCAAAGTAATTATTCAGACGCCGCTATTGAGATGTATGCACATTTTGTTCAAGTACGTACTGTTCGACAACTGACTACAGTAATGTGTAATGATTTTAATGTCATAATGGGGAGACATTTATCCGCAACTCCTTACGATATGTACCGAGGTGGGTTCATGAACAACCCGTATGGCAACACCGCGTCCAATTCAAGGGGAAGATATTCATCTGCAAATTTCTTTGACCTTAATATGTAGATGTCATCGACGCAACAATCTGTACAGTTTCCATTTGACACGATGGCTTCAAGCTCCAGGGGGCATTCGACTACGAGCTTTTTCGATGTCAATGTCGATATGCCTTCTAGTTCAAGGGGAAGACATGCAAGTAGTAGGTTCTTCGACCTAAATGTGGAGTGCATGGAGGAACCATCATCTCCACCAGAAGAATCGCTTCGTGAGCCTGGTGCGGATGGTGCTGAGACCGGACTATTCATTCACCCAGAATCACCGCAATTCAACTCCGATGATGATGATGTAGATGAAGTTCCAGGAAATATGACACAAACTGACCCTCCTCCACACATGTATGAAGCTGATTATGGTGCAATGTACGGGCCATAATTTACGGATATGCCTCATCTCGGTGACTATGAATATTACTCATCAATAAATAATGGTGAGTTATCTTTAGGCATGGAGTTTTCAAGCAAAGAAGAAGCGATGATGGCTATCAAAAATTACAATATCCGTAATTCTGTTCAGTCCAGAGTCAACCGATCGACGACCGAAAAATATGTATGCTACTGTGCCCGACGCGAAAACGGATGCAATTGGATGGTTATCGTATTGAAAATGAAGAGGAAAAACAACATATGGGAACTAACAGTATACACCGGTCCTCACACATGTTGTGCTGGAGGGGTCAACCAAGATCATCCCAACTTGGACTCTGAAATGATATGCCAAGTCATCATGCACATGGTAAAAGCAAGCTCTCATATATCTGTTGCAGTGTTAATTTCAGCTATACAATCGTAGTATGGGTACACTGTCTCCTATAAAAAAGCTTGGTTGGCAAAATAAAATGACATTGTCAAACTTCATGGCGAATGGGATGCATCTTACAACGAACTTCCAGGTTGGTTTAGGCTGGTGCGGGCGTTGAATCCTGGGACAATTGTGGACTTTGAAACCTCCTATGCATACCATAATGATCGAGTTCTTCGCGATCGAAGCCAATTCTACCGGGTTTTTTGGAGTTACCCACAGTGCGTTAATGTTGCCAAATACTGCAAGCCTGTGGTCCAGATCGACGGGACTTTCTTGTATGAAAAATACAAGCAAGTTTTATTATTGGCAGTTGTCCAAGATGACAATCACAACATTCTTCTAGTTGCTTTTGCTCTTGTCGAAGGAGAAGATACAGATTCTTGGGCTTTTTTCCTCCGAAATTTACGTGCACATGTTATCACGAGGGAAAACATTTGTGTCATTTCAGATCGCGGAGTTGGGATCAAAGCAGCAATGGAGTCTTTGGGTCCAATGTGACAACTACCCTTTGTCCAACATAGGTATTATCTCTGACACATTGCCGCGAACTATCATAGAAGGTACAAGAATAATAATGAGCGTCAATTAATTGTGCGCATGGGTAAGTGAAAGCAAGTTAGTAAGTTATACATTTTTTTATCATTTTAATTTTGCAAAGAAAACAAGTTAGTAAGTTATATATTTTTTGATTAGGTTACGAACTAATTCCTCGAACGTTTGAATCAATGCTTCAAGATTTACGGGCAAAGAACGAGGAAGGATACGATTACATCAGCCTCATCGATAAAGAAATGTGGACAAACGCATATGATGGTGGATATCGATATGGACACATGACGACCAACTTGGCTGAGGCAATCAATTCAACCTTAAAGGGTGCACGTCACTTACCTGTAGCGACTTTGGTAAAAACTACATATTTTCGTTTGGGGTGCTTTTTGCGAAGCTCGGGGGACAAGCTCAAACCTGGATGCAAGGCGGTCATGTCTATCACCCTATATTAGTTGCAGATCTATAGAAAAAAATTACAACATCAAATGGAATGTCTGTAACAAGCTTCTCTAGAAGGCATGAAATGTTTTGTGTAACAGAGTTGCCGCGACCTCTTCAAGGGATTGAAACTGTGTCATTAAGAGTAAATCTAAGGGACCGAACGTGCGACTGCGGGTTTTTTCAAGCTCTGAAGTATCCATGATCTCATGTGATAGCAGCTTGCTCGCATACACGTCAAGACTATAACCATTTTGTGGATCCCATATACCTACTATCTGAAGTTTTTAAGGTATACGAATTTGAGTTTCCCCCATAGGTAATGACAAAGACCCTGATGAGATTCAAGATTGGCTTCCGATTGTACCAAATCCGAGTTTATTGAGGGAGCGTGGTCGTCTAAAATCCAATCGAATTCATTGCGATATAAATATTCGAGAAAGTCTAGACAAGACAGAATATGTGGGCATTGTAGAAACCCAGGACACACTAAAAAAACATGTCCACTTCTATTGTCATCAAGTAACAATTGATGAGGAAATGATATATTTGTTTATCAAATAATAATTCTTGTATTTTAATTTGCATTTACTTCAAGTTAATGTCATTCGATAATCGCTGATGAAGATAAAAAAAATGAACACAATCATTAAATTTTATCAAACTAATAACAATTTGGTATTTAAATACAACAAACTTACAATAAGAATTAAATGGTAAATGATAACCAAATTACAATAACTGATATTAAATGGTAATAAACAAAATTAACTGAAATATATTAAAAAAAAAGTCCAACAAATTTAACAAAATAAAGTAAGTATTAAATGAGAAATAATAAAAAAGTACAATTAAACAAAATAAAGTAAATACAAATATAATAAAAAAAAATATATTGATGCCTGCGTCGCGAATGTGTTCCGCAGGGCGGTGGCTGTTGGTCTCGAGGAGGATTTCTTCGTATCACTAGTTCTGACTCCTCGCTGTCATCGTCGTCGTCGTCATCGTCATCGTCCTGAGCAGGTACATTAGGTTGATGAGGAGCTGATGACGATGAAGCACCTCCATAGAATAAGGACCCTGGAGGTGTATGACTGACTATCCCACCGGCCTGCAAAAATTAGGAAAACCTAGACATCGCTGAGTGTGAAAACTGTACAGGAGGTATCTGTGCTGCGACCATGGGTGATGAGGCTGAACCCGCCAAATATCTAGCATATGAACCCCAAGTTGAATCTACAAACATAGACCCATAATAGCCTCCAAGAGGGGTCATCTGTGACGGTGGTGGCGGTGGGGTCATAAAACCAGGTGAAGGCGGCGGCATCTAGTAATGGAAAGGCGATGGCGACATCATATATGGCTGCGGCATTATAAATGGTTGCGGCATCATAAATGGCTGCGGTGGCTGCTGTGAAGGTCCTGCTGGTGCAGCTGAGGATGAACCAGAAGCACCTTCTCTCCGTCCACGAGTCGGGGGACGATGGTGTTGTGTCGGTGAACGTCTCTGTCGACGTCGTGGAAAGGTCTGCCCTCGTGCATCCTCGGGAAGTATAAACGATTTCCCGTTACTGTTGAACCACTCATAATAATCCTCAACATACATCAAGAAGTCAGTAAAAATGGGCTCTCTATGTGGAAGGTGCCGATATCGATCCTCCCACAACACGACCCACTCATGATGCCTCACCAGCCAATATGTATCTGTCTTGCCGCGTCTATCTTAACTATGCAACTCGTCCATATTGCGAGGTGCTTCCGAAATTGGTTGAAAACAACCAAACTGCCGGAGCATACGATCAGTGAAGTGCCACTTGACGGTCCCATAACATATCAGAGGGACCATCGCCATCCAAACATCTGATGGATCCCTCAACTCAGGTGGGATCACCGCCCTCACATCATCAGTAGAATATGGCACCCATTCAAACTAAAATAAATAATATATAATTTTTATCAAAATAATAATATAATTATATAACTATAATCTAAAATCGATTTTTAAACATTAAAATTTATACCTGTGTGCCAGCCTTCTGATCGATTAACACCCTAATTTTTTCTAAATCATCATGTAGCTCCTGATGATTTTTCCTATCAGTAGACCACCTATTCAAGGAAAAAAATTTATTATACGCTGTATAAAATTATTAATATACAAAATCAGTTTTATAATTACCTTAGAAGTAGTGGAAATACGAATGGGTTCTTCACAACGGGACATAAAAAGGGCAATCGATACCATGCCCAAGACTGCAGTAATAGGAGACATCCGCCGATAGCATTACGCCTGTAGTCAGTGGCTCCACATATCTCCCTGTACAGCAAAGCCAAAACTGCTGAGCCCCAACTGAATGATCCGACGAGATGAAAGTCGCTAAGATGTCGCAACTACATGTAGTGAACTAGGTTGCGCGATTTGTCTGGCATCATCAACCCTCCTATCAACTGCAATATGCATGCTCGTGCATACATCTTAACCTCATCCTCAGAGGCGTCTGCGCTCAACTCCCAAAAATTGGCATCTAACCAATTTAACGGTATCCTACCTCCGATAAAACTTTCCGGGACACGTCCTAGATTTTCCCGGCACAAAGTAGTCCAAGAACCGGAAGCTATCCCTGATATCACATCTCCATCCACCGGAAGCCCCAGGTACATAGAAACATCCTCAAGCGTGATCGTGCACTCTCCGCACGGAAGATGGAATGTGTGGGTCTCCGCCTCCACCGCTCTACTAAGGCAGAAATAAGGTCTGGTTCTATCTTACAGTGACCCTGATATCTACCTATGTAACCAAAATCAGCCTCTACTAAATATGACAAGACACAACTAGGTATCACTAACTTAAGATTCCTAATAAAAAGATCTAATACACGATCCTTCTCCTAAAAATAAATAATTATAAAAATTAATTCTTAATCTAATAATCATGCATTAAATAAATCAACTAATTATTACTAATAA
This sequence comes from Hibiscus syriacus, assembly GCF_006381635.1. Lineage (NCBI taxonomy): Eukaryota > Viridiplantae > Streptophyta > Magnoliopsida > Malvales > Malvaceae > Hibiscus > Hibiscus syriacus. Next base: position 75,067 of record NW_024063072.1, on the reverse strand, counting down.
TTTAAATTAAATTAAAACGTTAAAATGTTACCGTATTAGCAAAGTGTCGAGATATATGATTTCCATCTAAGCGAAGTAGACTGCCTTCTATTATATATTTGCAAAAGAATTATATTAGTAAAATATTAAATAAAGTAAAATACTTAAATAAATTAAATACATAATATTAAAAATATTATAAAATATACCTTAAACAGAGAGAGTATTTGAGAGAAATTGAGAGAATTTGGTGTGATGAAAGTGATTAAGGATGTGGGTATTTATAGGGAGGATTGGGGTGTGAACGGGTGGATAATTAAAGGTATAACGCTCCCCCTATACCGCACTATACCCTACGTGTCAGATAACCAGGTATAACGCGGATTAGGGGCCGCGCTATACACACGTGTAACCCATGTCAGCGTATAGCGCGGGGCATGGGGCGCGCTTTACTGCTACGGGTGTTAGATCGAGAAATATAATCTGACCGGTGTTAGATCTGTAAATATACCGATCACCAGTGATTTTTCGAAAAAAACGTCCTTATTCACCTTGGTCGTTCTTTTGCATAAATATTGAAAATGAATAAATCTTTTTAAATTTATAAGGTAAATTACACCATACACCACTAAACTTTTTCTGTTGATAATTGAACTTTAATTTACATTTAATTGTGTCACTTTGTCATTAAGTCAGTAACGAAACGGTGATATAGTTTACAGTTTCTGGAACGACCTGTCACACCACAACGACGTTGTTTTGATGACAACTATTGATACCAAGAACGATGTTGTTTTAAAAAGTAAAAATATTTAAAAGTTCAGTAGCAAAATCGGTACACCCTTAATTTTTTTTTTGATTAATATGGGGCAAGTACAAGGCAGTATATGTTCAAAGATAACTTTCAACCTCTCAATATTGAATGTTCACACCCCTAATATCTATGGTGCTCGTATCCGAGTCCTCAAGAAATAACAACAATTCTTTTACCATGAAAGCCACTTGATTCATGTTGCACCCCGAAAGTTTTTTTTTGTTGGAAAAATGGACATTATTAAAAAGCACCCTTAAAATTCATTGTCTAAAACAATATCGTTTTAAGTATCAAAATATCCATGAAATAATATAATTGAATGTAAAATTAAAATTCGTTGTTATAATTGATAAATTAAAAAAATTTAATGATGATAATTGAGTTAACGAAGAAAGTTTCGTAGTATCGTGTACTGCTCACCCTAATTTATAAGGCCCCTTTTGGTTTAAGTATCATTCACTCCTAGGAAGAATTTTTTTATCAGGATGAATATAGCCACGTTTGGATGGAGGCAGATTACCAAGTGTCAGTTAAAAAATTAATACCAATAATAATATTTTTTATTGTATTCCCGGGAATATCTATCCACCGTCTCCTTAGGTATTTCATTATTCTCTTCCCGTCGTCTAAAATAGCCTTCACTGAAATCTTCTTCTTCGACTTGGAACAAGAGATTCCAAGAATGTTTCACTAATTTGATTTATTAGGGATTTTATCAGATCCAAGGGAAATAGGTGAACCGAAAAAAATGTCGAGAAATGAAGATCCAGAGGGTAGCGAGCCTGTGCTGCCGAGACCGCCTCCGAGCGCCAGAGTAAGGTAGGGACCCGACCCTTTTCTGGTGGTCTGCCGGTGCTTTAGCGTTATTTTGCAGTAATATTTTTCCTTTTTTCTTTTTTTTTTACCCTGTAATACCAAATTTCTAGATTGCAATAATACTTGATTTTACAATTTTTTGTTGAATAATCGCACTTTAAAAAATTCTTTCTAAATATGTTGTTAGTCGCCTCAGTGTTGCAGTTATGACGAGAGCTTTCCCTGAATATTCATCGAGTCAACGGGATCTTGTACTTCTTCAGAACATAGCGAGCTATGTGTTCCTTGCTTGCGGTCTATTATATGTTTTTTCGGTAAGATAATGAGCCTATCGTCTTATGTTTCGGTGAGAATTTCTAGGCTAAATCAACCTAGTCCTACAAGTTCATTTAGACCCATCTAACTTAAATTGGATAGGAAGGTTGAAGGAATACTGGCTAAGATTATGATTTATGATAATTCAACTGAACTACAGATTTAGTATTTCCTTTTTTTTAATCTTGTGTTCTAAGTGTGGTTTTAGTTTCATGGTGCCTATCTATCGGCTAGTTGTTTCAACAGTTATTATAATTTAGGGCTATGTTACTCAGATTAGGATGTGAGTGTTGTGTCGGATACATGTCTGTGTCGAATACGGGTATGTTTTAACTTTTGTAAGTTCTTTTTTCTCCCATGTATTTGGAGGATATTATCATCTATGTCTGAAAATATGTCCAACACTTGCACATGGATAGTTGAAGAAAAAAAATGAAGAGTTGAAGCAATATAGGTTTAAGGTTTATTATCCACTTTCATGTCTTGAAAAATATAGTTTGGGGTAGAATGGAGTTAAGGGTTCAGAGCTGTGGCTTGAGTTGAGTTTATGTTTACTACTTGATTGTATCGATAATTTGTCAGGGACTCTTATGCATTGGCTTTCTCAAACGTTCACGCAAAGAAAAGGAAATTACAAGGAACAAGAAGTTAAGGATATGGAGGTAAACTATGAGACTTTAAATCTGGCCTTTTTGGTATACATCTTGTCTTGATGATTTTTTTTTGCATTCTTTTGTTTGATCAATTATAAGCCTAGTCATACAGTGAATGCCTCTTTAAGGATTTAAACCTCTCCAACCACATTATACTCAAAGTGTTCTTAAGTTGACAAATGAGCTGTAAAAACACATTGTTGTAGTGCATTTCAAGTGATTTTGATCGGATATTGAGCACCAATTAAGGAATATTAAGTAATCATTTTAGGAAAGTTTTTTTAGCATTAACACATTATTTAAGTGAGTTCAAGAAGTAATGCATTAATTACATGGCAGTGGCGAACATTGCTCTAAATATTTATTAATAGACACCTTACACGATGATGAATATTGGAGATTTTGCAATTTGGTATTGATTTCATGATTTTTCAAAACAAAGAAAAAGAAACTAGAATAATGTCATTGAGTGTTGATGTGCAGGAATTGGAGAGACGAAGAGAAGAACTTGAACAAATGTTGTTGGCAGGAAGGGGATGAGAGAATGAAGCATGGGACATGTTGATCCTGTTGCGTATTATGTTTTCCTGTGGAGAGGCAGGCAAGGGAGCTCACACCAAAACAATTGTTCAACTTAAAGATGCTTCCTTGTCTGATGCTTTCTTGTCTGATGCTTTCTTGTCTGATGCTTTCTTCAAGTAGGAGACTAGGAATAACATTTCGTGTAAGATTCTTCCGGATTGCATATTAAATAATTTGCGCACATTTCTGATTCAGAACCTTCATTTTCGCTTCTTGTCTTTTATTTCAATATATATACCAGATTTCTATATAAAGTAGATCCCACTAATTATATCATAAAATCAATAAGGTTTGAATTATAGATTAAATAAGCTTTTATTTGTTGTTAACAATTATTTTTGGAGGTAACAAAACATTGATGTGGCGTGTTAAACCCATGGTTTTCAGAACCGGATCGATTAGCGAACCGATCATGCTACCGGTTCATTGGTTTAACCGGTCCGACCGGTCGGAAGAACCGGACGATGTCATAATTATTTAAAAAATTAAATAAAAATACCAAAAATATTTAATAAGAAATAATTTTTATATCACAATTCATATTCAAAGCAAGTTATAACATATATAAGTTAAAAATCATAAAATCAAGTGAAACAAAATGATTCAAATTAACTACAACATAATATTTAAGGTAAAACATATTAAATAATAAATATAATTATATAACTATAATTAAAAAATAAATTTGGGGCTAAAAAAATCATAACAAAATGATATTGTTTTGTTTAATCTTTTTTTTTAAAAACAATCCCACATGGCTAAGAAACATAGAAGATCATCTCAACTAACTTCTATAAATAATAGAGGTAATTTGGCATTCAAAATCATGGAGCCTTTTGGTAAGCATTGAGTGAATTATTCTTTCACTTCAATCAAGCTCGAATTTTAAGCTTCAATCGAGCTTCTAAATTTTTTTTGAGTTCAAGCCTTTTCGAGTTCAAGTTTCAATATTATATTTCGAGTTCGAGTTAAACTTCATAATTTTTAGCTCGTGAGTTTGAATTGAGTTGAGCTTACTTTTAAATTTTTCAAGTTCGAGTCGAGCTCAGCAATACTCGAGTTTGACTTGGTTCGTTTAACAAACGACGTCGTTTGGTTTAATTTAAAAAAAAAAACAAAATTGGCGGGTTTTCCGGTTTTCCCCTGTTTTTTCCGATTTTCAGCGGGTCCGGTTTGAACGGTTCAGCGGTTCTAGCCGGTTCACTAATAGCAGTTCAACTGGTCTAGATTGAACCAGACTAGGCAACGGTTCCCGGTTGAACCGGTCGGTCTGGTTTTCAAAACAATGGTTAAACCAGCTAACTTGGTATATCATTTGGTCATGCGAGACAACCACATTTATTATCCGTTTGATTACCCAACGAAATTATCATCATGGTCGATTCAATATCATAGTAAGAGTTAAAAAACCCTAAATTGAACATGATATATTTTTATGTAAATTATGTTGAAGTAAAATTTTAATATATTTTTAAATAAATTATGTAAAATTTAATATTAATTAAAATGAAATTAATACATAATATATTTAAATAATAAAATAATATATTATTGGTGAATTTTTATATAAATGTTTTTTATTTAAATATATTATCGATGAATTTTTATATAAATAATTTTTGTATAAATAATTTTTATTTAAATAATTAGAATTTCACTTGTTAAAAAATATAGAACAAGGTCAATTTGGTAAAATATACATTTCAATAATATTTTATTCCTTCAACCAAATAATGTAATCTTACATTACTTTCAAACAAACCAAACACAGTAATATAACATTCCCAGTAATGTGTTAGGTAATGTTACATTCCGATAATCTTATTCTCACTGGTAATCTTATATTCCATGAACCAAACGCATCCTAAGAGGTTAAACTACGCTCAATATCTATAAATTTATTAATGATTTTAACTTTTATTTTAGGTTTAATTAAAGTAATGAATGGTTAAATTATTAACAGTAGAGTAATGTAACAGATTAATGTTGAAATATATTAAAATAGAAATTTAATTTTATACAATTTCATTATCTTCTCTCACCAATGTTAGGTATTTTTATCTATTTATAACTATTGTTGAATACTGTCATTTTCTAATGTCTCTTATGGTCATCTTAGACATTGATAAATTTATTTTTATCGTCTTTTATCATTTTATTGGTTTAGTTTTTTCTCAATACCACTTTAAAAATCACAAAATTAAACAAAAAACTATTATCTTTTAGAGAATTGGGTGTTTTTTCAGAAATCCGAATGATGAGAAATATTTTTTCGAGAAGACGTACAACATACCTAAACACTAGTACCATCAAACTACCGTTGGAGGAGATTAGAATATTAGAACATCAAAACTTTAGGTGACTTTTTTTTATCAATCTCGATTTCAATTTGAGGAGAAGAAAAAGCATTGGTTCGTGAAAGATTCAATACCAATCTTGCTACAAATGACGATTGATAATAGGATGAGATTAACCGATAATGAAGATCAAAGGACTTGACATCTTTTTGCAAAGATTAAATTGATACGTAAACTAAGATTCAGTGTCAAAAATTGAAATGTTTTTAAAGTAGAGTGACAAAATCAATACAGAAACTAAAACTAAAATTCAATGCTAATGTTAAATTAATTTTATAATGATCCTTAGTATTGGTGCAAGGCGTAGGGTCATTAGACTATTTGTAGGTTAGGAGATTAAGTAGATATAATCAGCTGACAGTAAATGATAACCCTTAATATTAATATTGATGTTAGGCATAGAGTCAGATGTCATATCGAAGGATCATGGCTTCCCGAAGTGTAGGACTTGGTAGATTTTATGTCCAGAGATATTCTTGAGACAATCCTCCGAAAGTCCTAAGACGCGGTGGAGATTTGGCGAGGAATAACAAGAAGCAAAATTGTAATTCACGAGTGAATTGTTTTAGGAGATCTACCGATGAAATACTATGTTATTTTTAGTTTTAGCTAAATATTATGATATATCGACGACTAAAGTAACAAAATCAGATAAAGTTTGATGAAAAAAATTCAGATTTACAGTGAAGTCAATTTAAGATGTTTGAAGTTGGATTTTATTCTTCTGTGCAGGCATTCTACGAAGTCACCCTTTTTAAATTTCAAAAACATCTATTTGCTTTGCATATTCGGCCAATCCATTTTTCCAAATTGTGTTGCTTGTTCAATTTTTTAAGCCAAGAAATGGATAGTTTTGGTTTGGTTAGACTAAAATCCTTTAACTTGGGCTAGTTTCTTCTCCTTTTAGCAACACCAATTGGAGACATTGAAGGAAGTGGCAATTATTAGGCATCCACGGATTCGGCTTAAACAGCTATTCTTCTTCATGGGAGTTCAGGCTCACAAGAACTTAACTGCGATCACGTACCATCCAACCACCACTACTTTATAAGGCCTAACCTCTCTGTCCGAGAAGGAATTGGTAAGATAATATATCCAACAAAAGCAGAAGGATTCGTATTTTTTTTCTGGGACAGAGACGTGATGTTCTTTTGTAGTTCCATTTGATGTAGAAATTGCCATCTCTAGTGGCATGTTCGTGCCTCGTATATTGACCACGCTTGTTGATGCACAAAGCCTAAGCCATTGATATAGCTGCACTCCAAAATTGCATCACACCCAAAATTAATGGCGGTCTAAGTGGTCCAGCTTTTGGGCATGTGCGAGCAAGAAGCTTCTCCATTAACCTTAAAATGGTTGATATTGGAGCCTAAAAACATAGATTAATCACAAGTTACCTCTTTCACCCTTTCTACTAAATTGTAAACTAAAACATCTAAGAATTAATTCAGACAGATTTTTTTAACGATTACAAGATAATATCTAATCAGATATTTTAATTATCTATTCAGACATTTTATTAACCTATTGACAATACTTACGACCCTGATTTTAAAACTACAATTGACATCAAACTTGGAATAATCCCTTCCCCCAAAAAATTAAGCCCAACAACAATACAATAACATTAATTGCCCAATTAAAGCATCTTAAGCAATACGGATGCAAACACAATGTAGGACAGTAGCATAGAGCTTAAACCAACAAAGCAATGTCTTGAGAAAACTTAAAATAAAAATAAAATACGATTATAAAAGGTTCCAACTCCAAAGGAAACACTCAACTCCAGAGCAGACACAGCAAAACAGAAAGCAGATTGGAAACAGCTCCGTTGGGATCTAAACTAAACCAGGTGCAATGGCAGAGAAAGCAGCGGCTCAATTTCAACAACTTGATTATCACCTGTAATCATCTTCTTCCATCCCATCATAACGGTCACGGTCAGCATATTGATCATAACGATCACCATGGGCATCCAAATCGTATTCTCCTCGATGATGATGATTATCTAGGTCTGAATGCCTATGCCCATGATCATGCTGTTCATACCACCCACGATCCTCTGGCTCACCATGATCATAGTCCCTCTCACTGTGCCGGTCTCTCTCATGTTTGGACTCAACACGGTCATAATCAGATTCCCTATCTCTATCTCTATCCTTGGAACGCCCTCGGTCACGGTCATAGTCACCAACATCATAATCCTTGTCCCTATCCCTATCCCTATCCCTCTCACGATCTCTTTCTCTATCACGCTCGTAGTCACGACCACGATCCCGGCCTCGGTCACGTGCTCGGTCACGATCACGACCACGGTCTCTCTCTCTATCCCTATCTCTGTCTCTAGTTCTGTCACGATCTCTGTGGTGTCTATCCTCTCTATCCCGATCCCTTGGTCTGTCATGGGAGAGCTCGCGAGACTTTTCAAGCTCCCTATCCCGTTCCCTTCCTCTTTCACGGGATTTTTCCCTTTCACTAAGATTTCCAAGATAAAACAGATAATTATAATATAATTATTATCGACACAATCACAAAAGCCTAGAAAGTAGGCAAAATGAACAATTCTTCCATTTATGCTGAAATAATCATTCAGCCAACAAAACCTTTAAATTTACCAGAGATTGTAAAGATAAAAGTTGGTGGAACAACAAAGCTAAATCTTACCGGTCACCAAGTCGGTCCTCTCGAGTCCTTGGCTCCTCGGAACGAGATGGTCCAGATTGTACTTGTTCCCTATTTAGCAAATGATAGCATTAAATTTCCAGATAATAATAAAAAAATAGCACTTAATCTCAGGAGAATAACACAAGTGTTAAGTCCAATCATGGTAATAGTGGACTTCAAGTTCTATGAGAACATCAGCCAAGCAAAAATTTTGGAGTTTAGCTTATCTCTCTGAAGGTACCTGAATTGAAGGTGGACATGTTTAAGCCATTATACCAATATTTATGCATCTGCATTACAGTATGATGCATAACCACCATAAAAGTACCTTTGAGTAACATCTTCACCTCCAATCCTGGTTGTTCCAAGTCCACCACCTAGCCTCCGAGGGCGCCAATTTGGGACTGTCCTACCACGTTCAACATCCACAAGAACCCTTCTGCCATCAATCTTCCTCCCATCAGCTTGTTTATAAGCAGCTGTGAGATGTTTGAAAACATATATTAACAATGCTCTCTATGACTGCCATCTTAAAAGAGAAAAAGATAATCAAATTAAAGTGAACCTTTCATGTCCCGTGTATGCATGTACTCGATGAAAGCATAGCCTCTTGGTTTATTTGTGGATTTATCAGTAACCAACCGAACCTGGTCACAAGAAAGAAATAATTAACACGGTTGAAAGTACAGAAGAAAAATCTTCTCATGGGAATAAGATAATTATAATTGCTGATGCTTGATCTCCACAGCCAAGTGCTAGCACTACAAAAATGTTAGAAATAGTAAATTCCTAAATGGCACGGCAGGCAGGCATTATGCCTCATAAGCCGTGCTCACCTTTTAATAATAGGGCTTCCATTGTGAGATGTTGACCACCATTGCTAGAGTTGCAGATAAACCGATGTATCATGGCATATTTACCAATTGTTGAACAAACTAAACTCCCCTTACCAGGAAATATTTTTTAAAAAAGTAGAAAATAGTTATAGACTAGAAAATACCAGAACACCTTCTCAACTGCTGATATGTTTTTGATAGCCTTTAAAAGCCAAAAGTAAAGCTTTTATTAGCAGGAAAAGCATGGGCTGAAAACTTAAATAACAAAAGGAAGAGATGCTAATATTCCCAATTTTTTACCCAGAGCATGAAAAAGAACAGATGCCGGCCACCTTTAGTTGCTTGAAAATAAAGGCCAAAAGGTACAATGCACAACTGCTCCATTCAACATAGTTTTTCAGCTTTGCTTTGCAGGAATGAAGTAACATGTTTGGAATAGGGTTGTAAAAATATCGGGGAACAAAATACAAAATAATCACCCCCTTACCAGATATACCTTTTATAGAAGCTTCTTAGTGGTAGAACAATACCTAAAGTGTGGAAAATTCACCTATTTCGAGATGATTTCTACATCCTAACATATTCAAGCAACTTATCAATGGGTCAAGTGAAACTTACAAATTCACCCTTACCAGTGATACCTGTATTACTTTTGACAACTTGAACACACACTCAAATATGATACATTACAGAACAGGCAGCAGTTCAGCGTATTCATAGATGCCAACGAGTAGTTGCTTACGTTGCAATTTAGAAGTACCATAAAAGGATAGTATCTTGTGACAATGACGAATTACAGCATAACAAGTTTATGCAAACATTTAAAAAATTTGTCTTTAGCATGCTTAAGCAAATATGCATACACGTCGAAAACTTCAATTTTTACACAAAAAAGTATAGCTTGTTTCGAAAACACCGAAAAAGATAAAACTTAAGACTTGAAATTTATATTGTGAAACTAAAATTTTGTCAAGGGAACAGAGAATATAAATAAAGCAGCTGCATAACCTCTTACCAAACCCGTATGAGGATGCTCAAAAATACCTACCCGCTTAATCGGTCCATAAGACTCAAACTCCCTTTTAATTCTACTTTCAGGTGTCTCATAATTCTGCAACAAATAATACAATCTAGTAAATTACTCCAGCAGTAATAACTGAAATATGAAACTAGATGTGAAACTAGGCAAATTCACTTACAAGTCTAGCAACAAACAATGTCTTGTATGGATCACCTGAAATGTTGGGGTCGTTATTTGGATCATCTGAATAGAAGACACAAAGATTCAAAATCATAATACATGCACCAAACAAATTCATCAGTCACTAATAAGAAACTTAAAGAAACGAGACTTTACAGTTTTTTAACTCTTCAGCAGCCTTCTCCATACCCTTCTCTAGTCGCAACTTATGAATTCTCGCCTTTCGTTGTCCCTGATCCAGAAAAAGAAAAAGAAAATTATTACAAAAGATAACATTGGTTAATCCTTCCATCAAATTAAGTCAGTGGTTAAATTAACATATCAAACCAAAGCCGTAATACAATGCACAATTCTTTTTCACAAAACACTCACCCAGGTTTGACCAGCTAATAGTACCAAAGTCTAGGAATGTTCATTCAGTTGTTTAAAACTAACTGAATCAGATTAAGCAAATTTTCTACATTTAGTACTTGTTACCCAACTTAACCAGCCAAAATATTTCAGTAAACTCAGGCAGTGAAGTTAGAAATACATCTTAAAAATACTAATTTTTCATAATTACAAAAAGCATAAATATCAAACTAATACTTAAAATTCAAAGATGGGTTAAAATTTTTAAGAACACAAGGCTTAAAACAAACTAACAAAGATTAAAAAAATATAATGTTTTATATATTTTGGGTCATTTGACTAAGCTTATTAATTTCAATGAAAATTTGAATTAAACTATGACAAACAACATCTGAAAATCATTATCGGTAACCAACCAAATAACCAAATCAATTGCAATTTTGGTAAGTTAATCCAGTTTTCACTGAATGGTGCACAGCGCTACTAAGGTCATCTTTTAAACACATGGTTCAAACACAAACATGAGAAAAATAACAAAAGTGATCCCAATATAAGGGTGGCTCAGATACAAACATGAAAAAAATGAATAAGTGATCTCAGTATAGGGATCAGTCAATTAATCATCTCAATGACATGTCATACTACTAAAAGATAATTCCAAAATCAATAAAACCACATAAAGGAACATAAGAAACGGTACCAAAAACAATTTAATCATGCAAAGCATTTCACAGAAACAAAAACACAATAACTTCTACTTAAGAACAAGTATACTACAGGTGTTTCTGCTTCCTGAACAGGAGGGGCATACTCAGGATCTCCTGGCTCAGCGAAGTGACTAACGAACTGTGCCATCCCTAACAGAGCCGAACAAAGCAAAACAAATCAATAAATGAAAATTTTCAAATTCAAACACCAAATACTCGACAAAGACCTGTGTACGGAGGGCATTTTCTCTTCTCAGGAGGTGGTTTAAACTCCAACGGAGGTCGTGGTTCAAAGAGCTTCAAAAGATTGGCTGTTAAACCCGTAGGATGACTTTGCCCAATCTGCAAAGTAAACAAATTCGTATTTAATCATCTTAACCCCACCCCCCATAATTAGATCACCATAATTTCTTACCCGCATCAAGTATTTCGAAAATCACATCAAATCTTCATTTCAAAAGACAAACATAAAACTAAATTCACCTAATAGAATTCGAAAGCATAAAGTAGCACACATAAAAGCAGAATCTACAATAATCTTAAGCTAAAAAGTCGAGATTAAAAGTAATCGGATCACGCTCTTCGAAAAAAACAAAACCCTAAAAGAACGAACCAGCTTGAGCTGTTGAATATTGGCGCGGTTCTGAGGGGGTTTAACGCGGGCCTGAACGGCGGCGGCGTTTTGGTTGTGCATGAAGGCGTCGTTGTAATCTCCCATGTTGAATAAAAATCAGAGGCTTCGCTAGGGTCTCTTTCTTTTCCGAAACAAATCGAGGGGTTTGGTTTTTATATGTTAGATATATAAATGATGAGAAAAAGCTATTTACATTTTTAGTCCTTAAAGTTGATAATATATTTAATATAATCCTCAAAATTTTAAAGTTCACTAAACCCCAAATTTTACTAAAATTTCTTTAGTATCAATAACAAAGGAATAATATCGGCACTACCATATAGAGTATCGATAATTTCTTGAGTATCAATATCAAATTCAGCCCCAGTATCAGTACTACTACCCTTAATATCAATATTAACATAGTATTATCCATACTCCAAGAATAAGTATTGAGATTACCTTTCAAAGTAGCCAGATTTTATCTTTGTTCATATGATATCGATATCACAATCTAGAAATGCACTATTTCACTCGTAAATCACACTTAAATTTACCAAAAATGTTGGTTTTAAGACATGTGTTGATTATTAAAATTTATGTAAGTCATTAAGGATCGTAGTACATTTCTAAACCAACATAACGTCTAAAACATCCACAACAAATGCACAAACACCTAAATTCCAACATGGTCTTTCACCCCCCCACAAGCAAACATTGCTATATATTATGAGCTACCAATAGTAGAGAGGAGTTAGAAGTGTTGAAAGTCAAGCAATGCACCGAATTAAAAGGTTCAAAGTTTGGCAACCAACTTTGAAAAAATGGTTTTCAAAGTTTGGTAAATGTTTCTTTGAAAATGGTTTTTAAAGTTTAGTAAATGTTTCTTTGAAAAATGGTTTTTTCAAAGTTTGGTAGATGTTTGTTGAAATATTGTAATGGGATAATCATAATTAGTCACTAGACTTTAGGGTATTTACATGATTAAGTCCTTAAGTTTCAACTATAAATACTCTAGCTCATTTAGCTTCAAATCCATCCCAAAAATCATTTCTTTCTCCCAATACTAGAGAGTTTTCTTGTGAGTAGTGAGTGTTTTGTAAACACATGTAAAATTTCTCTCTTAGTAAAATATCTGCAGCAGTCCGGAGACGTAAGCAAAATTGACTGAACTCCGTTATCAATTTCGGGTATTATTTTTCCGTTTTTATTTCGCATTCTCACTAATCTGGTTATAGGAAAATTACTTGTACTCGGTTTATTTCCTAACAACTGGTATCAGAGCTTTTGGTTGTGAATTTTGTCAATTTTTTGTGAGGTTACTATTCATTACTATTCACGTGAATAGTGAATTTCATGAATAGTAAAAAATTTGTCGGTGATACGAGTTTGTCGACGGAGGTGTTCTAATACACGGTGATTCGCAAGAATTTTCAGAAACGATCCAAACGAAACCAGATTCGAGTAGGAGCGATGGTTGCAGACGAAGGGAAGGTGAAAATTAAAAAGTTCGATGGTGCGGACTTTGGCTTTTGGAAGATGCAGATCGAAGATTTTTTGTACCAGAAAAATCTATATCAACCTCTCTCAGGAAAGCAACCAGAGGGCATGAAGCATGAAGACTGGGCTCTTCTCGACAGACAAGCCCTCGGAGTTATCCGACTGACGTTATCCTGCAATGTTGCTTTCAACATAGCAAAGGAAAAGACCACGACGGGACTTATGGCGGCTCTCTCCAGTATGTATGAGAAGCCATCAGCCTCAAACAAAGTGCACTTGATGAGGCGTTTATTCAATTTGAGGATGACGGAAGGGGCATCGATGGCACAACACCTAAATGAACTCAACACAATCACAACCCAGTTGAGTTCAGTGGAAATTGAATTCGATGATGAAGTTTGAGCTTTAATTCTCTTATCATATCTACTAGACAGTTGGAATGCTACTGTTATAGCAGTTAGCAGCTCGTCGGGAAATAGTAAATTGAAATTCGACGATGTTAGGGATCTAGTACTGAGCGAAGAAATTCGACGGAGAGAATCAGGTGAAGCATCAACCTTCTCAGCCTTGCACACGGAGTCCAGAGGAAGAACTTCAGAAAGAAATTCAAATCGTGGCTGATTGAAATCCAGAAGGGGTAAATCAAGAACAAGAAAGAAAGATTTTACCTGTTATAATTGTGGCAAGAAGGGTCACTTTAAAAGAGATTGTCGAGCACTGAAGAAAGATACCGGTGCATAGGAATCTGCCAACATGACAGATGAGACAGGTGATGCCATGATTCTAAGCGCCAATAATCTGATTGAATCATGGATCTTGGATTCAGGGGTAACTTTCCACTCCACCCCATACCGAGAAATCATGGAGAACTATGTCAGTGGTGATTTTGGGAAAGTTCATCTAGTTGATGATGAAACCTTGAAGATCGTCGGAAGAGGAGACATCCGACTAAAGTTGCCAAACTAGACCACCTGGACGCTGAAAGGTGTGAGACATATTCTTGGTCTCAAAAGAAATTTGATTTCTGTTGGACAGCTTGATGGAGAAGGATATAGCACAACCTTTTCACACTGTGAATAGAAGATTACCAAAGGAGCACTCGTCATTGCTCGTGGTAAGAAAACCGATACTCTCTATGTAACCTCAAATTTAGAGAATATCATTACAGCTGCAAATGCTGATGGAAAATCAAACCTATGGCACCAAAGGCTTGGTCACATGAGCGAGAAAGGGATGAAAACACTTTTGTCAAAAGGAAAGCTGCCAGATCTAAAGAATGCGAGGATTGCATCTTTGGCAAACAAAAAAAAGTCAGCTTTGCAAAGATTGGTAAGACACCCAAGGCTGAAAAGTTAGAGTTGGTTCATACTGATGTATGGGGACCATCTCCAGTTCCATCTCTTGCAGGCTCACTATATTATGTCACCTTCATCAATGATTCTACAAGGAAGGTGTGGGTTTATTTTCTGAAGAAGAAATCAGAAGTCTTTGATACCTTCAGAAAATGGAAGGCCATGGTGGAAAATGAGACTAGTCTGAAAGTCAAGCGGTTGAGGTCTGACAATGGAGGAGAGTACAAAAATAGGATATTCAGAGACTTCTGCGCAAATAATGGGATCAAGATAGAGACAACAGTTCCCATGACACCGCAACAGAATGGCGTAGTAGAGCGCATGAACAGAAATCTGAATGAACGTACCAGAAGCATGAGGATACATGCCGGATTGCCCAAATTTCTATGGGCTGAAGCTATCAACACTGCAGCTTACCTGATCAACCGTGGGCCCTCAGTTCCTTTGGATGGCAGAATACCAGAGGAAGTTTGGAGCAAGAAAGAAATAAACCTTTCACACTTAAGAGTGTTTGGTTGTATTTCTTATGTACACATAGACTCTGCTGAAAGAAGTAAACTTGATGCTAAGTCCAACAAATGTGCCTTTGTTGGTTACGGCGGCGATGAGTTCGGTTACCAGTTTTGGGACTATGAAAATCGGAAGATCATCAGAAGCAGAGATGTCATTTTCAATGAGAATGTGATGTACAAAGACAGGTCAACTATAGAATCAAGCAACTCCAATACCAAAGCTGAAACAAAGGAATTTGCTGAGTTCGAGGAGATTTCTGGAAATAATGTTCAGATCAGTCATGAAGCAGTTCAAGAAGAACCAGGCACACCAGAGCTAAGACGCTCCTCTAGAATTCCTAAACCAACCCAACGGTATTCTACTTCTTTGCACTACTTATTGCTGACTGACAATGGTGAACCAGAGTGCTATGATGAAGCAATGTAAGTGGAGGATTCAGTCAAGTGGGAGTCTTCCATGAAAGATGAGATGGACTCGCTTATGTCAAATCAGACGTGGGAATTAGCTGAATTACCACCAGGCAAGAAAGCGCTCCACAACAAGTGGATTTACAGGATCAAGGAAGAGCACGATGGGAGCAAACGCTACAAAGCGAGATTGGTTGTCAAAGGTTTTCAAATAAAAGAATGTATTGACTGCAATGAAATTTTCTCTCCAGTCGTGAAGCTGTCTACAATCAGACTAGTATTAAAAATTGTACCTGCAGAGAATTTACATATTGAGCAGTTAGATATAAAGATAACTTTCCTTCATGGTGATTTGGAGAAAGAAATCTATATGAGACAGCCAGAAGGCTTCATAGAGGCAGGCAAGAAAACCTGGTATGCAAGTTGAAGAAGAGCTTGTATGGTTTAAAACAAGCTCCTAGACAGTGGTACAAGAAGTTCGATAGCTTCATGGGTAGCAATAGTTTTACCAGATGCCAAGCAGATCATTGTTGCTACATCAAGAGGTTCGACAATAGCTTCATTATTTTATTGTTGTACGTTGATGACATGCTCGTTGCAGGCTCAAACATGCAAGAGATTATACACTTGAAGCAAAAATTGTCGAAGCAGTTTGCTATGAAGGATCTAGGCGCTGCAAAGCAGATTCTTGGAATGAGGATCAAGAGAGACACAAAGTCGGGGACTTTGATATTATCACAGGCTGAGTACATCAACAAAGTACTCTCCAGGTTCAACATGCAAGATGCTAAACCAGTAAGTACACCTTTAGGTGTTTATTTCAGACTCTCCAAAGAACAGTCACCAAAGACGGAGGAAGAACGTGCACACATGGTGAAGGTGTCGTATGCCTCAGTAATTGGAAGTTTGATGTATGTCATGGTTTGTACCAGACCAGATATTGCTCAAGCAGTGGGAGCTGTTAGCATGTACATGAATAATCCGGGCAATGTACACTGGGAAGCAGTCAAATGAATCCTCAGATATCTGCGGGGTACCACAAACAAAGCACTTTGTTTCAAAGGTGGAGATACGATACTGGCAGACTATGTAGATGCTGACTTAGCCGGAAATGTTGACATCAGAAGGAGCACTACAGGGTATGTCTATACTCTAGGAGGAACCGCGGTGAGTTGGGTTTCTCAACTACAGAAGATAGTTGCTCTCTCCACAACTGAAGCAGAATATGTCGCTGTTACGGAAGCCAGCAAGGAGATGGTTTGGCTCCAAAGTTTCTTGGAAGAGTTAGGCAAGAAACAAGAAAACAATGTCTTGTATTGCGACAGTCAAAGTGTTATACATCTAGCAAAGAATCCGTCTTTTCATTCCAGGACGAAGCACATACAATTGAGATATCATTTTATCCGATCTCTTCTGGAAGATTGGATTTTGAAGCTTGAAAAGATTAGTAGAGCTCAAAATTCGACAGACATGTTGACAAAGACGGTGACCACGGAGAAACTGAAGTTGTGTTCAACTTAAGTTGGCATGCTGGAGTAACAAGTCCATAAATGTTGCTGTATTGATCGAGGTGTGAAGACAGATTAAAATCAGTCTTCAAGTGGGAGGTTGTTGAAAGTCAAGCAATGCACCAAATTAAAAGGTTCAAAGTTTGGCAACCAACTTTGAAAAAATGGTTTTCAAAGTTTGGTAAATGTTTCTTTGAAAAATGATTTTTTCAAAATTTGGTAGATGTTTGTTGAAATATTGTAATGGGATAATCATAATTAGTCACTAGACTTTAGGGTATTTACATGATTAAGTCCTTAAGTTTCAACTATAAATACCCTAGCTCATTTAGCTTCAAATCCATCCCAAAAATCATTTATTTCTCCCAATACTAGAGAGCTTTCTTGTGAGTAGTGAGTGTTTTATAAACAACTGTAAATTTTCTCTCTTAGTAAAAGATCTGCAGCAGTCCGGAGACGTAAGCAAAATTGGTAGAACTCCGTTATCAATTTCGGGTATTATTTTTCCGCTTTTATTTCACATTTTCACTAATCTGGTTATAAGAAATTACTTGTACTCGGTTTATTTCCTAACAAGAAGGTGTTATCTCAAATTACAAGTACTTCTAAACCGTTTTAGTTCAATCAAAAGCTAGTTTCTCCTTGCATTTATTCTTGGAGGTCTTGCACCTCTCTTCTATTAAACTAAAATCATCAAATGATTTAAGCTTTAAAATAATTCTCATAACATGCTAAACAATTCTTTGAATTTCTTGAAATATGGATGGGATCATGGGAGGAAACTCTTGAAACTTAAACCCTCTCAAACCTTAAATGAATCCATGACCATTAGTGAAGAAGATAGTGTGCTTATTTTGAAGTCCGTGATCTAAAAATTACGTGTTGAGTTAATCGAATGACGAAATTGGCCAAGAGGGGGGTGAATTGGCAATAAAAATTTTGTGGAAGCTTTTGCAGAAAATTGAAAATAATTGCACAGCGATTTACAGTGGTTCGACTTTCTCAAACAAAGTCTACGTCCACTACCTTAGCTATCCACACTAAGGATTTTCCAACAAATTCACTAATTTGTTCTTTCTTTTGAGGCCAAAGAGATAACCTTACAATTCCCTCAAGAGTATACCCCAACTCTTGAGAACACTCTTTTCTCAAAGAGAAGATTACAAATTTGCAAACTTACAAGAAAACCTCACAAGGTAAGATGTTTGCACAATTCTAGAACAAAGAAAAGAACACTCAAAGATGAATACAATTGAGCACAAAAAGTGTTCTTGAAAGCAAAATGAATATTGAATGAAAATGGGCTTGAAATGCTCAAACTTGAGGTTTGATGCTTTCTCTTTGATTCTCTCTTGATTCTAGTTGCTTGATGTTTCTTGTTGTTGATCAATGGCTTCTAAGCTTGCTTAAATACACCTTGGATCACTTCTGAACTTTGGGGATGATTAGAGAAGATATTATAGCCATTTTAGTGTGAAAACATTTAATAAAACAGCTTGGAGCGTGGGGGGAATCGGTTCCCTCTCATAGGGAATCGGTTCCCTAAGTGTAAAATTCAAATATTTCGACCGTTGAACAGGGGGGAATCGATACCCTCTGGGGGGGAATCGGTTCCCTCCGAGCATACTGGAATTCTCGGAACAAAAATGTTTAGGGGGGAATCGGTTCCTCCTATGGGGGAATCGGTTCCCTCCGAGCATTCTGGAAATCTCGGAGCCAAACCATTCAGGGGGAATCGGTTCCTCCTATGGGGGGGAATCGGTTCCCTCTGAGCAATCTGTAATTTTTGGCTTTGAATTGGTTCGAAATACTTTGTAAAATTATTTTGAAATTGTTTTATGATTAAAACTTAATTTTACACTTAAGTAAGGATTAAAAATGATTTTTGAAATATTTGGAGTAATGTTTTGATATTCGAATAGTTATATCGAATATACTTTAGAAAATCATTTGGAAAATCTTAAAATCCATTTAACTTAATTTGTTATATCGAAATATTAAAATGTTTCAACAATCTCCCCCTTTTTGATATAACAAAACATTTTAGTAATTTTAAGATTTTTGAAATTACTCCCCCTTACTTTAACACTTCTTCAATTTATCATGTAAAACATATTTAACACTTATTCTTCTCCCCCTTTTTGTTAAATCAAAAAGACATTGTAAAACAAGGTTTTGAAAATCATTTAGCCAATTGATTTATTAATTATAAGCTTAAGCTGCTAAGATCACAATCAAAAGAGAGGTTAGCCATTAGTTTCATAAATCAATATTCATAAATAATGTGATATGGCAAAATTGGTCATATTACTAATGATAATGTAAATGATGCAAAAATGAATAAAACACCAAACATATAAGTTCACACCATTCATAAATCCAAAATCCAACAATCCACAAAATCAAACAATTCAAAATGTTGAAACAATATTCATTTTGTTCAAAGTTTTAATGATAAACATAAAATTAAGCATCCGGATCGGTAGGAGGAAAACGGGCTCGCATAGCGGCCATCTCGTGTGTGAGTTCATTGATACGAGCGTTGGTTGATTCATTGTTTGCACGCATCTCCCGAAGAATCTCTAATTGTTGAGCTCCCATTGTGGATAAATGAGACTCTATAGAGGAAAAGCGCGAGTCCATGGTAGCGTATCGGAAATCGAATGTCTCCATAAAGGATTGAAAATATGGAGGCATTTGATGCGTTTGTTGTGTTTGCTCCTCGGGCTGCTCTTCGGGTTGTTCAGGTTCTTCTTCAGCTTCATCAATATCCCTCATTAATTGTTCAAACTCGGGATCTTCGTCAGCCTCGGGTGGAGCTTGTGAAGAACTAGCTCCCGGAGTAGAAGAACGAACCCATTCACTGGTTTCTTTGTCCTTTACCCATCCCGCTCTCGTTAAGAAAATAAGATTTATTTGTTTCTTAAGAGGAAAAACGGCATCTAGACCGACTCTAAGCCCAGCTTTGGAAAACAGATTACTCAAAAAGCAACCGTAAACTAGAGATGAACATGTTTCTTGTTAGGAACAAGATTTACGGTTTCAACAATTTCAGCAAAATAATCTGAGGTAGGTTAATTTTAATACGGTTTTCGAAACAATGTAACCACCAAAGATCCAAAGCTCTAAGAGTAGAATAACGACCTCCGGATGGTCGAAACCACCAAGAAATCATTAGATGAAGAAAACGCTCATGTAGGTCTAAGACACTCGCACTATCTCTTCTTTTATAACGAGAACCTAAAATTTGTTTTCATTCGAAATACCATCATTATCTAATCCAAATGTATTGGCTATATATGCCGGGTCAATATATAAAAATTGTCCTAGGAGGTAGGAACGAATTCCTATGGTTTCGGTTTCAGCTTGGTTTTTAACACATACGGCATTAGAGTAGAATATACGAACAAGTTGATGGTAAACGATGGGTTCAAGATCAAATAGTTTATCAAATTTCCATTCTTGTAAAATGGGAAGATATTTAAAATCGATAGCTAACATAGCTTGACGAGAAGGAATACGTTCTTCCCGGATTTTGTAAGAATCGAAATATTGATAATACCAATATCGGTGATTTCTAGACCCAGGATGATTGAAACACGAATTTTGGATAGTCAAGTTAGGATCAGTGGGATTGGGATTAGAAATTGGAATAGAAGGAGGATTTGGAGGTGGATTTGGTTGACGACTAGAATGACTAGATGAAGACCTAGGACGTTTAGGATTTGACATGGTGAAGGAAATCGGAATAGATATAATAACCTGCAATTTTAAAACAAGTGTATGCAATTCAATTAATCCCAAAACTCAAATGAGTCCTCAATATTTCAAGATTCTCTGAATCAATCCTAATGGGCAAAGTTTTTGAAAAACTTTTGAAAAATATGGTTTTGAGAAACAATATATGTATAGTTTTTCATAACAACAACATAATTTAATCAAAACACAATAATTTGAAAAATAACATTTTTTTTATTATTTCGAAAATTTAAAAAAAAATTGAAAAATTCTTGTGTTTTTGATGAAATTAGTTGTAACATCTAATTTCTAATCACTAAATAATCAATGCCCGATCACTATTTCAACCTAGAACTAATTGAAACTAATCCTATGTTCAAAAATAATGAAATAAAGAGTTTAGAAAACTTTACCTTGAAAGATGAAGATTGAGGGGATTTAGATGTTGTTTGCACGATTTTAATGATTCCAACAGGTTTAGAAGATGATTTATGAAGCAAATTCCGATTAATATTGTTGATTTGAGGCAAAGATGGAGATTTGAGAGATTTAGAGGGGAGAAACGGCGAAGAGAGAGGAAGAGGGTTTTTGAGAGTTTGGGGTTGTTCTGCCCGATTTTAGCAGAATCCCAGGGGGGTATCGATTCCCCTGTGGGGGGAATCGGTTCCCCTTCAAAGGGGGAATCGGTTCCCTCAGGGGGGGATCGATTCCCTCTGCACCAAAATGCTAAAATCCGATTTTTTTTAAGCACAAAATGCTAAATTAATCTTTTCTAGTGGTATTGGCAACTCATATATCAAAAATTAATTACGTTCAAACAATTAAATTAATCTTTAATCGATTTTTGAACATAAAATTAATTTTCACTAAGAATCACAAACTCCCCCTAACTAATAGCAAGAATGCAATCAAAAATTATTATAAGCATTTTTCAAGATTTATTAAAAGTGCTAAAATTATTTTAAACACTAAGTGAAGATAGGTTGGTCAAACCTAATTCTCTCCTAAGTGTCCAAAATCTTTCCTTGTCTAAGGGTTTTGTAAAGATATCCGCTAATTGGTGCAAAGTATCAACAAATTCTAGAACTACATCTTCCTTAGTGACATGGTCTCTAATGAAGTGATGTCTTATTTCAATGTGCTTAGTTCTAGAGTGTTGGATGGGATTTTTAGTGAGACAAATAGCACTAGTATTGTCACACTTGATAGGAATGGTACCTACTTCAATTCCATAATCAAAAAGTTGTTGTTTCATCCATAAAACTTGTGCACAGCAACTACCGGCTGAAATGTATTCCGCTTCAGTGGTAGATAATGCAACACAATTTTGTTTCTTTGAAAACCAAGAAATCAACATATTTCCAAGGAATTGACAAGTACCGGAGGTGCTTTTCCTATCTAATTTGCATCCTCCATAATCCGCATCAGAAAAAGCATGCAAGCTAAAGCTAGAGTCTCTAGGATACCAAAGTCCTAAACTAGGAGTGTCCTTAAGGTATCTAAAGATTCTCTTAACAGCTAGTAAATGTGATTCCTTAGGACATGATTGAAATCTAGCACATAAGCAAACACTAAACATAATGTCCAGTCTACTTGCGGTCAGATAAAGCAATGAGCCAATCATGGATCTATATAATTTAACATCCACACATTTACCTCCTTCATCTAAGTCAAGCTTTGTTGAAGAGCTCATTGGAGTGTTATGAGGTTTCCCATTTTCCAGTCCAAATTTCTTGAGCATATCTTTGACGTACTTAGCTTGATTAATGAAGATTCCATCTTTTCTTTGCTTGATTTGGAGTCCCAAGAAAATGAGAGCTCCCCTATCATGCTCATCTCAAACTCACTTTGCATTAGCTTAGAAAATTCTTGACAAAGAACATCATTAGTAGAACCAAATATTATATCATCAACATAAATTTGAACTACTAATAAATCTTTACCTTTTCTCTTTAAAAACAATGTAGTGTCAACCTTTCCTTTTAAAAAACCTTTTTCAATTAAAAAATTTGACAATCTTTCATACCAAGCTCTAGGAGCTTGTTTTAAACCATAAAGAGCTTTTGTCAATTTTAAAACATGATCCGGAAAATTTGAATCTTCAAAACCTGGAGGTTGTTCCACGTACACTTCTTCTTTTATAAAACCATTTAAAAATGCACTTTTAACATCCATTTGATATAATTTAAATTCATTGAAACATGCAAATGCCAATAACATTCTAATTGCTTCCATCCTAGCTACGGGAGCGTATGTTTCATCGTAGTCTATGCCCTCTTCTTGAGTATACCCTTGAGCAACAAGTCTAGCCTTGTTTCTCACTATATTACCACTTTCATCAAGTTTATTTCTAAAAACCCATCTAGTACCTATAGTAGATTTATTACTAGGCCTTTCAACTAATGTCCATACTTTACTTCTCTCAAATTGATTTAATTCTTCTTGCATAGCCATAATCCAATGTTCATCTTTTAATGCTTCTTTGATGTTCTTAGGCTCTATGCATGAAATAAATGCAACATAATTACAGATATTTCTAAGAGAAGATCGAGTAGTTACCCCTTTTGATGGATCACCTATAATTTCACCATCCTTGACATAGTTGTACTCTCTTGGAAAGATACTTCCCTTTCTTCAATGGTTGGATTCTCGAGGGGATCATGAGTTTCCTCATCTTTTGTTTCTTCCTTTGATGATGATTCTCCAACGTCATGTCTAACGTCATTTGCTTGTACAATACCTACATCATCATTAACAGAAGAATCCTTCCTCGGAAGGGGATTATCATCGAAAACAACATGTATAGACTCTTCTACAACTAAAGTTCTTTTATTAAATACACGATAAGCTTTAGAATTTAATGAATAACCCAGAAAAATTCCTTCATCACTTTTAGCATCAAATTTACCAAGATTTTCTTTACCGTTGTTTAAAACAAAACATTTACATCCAAAAGGATGAAAATAGCTAATGTTAGGCTTTTTATTTTTGAGAATTTCATATGGAGTTTTCTTTAAAATTGGCCTAATCATTACTCGATTTACAACATAACAAGCGGTATTTGTGGCTTCCGCCCAAAAATATTTTGGCAAATTATTTTCTCAAAGCATGGTTCTAGCCATTTCTTCTAAAGTTCGATTTTTCCTTTCAACAACTCCATTTTGTTGAGGGGTTTTAGGTGCTGAAAAATTGTGGCTAATACCATTAGAATTACAAAACTCAATAAATCCAAGATTTTCAAATTCAGTTCCATGATCACTTCTAACACTAGTGATAGAGTATCCTTTTTCATTTTGGATTATTTTTGAAAATGTGATGAAATTTTCTAATGCTTCATCTTTAGTACTTAAGAATAGAACCCAAGTGTATCTAGAATAGTCATCTACCAAGACAAATGCATATTGTTTTCCTCCCAAGCTAGTAGTTCTAGTTGGCCCAAAAAGATCTAAATGGATCAATTGTAATACTCTACTAGTTGATACATCATTAATAGATTTAAAAGAAACTCGTTTTTGTTTTCCTTTAGCACAAGCATCACAGATTTATCATTATCAAATTTAAGCTTAGGCAACCCTCGAACTAAATCACCTTGAATTAGCCGTTGCAAAACACTCATACTAGCATGACCTAGTCTCCTATGCCATAACCAACTATCATGCTCATCCTTAGCAACTAGGCATAAATTAGTCATATCAATAGAATCTAAATGCACCATGTAAATGTTTCCTATTCTATGACCAACAAGCATAATCCGATTAGATGCAATGTCAATGACTTTACAACCATTAATTTCAAATAAGACATTGAATCCTTTATCGCATAATTGACTAATACTCAATAGATTATGCTTTAATCCATTCACATATAAAACATTCTTAATTTGTATGGAAGAGGTATTACCTATTGTATCAATACCTTCAATGTGACCTTTTGAATTGTCTCCAAAAGTCACTTCTCCTCCATTTTTGGCGTTAAGCTCAATGAACCTGCTTTTGTCTCCGGTCATATGTCTTGAGCATCCACTATCAAGGTACCATGAGTTTGAATTTGTTTCCCGTGCCTTGTAGCAATGCTCCTTTCCCTACAAACATAGATTAATTTTTGATTTTTGGTACCCAAATTCTTTTGGGTCCATATTCATTAGTTTCCAAAATCCTAGTCCCTTTAGGTATCCATTTGTGTATGATATTTTTATCTTTAGTAGTAATGAGTTCTTTAGGAACCCACACACTTCTAATGATTTTTCCATTAGAGGTTCTTTGGGGACCTCTATGATTGTAGTTTCTAAAACTTTTTCTAACAAAGTTGGATTTTGAATTTTCACCTTTTTCAAAATGTTTTGTTCCAACTTTATCAAAAGAAGTTTTAAGATCATCAATTTTCTTTGATGATCATCATTGATCTTTGAAAGTAAATTTTGCAAATCTAAATTTTTCTTTTCAAACTCTTCTAGTTTGATTTGCAAATTTTTGATTTTACTTTCAAGATCGTTGTTGGTTTTGGATATGAGTTTGTTTTCATTTTTCAATTTTGAAACATCATTTTTATATTTTAAAACAATTTCTCATAATCCGAAGCCAACCCATTGTACTCCTCAAATAACTCATCATAAGATAAATCATCAAATCGGATGAGTTAGAGGTTACCTTAGAATCTTCCCCGAATGCCATCAAGCACAAGTTTGCTACTTCTTGTTCCTCTTCATCGGAACCTTCTTCATCGCTCCATGTAGCCACATGAGCCTTGTGCTTATTCTTTGATTGACCCTTTTTCTTCAATTGTGGGCAATCATATTTGACATGCCCCGGCTTTTTGCATTCATAGCAAATGATTGGGTCCTTCTCTTTTGGTTCATTTTTGAGGCCTTCGTTTCGTTTGAATTTTCTTCCTTGGTAAGGTCTCATCATTTTTCTGAACCGTTTGGCAAACAATGCCATTTCCTCGTCATCATCATCATCATTAGAATCACTCTCATATTTTGTGGATTTGAGAGCAACTCCAATGTTTTTCTTCTTCTCCTTCTCTTTTGGTGTCTCTTCAACTTTATCAAGGTCCACCTCATCTTCAAGCATCATCTCATGAGTGAGGAGTGAACCGTAAGTTCTTCAAGAGTTAAGGACGATAGGTCCTTAGACTCGATGATTGCCGTCTTCTTTGATTGCCATGATTTTGGGAGGGAGTAGACTAACTTCCTCACAAGCTTTTCATTTGAGATGATCTCTCCATATGATTTGAGACCATTGACAATCGTTGAAAATCTATCCGTCATAGCTTTGATGTCTTCATTTGGTTTCATCCTGAAATTTTCATAGCTATGCGTTAGAATACTAATTTTTGATTTCTTTACCTCATCTGTACCTTCATGTGTGACTTGAAGTTTGTCCCATATTTCTTTGGCGGTTGTATACGATGAAACTCTTCCGTATTCATCTGGTCCAAGAGCACAAAAAATAATATGGATGGCTTTGGAGTTGAGCTGGAACATTCTTGTCTCTCCTTCACTCCACAACCTTGGATGAGTGAGAGGTTTGATGTATCCTTCTTCTACAGCATTCCATGCTCCCATGTCACTTGCTTGAATGAAGTACATCATTCTATTCTTCCAATAGGCATAGTTAGCTCCATTGAAGAAAGGAGGCTTGTTGACGGGCATCGAATCGAGACCGGAGTCGAAGTTTGAAGTGGTGGCCATTATTGACTTTGTAATCGATGTAACTCTTCCCGGATCGACTCAAGAGGCGATTAAACCTTCGAATGAGTTAGGCTCTGATACCAATTGTTGAGTTAATCGAATGACGAAATTGGCCAAGAGGGGGGTGAATTGGCAATAAAAATTTTGTGGAAGCTTTTGCAGAAAATTGAAAATAATTGCACAGCGATTTACAGTGGTTCGACTTTCTCAAACAAAGTCTACGTCCACTACCTTAGCTATCCACACTAAGGATTTTCCAACAAATTCACTAATTTGTTCTTTCTTTTGAGGCCAAAGAGATAACCTTACAATTCCCTCAAGAGTATACCCCAACTCTTGAGAACACTCTTTTCTCAAAGAGAAGATTACAAATTTGCAAACTTACAAGAAAACCTCACAAGGTAAGATGTTTGCACAATTCTAGAACAAAGAAAAGAACACTCAAAGATGAATACAATTGAGCACAAAAAGTGTTCTTGAAACCAAAATGAATATTGAATGAAAATGGGCTTGAAATGCTCAAACTTGAGGTTTGATGCTTTCTCTTTGATTCTCTCTTGATTCTAGTTGCTTGATGTTTCTTGTTGTTGATCAATGGCTTCTAAGCTTGCTTAAATACACCTTGGATCACTTCTGAACGTTGGGGATGATTAGAGAAGATATTATAGCCGTTTTAGTGTGAAACATTTAATAAACAGCTTGGAGCGTGGGGGGAATCGGTTCCCTCTCATAGGGAATCGGTTCCCTAAGTGTAAAATTCAAATATTTCGACCGTTGAACAGGGGGGAATCGGTACCCTCTGGGGGGGGAATCGGTTCCCTCCGAGCATACTGGAATTCTCGGAACAAAAATGTTTAGGGGGGAATCGGTTCCTCCTATGGGGGAATCGGTTCCCTCCGAGCATTCTGGAAATCTCGGAGCCAAACCATTCAGGGGGGAATCGGTTCCTCCTATGGGGGGGAATCGGTTCCCTCTGAGCAATCTGTAATTTTTGGCTTTGAATTGGTTCGAAATACTTTGTAAAATTATTTTGAAATTGTTTTATGATTAAAACTTAATTTTACACTTAAGTAAGGATTAAAAATGATTTTTTGAAATATTTAGAGTAATGTTTTGATATTCGAATAGTTATATCGAATATACTTTAGAAAATCATTTGGAAAATCTTAAAATCCATTTAACTTAATTTGTTATATCGAAATATTAAAATGTTTCAACAATCTCCCCCTTTTTGATATAACAAAACATTTTAGTAATTTTAAGATTTTTGAAATCAAGTTTTGAAATTACTCCCCCTTACTTTAACACTTCTTCAATTTATCATGTAAAACATATTTAACACTTATTCTTCTCCCCCTTTTTGTTAAATCAAAAAGACATTGTAAAACAAGGTTTTGAAAATCATTTAGCCAATTGATTTATTAATTATAAGCTTAAGCTGCTAAGATCACAATCAAAAGAGAGGTTAGCCATTAGTTTCATAAATCAATATTCATAAATAATGTGATATGGCAAAATTGGTCATATTACTAATGATAATGTAAATGATGCAAAAATGAATAAAACACCAAACATATAAGTTCACACCATTCATAAATCCAAAATCCAACAATCCACAAAATCAAACAATTCAAAATGTTGAAACAATATTCATTTTGTTCAAAGTTTTAATGATAAACATAAAATTAAGCATCTGGATCGGTAGGAGGAAAACGGGCTCGCATAGCGGCCATCTCGTGTGTGAGTTCATTGATACGAGCGTTGGTTGATTCATTGTTTGCACGCATCTCCCAAAGAATCTCTAATTGTTGAGCTCCCATTGTGGATAAATGAGACTCTATAGAGGAAAAGCGCGAGTCCATGGTAGCGTATCGGAAATCGAATGTCTCCATAAAGGATTGAAAATATGGAGGCATTTGATGCGTTTGTTGTGTTTGCTCCTCGGGCTGCTCTTCGGGTTGTTCAGGTTCTTCTTCAGCTTCATCAATATCCCTCATTAATTGTTCAAACTCGGGATCTTCGTCAGCCTCGGGTGGAGCTTGTGAAGAACTAGCTCCCGGAGTAGAAGAACGAACCCATTCACCGGTTTCTTTGTCCTTTACCCATCCCGCTCTCGTTAAGGAAATAAGATTTATTTGTTTCTTAAGAGGAAAAACGGCATCTAGACCGACTCTAAGCCCAGCTTTGGAAAACAGATTACTCAAAAAGCAACCGTAAACTAGAGATGAACAGTGTTTCTTGTTAGGAACAAGATTTACGGTTTCAACAATTTCAGCAAAAATAATCTGAGGTAGGTTAATTTTAATACGGTTTTCGAAACAATGTAACCACCAAAGATCCAAAGCTCTAAGAGTAGAATAACGACCTCCGGATGGTCGAAACCACCAAGAAATCATTAGATGAAGAAAACGCTCATGTAGGTCTAAGACACTCGCACTATCTCTTCTTTTATAACGAGAACCTAAAATTTGTTTTTCATTCGAAATACCATCATTATCTAATCCAAATGTATTGGCTATATATGCCGGGTCAATATATAAAAATTTTCCTAGGAGGTAGGAACGAATTCCTATGGTTTCGGTTTCAGCTTGGTTTTTAACACATACGGCATTAGAGTAGAATATACGAACAAGTTGATGGTAAACGATGGGTTCAAGATCAAATAGTTTATCAAATTTCCATTCTTGTAAAATGGGAAGATATTTAAAATCGATAGCTAACATAGCTTGACGAGAAGGAATACGTTCTTCCCGGATTTTGTAAGAATCGAAATATTGATAATACCAATATCGGTGATTTCTAGACCCAGGATGATTGAAACACGAATTTTGGATAGTCAAGTTAGGATCAGTGGGATTGGGATTAGAAATTGGAATAGAAGGAGGATTTGGAGGTGGATTTGGTTGACGACTAGAATGACTAGATGAAGACCTAGGACGTTTAGGATTTGACATGGTGAAGGAAATCGGAATAGATATAATAACCTGTAATTTTAAAACAAGTGTATGCAATTCAATTAATCCCAAAACTCAAATGAGTCCTCAATATTTCAAGATTCTCTGAATCAATCCTAATGGGCAAAGTTTTTGAAAAACTTTTGAAAAATATGGTTTTGAGAAACAATATATGTATAGTTTTTCATAACAACAACATAATTTAATCAAAACACAATAATTTGAAAAATAACATTTTTATTATTATTTCGAAAATTTAAAAAAAATTGAAAAATTCTTGTGTTTTTGATGAAATTAGTTGTAACATCTAATTTCTAATCACTAAATAATCAATGCCCGATCACTATTTCAACCTAGAACTAATTGAAACTAATCCTATGTTCAAAAATAATGAAATAAAGAGTTTAGAAAACTTTACCTTGAAAGATGAAGATTGAGGGGATTTAGATGTTGTTTGCACGATTTTAATGATTCCAACAGGTTTAGAAGATGATTTATGAAGCAAATTCCGATTAATACTGTTGATTTGAGGCAAAGATGGAGATTTGAGAGATTTAGAGGGGAGAAACGGCGAAGAGAGAGGAAGAGGGTTTTTGAGAGTTTGGGGTTGTTCTGCCCGATTTTAGCAGAACCCCAGGGGGTATCGATTCCCCTGTGGGGGGAATCAGTTCCCCTTCAAAGGGGGAATCGGTTCCCTCAGGGGGGATCGATTCCCTCTGCACCAAAATGCTAAAATCCGATTTTTTTAAGCACAAAATGCTAAATTAATCTTTTCTAGTGGTATTGGCAACTCATATATCAAAAATTAATTACGTTCAAACAATTAAATTAATCTTTAATCGATTTTTGAACATAAAATTAATTTTCACTAAGAATCACAAACTCCCCCTAACTAATAGCAAGAATGCAATCAAAAATTATTATAAGCATTTTTCAAGATTTATTAAAAGTGCTAAAATTATTTTAAACACTAAGTGAAGATAGGTTGGTCAAACCTAATTCTCTCCTAAGTGTCCAAAATCTTTCCTTGTCTAAGGGTTTTGTAAAGATATCCGCTAATTGGTGCAAAGTATCAACAAATTCTAGAACTACATCTTCCTTAGTGACATGGTCTCTAATGAAGTGATGTCTTATTTCAATGTGCTTAGTTCTAGAGTGTTGGATGGGATTTTTAGTGAGACAAATAGCACTAGTATTGTCACACTTGATAGGAATGGTACCTACTTCAATTCCATAATCAAAAAGTTGTTGTTTCATCCATAAAACTTGTGCACAGCAACTACCGGCTGAAATGTATTCCGCTTCAGTGGTAGATAATGCAACACAATTTTGTTTCTTTGAAAACCAAGAAATCAACATATTTCCAAGGAATTGACAAGTACCGGAGGTGCTTTTCCTATCTAATTTGCATCCTCCATAATCCGCATCAGAAAAAGCATGCAAGCTAAAGCTAGAGTCTCTAGGATACCAAAGTCCTAAACTAGGAGTGTCCTTAAGGTATCTAAAGATTCTCTTAACAGCTAGTAAATGTGATTCCTTAGGACATGATTGAAATCTAGCACATAAGCAAACACTAAACATAATGTCCGGTCTACTTGCGGTCAGATAAAGCAATGAGCCAATCATGGATCTATAATTAACATCCACACATTTACCTCCTTCATCTAAGTCAAGCTTTGTTGAAGAGCTCATTGGAGTGTTATGAGGTTTCCCATTTTCCAGTCCAAATTTCTTGAGCATATCTTTGACGTACTTAGCTTGATTAATGAAGATTCCATCTTTTCTTTGCTTGATTTGGAGTCCCAAGAAAAATGAGAGCTCCCCCATCATGCTCATCTCAAACTCACTTTGCATTAGCTTAGAAAATTCTTGACAAAGAACATCATTAGTAGAACCAAATATTATATCATCAACATAAATTTGAACTACTAATAAATCTTTACCTTTTCTCTTTAAAAACAATGTAGTGTCAACCTTTCCTTTTAAAAAACCTTTTTCAATTAAAAAATTTGACAATCTTTCATACCAAGCTCTAGGAGCTTGTTTTAAACCATAAAGAGCTTTTGTCAATTTTAAAACATGATCCGGAAAATTTGAATCTTCAAAACCTGGAGGTTGTTCCACGTACACTTCTTCTTTTATAAAACCATTTAAAAATGCACTTTTAACATCCATTTGATATAATTTAAATTCATTGAAACATGCAAATGCCAATAACATTCTAATTGCTTCCATCCTAGCTACGGGAGCGTATGTTTCATCGTAGTCTATGCCCTCTTCTTGAGTATACCCTTGAGCAACAAGTCTAGCCTTGTTTCTCACTATATTACCACTTTCATCAAGTTTATTTCTAAAAACCCATCTAGTACCTATAGTAGATTTATTACTAGGCCTTTCAACTAATGTCCATACTTTACTTCTCTCAAATTGATTTAATTCTTCTTGCATAGCCATAATCCAATGTTCATCTTTTAATGCTTATTTGATGTTCTTAGGCTCTATGCATGAAATAAATGCAACATAATTACAGATATTTCTAAGAGAAGATCGAGTAGTTACCCCTTTTGATGGATCACTTATAATTTCACCATCCTTGACATAGTTGTACTCTCTTGGAAAAGATACTTCCCTTTCTTCAATGGTTGGATTCTCGAGGGGATCATGAGTTTCCTCATCTTTTGTTTCTTCCTTTGATGATGATTCTCCAACGTCATGTCTAACGTCATTTGCTTGTACAATACCTACATCATCATTAACAGAAGACGGAGGAATGAGGATCAAGAGAGACACAAAGTCGGGGACTTTGATATTATCACAGGCTGAGTACATCAACAAAGTACTCTCCAGGTTCAACATGCAAGATGCTAAACCAGTAAGTACACCTTTAGGTGTTTATTTCAGACTCTCCAAAGAACAGTCACCAAAGACGGAGGAAGAACGTGCACACATGGTGAAGGTGTCGTATGCCTCAGTAATTGGAAGTTTGATGTATGTCATGGTTTGTACCAGACCAGATATTGCTCAAGCAGTGGGAGCTGTTAGCATGTACATGAATAATCCAGGCAATGTACACTGGGAAGCAGTCAAATGAATCCTCAGATATCTGCGGGGTACCACAAACAAAGCACTTTGTTTCAAAGGTGGAGATACGATACTGGCAGACTATGTAGATGCTGACTTAGCTGGAAATGTTGACATCAGAAGGAGCACTACAGGGTATGTCTATACTCTAGGAGGAACCGCGGTGAGTTGGGTTTCTCAACTACAGAAGATAGTTGCTCTCTCCACAACTGAAGCAGAATATGTCGCTGTTACGGAAGCCAGCAAGGAGATGGTTTGGCTCCAAAGTTTCTTGGAAGAGTTAGGCAAGAAACAAGAAAACAATGTCTTGTATTGCGACAGTCAAAGTGTTATACATCTAGCAAAGAATCCGTCTTTTCATTCCAGGACGAAGCACATACAATTGAGATATCATTTTATCCGGTCTCTTCTGGAAGATTGGATTTTGAAGCTTGAAAAGATTAGTAGAGCTCAAAATTCGGCAGACATGTTGACAAAGACGGTGACCACGGAGAAACTGAAGTTGTGTTCAACTTAAGTTGGCATGCTGGAGTAACAAGTCCATAAATGTTGCTGTATTGATCGAGGTGTGAAGACAGATTAAAATCAGTCTTCAAGTGGGAGGTTGTTGAAAGTCAAGCAATGCACCAAATTAAAAGGTTCAAAGTTTGGCAACCAACTTTGAAAAAATGGTTTTCAAAGTTTGGTAAATGTTTCTTTGAAAAAGATTTTTTCAAAATTTGGTAGATGTTTGTTGAAATATTGTAATGGGATAATCATAATTAGTCACTAGACTTTAGGGTATTTACATGATTAAGTCCTTAAGTTTCAACTATAAATACCCTAGCTCATTTAGCTTCAAATCCATCCCAAAAATCATTTATTTCTCCCAATACTAGAGAGCTTTCTTGTGAGTAGTGAGTGTTTTATAAACAACTGTAAATTTTCTCTCTTAGTAAAAGATCTGCAGCAGTCCGGAGACGTAAGCAAAATTGGTAGAACTCCGTTATCAATTTCGGGTATTATTTTTCCGCTTTTATTTCACATTTTCACTAATCTGGTTATAAGAAATTACTTGTACTCGGTTTATTTCCTAACAAGAAGGTGTTATCTCAAATTACAAGTACTTCTAAACCGTTTTAGTTCAATCAAAAGCTAGTTTCTCCTTGCATTTATTCTTGGAGGTCTTGCACCTCTCTTTTATTAAACTAAAATCATCAAATAATTTAAGCTTTAAAATAATTCTCATAACATGCTAAACAATTCTTTGAATTTCTTGAAATATGGATGGGATCATGGGAGGAAACTCTTGAAACTTAAACCCTCTCAAACCTTAAATGAATCCATGACCATTAGTGAAGAAGATAGTGTGCTTATTTTGAAGTCCGTGATCTAAAAATTACGTGTTGAGTTAATCGAATGACGAAATTGGCCAAGAGGGGGGTGAATTGGCAATAAAAATTTTGTGGAAGCTTTTGCAGAAAATTGAAAATAATTGCACAGCGATTTACAGTGGTTCGACTTTCTCAAACAAAGTCTACGTCCACTACCTTAGCTATCCACACTAAGGATTTTCCAACAAATTCACTAATTTGTTCTTTCTTTTGAGGCCAAAGAGATAACCTTACAATTCCCTCAAGAGTATACCCCAACTCTTGAGAACACTCTTTTCTCAAAGAGAAGATTACAAATTTGCAAACTTACAAGAAAACCTCACAAGGTAAGATGTTTGCACAATTCTAGAACAAAGAAAAGAACACTCAAAGATGAATACAATTGAGCACAAAAAGTGTTCTTGAAAGCAAAATGAATATTGAATGAAAATGGGCTTGAAATGCTCAAACTTGAGGTTTGATGCTTTCTCTTTGATTCTCTCTTGATTCTAGTTGCTTGATGTTTCTTGTTGTTGATCAATGGCTTCTAAGCTTGCTTAAATACACCTTGGATCACTTCTGAACGTTGGGGATGATTAGAGAAGATATTATAGCCGTTTTAGTGTGAAAACATTTAATAAAACAGCTTGGAGCGTGGGGGGAATCGGTTCCCTCTCATAGGGAATCGGTTTCCTAAGTGTAAAATTCAAATATTTCGACCGTTGAACAGGGGGAATCGGTTCCCTCCGAGCATACTGGAATTCTCGGAACAAAAATGTTTAGGGGGGAATCGGTTCCTCCTATGGGGGAATCGGTTCCCTCCGAGCATTCTGGAAATCTCGGAGCCAAACCATTCAGGGGGGAATCGGTTCCTCCTATGGGGGGGAATCGGTTCCCTCTGAGCAATCTGTAATTTTTGGCTTTGAATTGGTTCGAAATACTTTGTAAAATTATTTTGAAATTGTTTTATGATTAAAACTTAATTTTACACTTAAGTAAGGATTAAAAATGATTTTTGAAATATTTGGAGTAATGTTTTGATATTCGAATAGTTATATCGAATATACTTTAGAAAATCATTTGGAAAATCTTAAAATCCATTTAACTTAATTTGTTATATCGAAATATTAAAATGTTTCAACATTACGGTTCTTATCTTAGAATTTCAAATGAAAAAGAAAGAGAAATGTTAAAGCGTTGTTCTTGGTCTTACTTAAGTTGAGGGAGAGAGGAAGAAGAAAATGAGAGAGATATGAACAGTGTTTTGAAAACCGGACCGGACTAGCCGGTTTAACTAGGAATCACTGCCTGGTCCGGTCCATTCTAACCCGGTTGAACCGGTTCTAGTGAACCACAAGGAACCGTTCGAACCGACTTTGAACCGCTCGAACCGGACTGGACCGTGAACCGGTTCAACATAATTTTTTTATTAAATATTTGTGGTATTTTTATTTAATTTTTTAAATAATTATGATGTCGTCCGGTTCTTATAATCGGTCTGACCGGTTCGACCGATTGAACCAGTGAACTGGTAGCACAACCGGTTCGCTGACCGGTCCGGTTCTGAAAACCATGGATACGAAGGAGAAAGCCGTGGGAATAGAATAACGATTTGCTTCCCACAATACATATATTAATTATGAGGGAATTGGAATCTGTGAAGGAATTAGAATATATAGGAATTGGAATCCAATTCCATATTCTGTTTGGTTGGCAGGAAATGGAATTGGAATCGAATTCCATATTTTGTTTGGTTCGCAGACATGTCAGATGAATTTGATTTCAGTAATGTAAAATGATAGAATTGTCCTTCTTGTTTTTTTGCTTTATTTTAGTTTATTTTACAACTTACATGTAGTAATATATATTATAAAAAATTAAAAAAATTAAATTTTCATTTTATTGATTGATTATTCATTCCAATAAATTATAAAAATCATGCTAATAAACATTATAAGTTAAAATCATCGCAATTACAATATGTTAATAAGTTACCAAAAGATAGAACAATATTTCAATACATTCTAATCGGAGTATGTTAATTAGTTACCAAAAAATATACCAAAAACTATTTTTATTCAATATATGAATTAGAAACTCGACCCGACACGACTCAAAATAATAAAAAAATTATTTTTATTCAATAAAAATATTAACTTAATTGAAAAAAAATTATATATAGAGGGGTATTATTGTAATTATTCCTAAATATATAAGGTAAAATTATATATTTTTTTCGGGTCGGTCTGATTTTTTTCACCCTAAACTCGAACCCGACCTGAATATCACACTTAAAAAAACCCGACCCGACTCGACTCTAATATCACACTTAAAAAACCCGACCCGACCCGAAATAATAAAAAAATATTTTTATTTAATAAAAACAGTGACTTAATCCGACCCGACCCAAATTATATATATTTTCGGGTCGGTCCGATTTTCTTCACCCTAAACCCGAACCGACCCGAATATCACACTTAAAAAACCCGACCCGACCCGAATAAAATAAAGTTTCATCCGACCCGACTCTAATATATGAATTAGAAATCCAACCCGACCCGAAATAATAAAAAATTATTTTTATTTAATAAAAACAGTGACTTAATCCGACCCGACCTGAATTATATATATATTTTCGGATCAGACCGGTTTTTTTCACCCTAAACCCGAACCCGACCCGAATATCACACTTAAAAAAACCCGATCCGACCCGACCAAAATAAAGTTTCACCCGACCCGAATATATGAATTAGAAACCCGACCCGAAATAATAAAAAAATATTTTTATTCAATATATGAATAAGTTATCAAATGATTGATGATGGTAGTATGGTCAAATTTCAATTCCCTCCAAGAAGGGAATTGAATTCCATCAATTTTTGGATAGAATTCACTTTCCCTCATTTGATATAATTGAATTCCATCAGGGATTCCAATTCTCTTGAAAAACTTGAACCAAACATGGGAAATTGGTGGAATTGGACTCTAATTCCCACCAATTCGAAGGGATTCCATCAAACCAAACGCCACCTTAAGATTAGCCATATTTTTCTTCAATGGAAAAATTATACTTTCGGTCCTTCTCCTTTCACCCTAAATTCAAAAATCACCTTTTTATCCCCAATTAGACCAATTCATTATCCGATTGGATTCAAACTCGACCCGTGAAATCTTTATATTATAATTAACCTATTCAATAATTTTAGGGTGAATGCTCGAATGTTAACTCACAAATTCGGGTTGTTACAAAATTTCTTACCAATACTATTATAGATAGTTAAAATATTAAAATTCGACGAGATTTTTATATGCTTTTTAATTTGGATCCAGGACAAATCGAGGTATGTTTATTAAGGAGAGAGTCAGGGTCTGGTGGATCCGAGTTTATGATAAAAAATCTTTGGCTTGACTAAAATAATTATTATAATGTCCTCTCTCTACATGTAGGGATAATTACCATAAGGCCTCTATCTATATATATTGGATTATCTCTCTATTTTGTTGACTAAAAAACTCATATTGGATTGGAAAAGTCTGAATCTGATTTAATGCAAATGAAATATAATCAAATATTGGAATGGATCGGGATAAGGATGGACGAAAGATTTTATGTCATCGAATGCAAAATTAAAATGTTATATTGGGAATTCAACAACTGAACAATTATAAAATTTCAAGGGATTTTAATTTAACTTATACATAAATAACCTTAAATTGTTCGAGAATTTGATTGGAATTTGAAATTTAGTGAGAAATTCTTGGGGAGCCATTTTTATTATACTACTCCGGAATATCACCTGAAAACTGATTTCATTTATAGTCTTGAATACAAAAAAGGAGAAAAACACTTGATAAACAAGCAAGGGTCCCTAATTAATTTAAACCGAGCTGGAAATATTATTTGAGCCAACCAACTATGTTATTAATCTAAAGGAGAAGGTTAATAAGGTTTGTTCTCAGTCCTCACTCATATCCTGGCTTGCGAACGCTAATTCTCTGAACTTCTTCATGTCTGCTTCGTATGTGCTTCTACTGTAATCTGTTGTTCCAAACGTATACACTGTGCTATGTCCTGGCTTTGTTCCCTCATTCAGGTCATCCAATGAAGAGTTTCCTTCCAGGGTACGCACGATCTGCTTCCCACAATACATTCATTATAATAATTTGATTCGAACTCGCAAATCCGAAACCAAAGTATAAATTAACAAGAGAAAGAAGGGAAGTTTTGGGGATCATTGGAAAAACCTGACTCATTTTGGGGCGCTTTCGAGCTGAATGTCTAATGCTGGCTGCAGTGCAGGCCGCC
The DNA here is from genome assembly GCF_006381635.1 of Hibiscus syriacus. Lineage (NCBI taxonomy): Eukaryota > Viridiplantae > Streptophyta > Magnoliopsida > Malvales > Malvaceae > Hibiscus > Hibiscus syriacus. Next base: position 36,776 of record NW_024063072.1, on the reverse strand, counting down.
ATGCGTTTCATTTCTTCATGGTTGTAGTTATTCTCCAAACGTGGATCCGCCAGCGGACTGAGGTCGCCGTCCTCCAGTCCCCGGGTCAAGTGTGGTCGAGCCTGTTTCAGAGAGAACAACACCAACAATAACACACCATTTCTGTATGATTTTGGCAACTGATGCATCAAATTTACATACCCAATCTACTAAGCTGTCGTCCATTGCATTAGTTGGATCCAAAGGTTGCTTTCCGGTTATGAGTTCTAACAGCATAACCCCAAATGAATAAACATCGGATTTCTCTGTCAGCTTGCCGCTTGATGCATATTCAGGAGCTAGGTACCTATATAAGAAGAAGAACGTGTATGATAACTTGATAAGCCGTTTGATGTCAAATTTCTCAAATATTTTACAGTTATTTACTGTTACCCAAATGTTCCCATCACACGAGTTGAGACATGGGTGTGGTTATCTTCAGACAGCTTAGCCAATCCAAAATCAGCCACCTGCATAATAAAAAGAATGCAAACGTGTGATTAGGGTTGAGTATTTAAGCGGGTGGAGTCAAAAATTTCAAGTTAGTAGAGTTGAATTTATTTGAAACTTTTTCGAGTCGAGTCAGGTTTATAAAATTCAAATAGAGTCGAGTCGAGTTGTTCATATTTCTATTTAAATTTAATTATAAATATTTATAATGTTATCGTACTATTTGATTCAATTTTTTGGTTTATATGTGATATAGTATGTTGAGTTGAGGGACTCAACTCGAACTTGAAAATTATTCCACTAGTTACTAAAAATTTTGAGTTATTTGAGTTCTATTTTATAAATAGATTCAAATTAAAAAAAATCAAATCGACTCAAATTTATAAAATTGAGTCGAGTCAGGCTAAATAAAAAATTCAAATTTTCAAATTAGGTCGAATTTTACTCACCTATACACAAGTCCATTTGTATTAAAACAGTGGTTAAATTTTAAGAGATGGTATACCTTGGCTTCAAAGTTGTGGTCAAGTAGAATATTAGCTGATTTAATATCACGATGAATAATGCGAGGATGGCCTGTATGTATAAATTTCAAACAGAAAAAGAAATTAAAAGCATTAGAGAAAGATTGAATGGTAAACAATAAAGATAAGAGGGAGACTTTAGAATCCATACAATCTTCATGAAGATAAGCAAGCCCTTTAGCAGAACCTAATGCAATGCGAAGTCTAGTCGAAAAATCCATAACCGGACGGTCATTTCCTGCAATTTTTGTGGGGCGGGGTTAGCTTTTAACGAAGATGCATTAGCTTGAAAGATAATGAATGAATCATCATGCAAAATAGAATTACTATGGAGGTGGTATTCCAAGGTGTTATTTGGAAGAAACTCATACACCAACATCCGTTGTTGTTTTGCAATGCAGTATCCGACTAGGGACACGAGGTATCGATGATGGACGCGACTGATTATTTCGACTTCGGCCTGGAATTCTCTTTCGCCTTGCCCACTACCAGTTTTTAAACTCTTGACTGCAATCTCTTTTCCACTTGGTAACACACCTTTGTGCACGAACCCGAACCCACCTTGGCCGAGCAGATTGGCCTGGGAAAATCCGCCAGTAGCAGCTGAAAGCTCATCATAAGTGAAAGTTCCAGTATTTATTCCAAGAGTCATAGTTGGTGATGGAGGTTCCAAATGACTATGCGGTGGTGCGGCTGACAGGGAGCTTAGTTCGCCGCTCGCCATTTGTGGTGGGATTGGGGATGGTGAACGCCATCCTCCACCAACAGCAGCTGGAGCTGAACCCCATGCACCAGTAGAAACAACACTGCCATGTTGTTGGGTTGCTTTGGCACCATGTTCTCCCCATAGGCGTTGCATCGTGGCTTTATAATACGGATCATCGCCACCGGCTGCATAATAACTCATGAGCCATGCAAACTTTATCAGTTCCTTAAAATCATAATTTTGATATCAAATGCATTCTCAAGATTCACAGGAGATAGATAAAAGAATCATGCAGATTTGTCTATTTTTTCTAAATAATCACCTTTAGGTTCACCATAGTACTGCATTCGGGGATTTCTTTTCCTCTTCTTTCTCTGCCAGCATACTACTAAAACGATGACAAAAATAAATAGAAATGCTCCTGCCGCCATAGCTAAACCCACAATGAGATTTGTTTCCGAGTTCTCATTCGACCCACTCTCCGTCGTTGGATCGTTAGACGTGGAACTACCACTGCCACTTTTGGTAGGAGTTGAGGAAGAGTTGTCGGTACCACTTTTAACAGGTGGAGGAGGAGGAGGAGGAAATAATGGAGGAGGCGGAGGAGGGTGGAATCGAGGAGAACTGTTAGTATGATTTTTACTATTAGATGCCGGTGGCCTGGGTAATGCTTGTTTTGGTGGAGGTGGAGAGGATTTCGGTGACGGCGGTGGTGGTGTTGATATTTTGGGCGGCGGCGGCGGCGGTGATGAGCTTTTGGGTGTTGGTGGTGGTGGTGAGCTATCTGGTGCTGGCGGTGATGATGATGGTGAGTTATCATCTGTGGAATTCGATGATGAAGGTGGGTTTGAGCTATCTTGTGTGGAATTTGATGAAGATATAGACGGAGAACTCTCAGGGGACGAAACCATTTTGCACTAACTTGGCAGGAACTTCCAACCAAGAACCACCGCCACCCCTTCCGGTATTTGCTTGGTTGAAAAAAGAAACCCTGAAGAAAATCATCATATCAAAATCAATGAAACCTTTAATTATATAATCACAGGCCATTTAAGATCACGTAAATGTTCTCCAATGGCCACGCAAATGCTTTCAAAAAACACATAATGGTACCTGAACGAAGAAGAAAGAAGGTTCATCAAAGGAACAAGAAAGAAAAGGGGGGACCCTGTCGTTCCCCAGTGGCTTTTCCTACGGAACAGATCTTTGTCTTGCTTGTCGTCTCTGCTGTGTCTCTCCTCTCTCGATTTCTGTCGAGCTTGATTTGCTTTCAATCGATTCTTCCTTTTTAGCTTTTTGGACTTTTTACTAATTTTCTGGTTTTGATATTTTTGGTTGGAAAAACCATGCAGTATGGGGAAAATAGCATAGAAAATATCAGTTTTTCAACTCAAAAACTTGTTCCACTTTCCTCCTAAACCATCGCTTCTTTTTACACTTGGAACAAAGGATACCTCATACACGTAAACGAAGAAGAAGTTGATGCACAATTTACTCACCAGTTATTGCTTACAAAACTCATGAAAACTGTAATGCGGTAACAAAAATATTAATTTAACACGTGGAAAATACTACGAGGAAGAAAAAGGGCAAGATCATTGTCATATAAACATAATTATTTTTTATTGTTCACAATGTAACCCAAGTTTGTCGTAAGAAACAACTCATCAAGCAGTCTTAACAACTAAAGATAGTGTTATTTTAAAGGTTTCAGATTTAAACAGCTACGATTATAAAATATATATTATTAATAATTTAAAATAAATTATAAAGATTTCAGATTTAAACAGCTACGATTATAAATTATTAATAATATATATTTTATAATCATCCCTTTTTAAATTAAAAGTTTGCCAATTAACTTGGACATCATTGTACGAATAAGATAAATCTCAGTTAATGCTGAAGAAAATTTTCAATCAGATGGATCATATTTATTGTCTACAATGTTATCAGATGTACGGGTGGACCACTAATTCAATCTCGGGTGCATTCACAAATAAATGGATATATTCATTGATAAGAAATTTTTTTTTAACCATTATTAGATTTATAATAAAATAAAGTTATGAATTTTTTTATAATAAATATACAGTGGTCTCTTGAAGATTTTAAATTATTATGTATTTTAGATATTTTATTTTTATTGATAATTTATTTTTAATCTCTTAAAATCTTATACGTTTTATCTCTTTAAAATTTTAAAATTTCACCACCTAACATAAAGTTTTACCTCTATCCCTAATCTTTCACACCCACCCTGTTGGTATGATCACATAAAAACTTCCTTTTTATTATGATTCTTTTAAATTACTAACTATATTATTGGATATAGAGTTAACTCAATAATAACCCCCTAAACTATATGAAAGTTGAAAATGAACATTAATAGATTTCTTGATTTTCCTTTGTTTACATCATCTAGGAGATCGTGGAATTTTTTTTAATTTTTTCTTTTTAATATCAAGCAAAAGGGTATGAGAGGTACCGTAATTTTAAAGAAAAACCAACGTGGCCCGCGATTTTTTTGCATCCAAACGTGGTTCTCAAACTTAGAAAATAAACCTAATATGATCTTTCAACTAACGGTTTTCGTCGTCGACCGTTACGGTGCTGACGTGTCACTTCACGATACTGACGTGATAGTCCACAGTGACTAGTGACGTGGAAGATGATGTGATAAATGGGCTAAATTGGTTTTTTTGGTCGAGTTCGAGGGTCAAATTGGTTTTTTTGGTCGAGTTCGAGAGTTTATTTGATTTGTTCAGAAAAAATTGATTTTAGATTTAAATTTTAAATTTAAACTATACAAATACAAAATTTGATTCCTTTGAAAAGTTGGATAGTTTGGATTATGAATAATTTGCAAAAATTGAAGGTACAAAGGGTATAAAATGTTTAAAGATTGTGAAGAAAGAAATGAAAGAATTTGTATAAAACGACATAAAACAATTAAAAACATAAGGTTAATATCAAATTATTTTTTGAGTCATTTTATTTAATTATTGATTGAATACTAATTTACTTGACATTATTATTATAATTTAAAAAAATAAACATTTATATGTATTTTAATTTATTAATTTAACTTAAAGGTTGAAATTTAAAAATAATTTAAGTATTATAATTTTTTTAAAAGTAAGTATCATATTTCCTTGGTAATTTGTAATTTTAAATTTTTTTAAATATATATATTTAAATTTTTTAGTAATTTAATTTTTATTTTTAGTATTTTATATTCCTTTTTTTTTCTATATTTGTATAGTTTAAATTTAAATTTTAAAATCTAAAATATTTTTCTTAAAAAAATCATCTGCCATGTCACCAACCATTGTGGATCGCCACATCAGTATTGTGCAATGTCACGTTAACACCGTAACGGTCAACGACGAAAATCGTCGGTCAAATGGCCACATTAATTTGTTTTCTAAGTTTAAAAGTCACATTAGGTGGAAAAAAATGACAAAGGCACATTGATTTTTTTTAAAGTACGAGGACGTCACTTACCCTTTTACTTAAATTTTTTTAATATAATTTCTTGATAGTTGTATACAACCCATGTTCGTATAAGTTTAGTGTCTTGGTTACTGGTGAAAAAAAGATTAGAGTGTTGGTTATTGATGTTATGTTTTAAAAAAAATAAAAAATATTTTTTAAAAATAAATTTTATTTTTTTAGGATCAAAATATTGCAAGAGCTTGTAAATATAAAAAGTTAAATTGTTAAATTATTTAAAATAAAGATTAAATAAAGTGAATGAATAAACTTTAAGAGTTAAATCTGTTGTTATACCAATTAAAAATAAACAACCTCATCATTTCCATTAACTATTGGAAGGATGACCACATTGAAACTAATTTATAAAGTTAGTGATTATATTTGCAAAAACAAGTATCCATTGACTTAAATAGAGTCAACCCTATAATTTGGTGACTAATGTGATAGTCTACCCTAATATTAATAATAAACAATTAATTGATGAGATAATATCATGTAGGTCCTTGAAACTAATTTATTCATTGTATAAAGTCTCTGGGTATTTGAAATAAACTAATTTATAAACTAATTCATATTTGATGGATGAGCTAAACTAAAAAGCTTTACAAAATATGAGAAATCTTCTGCATTTGTATTTGTTCAAGAAAGTTGCATGAATTCTTTATTGTTCTGTCTCAAACCTTTATGACTGTAGGGCATGGCATGATGTGCACCAAGCTTAGGAAGATTGTTGATAGAATTGTTAAGATATTTCCGGAAATTGAAGCTGCTCGACCGAGATCCTCCTCAGGCATAAAGGCACTGTGCTCGCTGAATGGTGCGATCGAGAGAGCAAAGTTACTTCTTCAGTACTGCAGTGAATCCAGCAAACTGTATCTGGTATGTTTCTTGTAATTAATTACTTTTGTGATTGTAAAGTAGGCCTTTTGGTTGATTTCTCTGCAATTACTTTCAGGCAATAACGACCGATGCCATAGTCTCGAGATGTCAAAAAAAGAAGAATTTGTTTGAACAATGTTTATGCCAAATTCAGAGTATGGTTCCAGTTATGCTGGCTGATGAGGTTTGTCAAATTACATGCCTTATTAATCTTCTATTTGCGCTTCTTCTTTTACCAGCAATTTCTTGTATTTTCATTCTTCTATTCTCTCAAACAAATGGCCAACATGAGTAACCTTACTGTCAAATAAATTATTTTAGTTTTTGGATGACTTCTTTTCATGATGCCCCTGTTGTGTCTTCAAGCTGATATCGAAATGTTACTGCAGATCTCTTGAATTGTCGATGATCTAGGAGCTGCAAATTTTGTCCCTGATAAATTTGAGGAAGAGGCCGGGAAAGTTATACGCGAATTACTCCAGCAAGGAACTGCGGCATCGGATTCAATGGAACATGCCGAAATGAAAGCTCTTCAAATTGCAGCATCAAGACCTCATACATATTGATAGAGAAAAGATCTATAAAGAAGTTCCTCAAAAGATCCAGTGAAAGATATCAGAAAAAGAAAAAGATCTTGAAATATCTTTTATATATGTTGAGGAAGTATGCTAACTTGATTATCAGTGCGCAGACAGAGCCTTTGCAGTAAATACTCACTCTTGCCGAAGCTGAATCTCAAACCAAGTATAGGCAGTATGATGCTCGATCGGAAACGTTAAATCTAGCTATAATACCTCCTGAGGAATTCAAGTGCCCCATATCTTCGAGATTGATGTATGATCCTGTTGTCATTGCTTATGGACAAACATTTGAAAGGACTTGGATCCAGAAATGGTTTGATGATGGTAATGACACATGCCCTAAAACCGAGACGAAACTAGACCATCTATTGTTGACCCCAAATGTTTCCATGAAGGACCTGATCACAAAATGGTGTAGGAAATATGGAATCACCATTCAGGACCCAAGTATCCAACCGGACAAGCTTTGTTCATTGGAAAGTTCTTCCACTTCCATAGCTAGTTTCGGCAGTTCTACGAATAATCTTCGCTTTCCATTAGACATCAGCAGTATATCACTTGAATCTTTAGATACTAGTTATACTTCGGATGGATCTCGGAACAGGATTGAAGTTGGCTCGAGTTTGATGCCTGAGCAGAGGCAGACCGGATAAGACCTTGGGCAGTATCAATCTCTTGGCAAAACAAGCGTGATTGATTTAGAGTGTCTTTCTGGCCTTGCCAAGCTTGATCGAGAATCACAATGCAAGATGATTCAAGACATGAAAAACCATTTCAAATGTAATGATCTAGATTATCTTTCTTTGATGTCCAAGAATTTCATCGAACCTTTGATTGAATTTTGGAGCAGTGCTAATGGTTTGCATGATATAAGAGCACAGAGAGCTGGATTTCAGTTGTTATCAACATTTCTGAGCAAGAACAGGTAATTATCATTCCATGTGCATCTGCGGCTACTAACATTTCAGTTGTCATTAGATTTGTGACTCTTTTCACTGTTTTCCGAGCTTCTTGCAGGAACGGCACACGACACTTAAACGATGATGCATATTTATGCTGTCATTGCTTATTGACTCGGAAGTAACTCAAGAGGTTCTCGACATTATGTTAGTATTGTCTGAACATAGCAGTTGTGGGTCTAAGATATCTGCATCTGGTGCTCTTGTTTCCATGTTAAACATTCTTGAATCGAGCATCAAAGATTTCCAGAAACAAATCCTCAAAATTGTCACACCCCAACTTAGGATCTAAAATTTTCTTAAAATTTATTTTGAGGACTAAATTAAAATTTTAACTAAATTAGGGGACCAAAATAAAATTTTGATTAAATTTGAATCCAAATAAAAAAAGAAACTAAAAATAGAATATCTATAATGTAATTATATCATTTTTCCTAAATGTGGGTTTAAAAGCCCAAAATATCATAAACTTTACCCTTCTCCTCTCTCTCTCTTCAACCTTTCCTCTTTTAGTATGAAATCTTTAATCGACATTTTGTCGTCAATCGTTGTTCTGTTTTCGATACCTCCCACACTATCGTGTTTCTTGCGTCATCTCGAGTCCACCGGTGTCCATCTTGTGTCCTTTGCTAACAACGTGTGAGGGGTGAGAAAGAATAAGTTTACGACGTTGCGAAATCGAGCTCTCTGTCGTTCACCGTAGTGAATCAAACTTGGTAAGTGTCTCAAAACCTCTTAAAATGCATATAGAAAATTTTTCGTAATTTTTTCGACCCCTGAAGGCTCCGCACACGCTTGCGTGTGGGGAAGGTCAACTGCCTGGGGGGCTTCTAAAAGCACGATCCGACCCGACCCGACCTGTCTGCACGATCCGACCCGCCCGTCCGACCTGACCCGGTCCAACCCAAACCAAACCGATCAGCCGTTGACCGTTGACCATATGTTGACTGTTGGCCGCCATTGACTTTTTTTGAAAACCTCCATCTTGACGTTTTTCGATGTCCTGGGTCCGATTTTGCGATTCATTTTGCCAAATCCTGATTCGAAAGCCCCGAATCGAGCCTGTTAACCCAAAAATACTTAGTATTTTTAGCATTTTTTATTATTTATTTGAGGTTTGAATATGAAATTAATTCGAGAATATTTTTTTTATGAAGGTGCGTGTGTTTCTCCCGACTAAGGGTCGATTAGATCTGATGCTTCCCGTCTGTCAGATCCGCTCGATCCGCATTCTTCGAGAGTTACTCGTAGGTTCCCGTAAATTATTTAAATAGAGGTTATTATTATTCATATTAGGAATCTGATATAAATTTTTTGATTCGTAGGATCTAGCACTGCCGCTGATCGTGATGGGAAGACTCTGTAGTAGGCTTCCTTATCAGATTACTCAGACCGATACATGTGTGTTTCTTGATGGTGTTACATTACTATTTTAAACTATTTATCTAACCTGTTTTAGATTTCTGATGGTACTGAATATTTTTACGACACAATACCTAATTTTCTTAATATTATTTATCTGATATCTGATTTACTGTATATTTTTTATATGATCTATGATTACTATATTTCTGTATCTGATTTCTGAGTATGAAATATTTTCATGTTTTAATGAATTAAACTATCATTTTCACTCGAATACATACATGTTTATTACTGTCATTAGGGGTATTATTGGAGAAAGTATATCAAGCCTAGTCTATGACTTGTAAGACCTTACTGCAGACTCCTCTGCTTTGTGCTCAGGGTAAGTCCTTACTGCAGGTCCTTATGCTATATGTATAAGGCCCTTACCGAGTGTACTGATGGGTATATGGTTATGAGGAACCTACACATTTTGGTGATCTGATGGGGGTAGTGTTAATATTTTTAAAGCATGTTTGATGAACTATTTTTTTACTGAAGTATTTTATCTGTATGTTTTTATGTAAATTTTAACATTTTTAAGATAGTAGGAGACTGTAAATTAGTAGACTTGGCATCAGGAGAACCGACTACTCTAATTTTTGTACCATTGTATATCTCTATATACCTTTTTGTTACACTTTGGGGACACATGTTTTTGCTACTGTCTTAATATATCTATATTACCGATATTTTGTTCTGTATGTGTGTTTTATATGATTTTCCGATATATATATATATATGTTTATCGTATGAATCTTTCTTATAGCTAAGTTCATATTATACAATTATATAGAATTTTAACGTTGTTTTAAATATAAAAAGAATTTCCGAATACTATATATAACAGTCTAGATTTTTTCATAACGTCTAGGTCGGGTTTAGGGTTACAAAATTTTTGCATAAACTGTCCTCCTCGATCACCAATATTTGTTCCGATTTGGTGTTTTTAGAGTGTTTCCCGAAACTTGTTACATACTTACAAGACACCACACTTGCGAGGCACTGCGTAGTAGTGTTGAGAAACTTGTGCAGTAACCAAGAGGCTAGGACTTGGATCACTCGAACATCGGGCTGCATTGCTTCTATTGCTGCGGTACTCGAGACCGGTGGTCACGAGGACCAAGAGCATGCGGTGGCTATTCTCCTTATGTTGTGCTCGCAGAGTATTGAATACTGTCGCTCGGTGATGGATGACTGTTGTATATTTCCTCTCCTTTTTGATTTATCAGTTAACGGAAGCGAAAAGGGAAAGACAAGTGCAATGGAATTGCTTCGGCTCCTTAGGGATACAAAACATGATAATGGTGATGATGATGAACAACACAAATGCTCTAACTCCAACGACGTCGAATACGAAGATGCTAACGACTATTCCAGACAAGATGTCTCGTAAGACATTGTTTGGAGTGAAATTACCAACGTTCGCGAGATCCAGTGCACCAAAAAAGAAGAAATGAAACTGGGATTTTACTGCTCTGTCAATATTATGGTTGACAAATCTTTACCTGATAAGATGTTTTACTCTTTCCAGGGAGAGATTTGCTTTCTGGGATTTGGCAACGCTATCTTCATTCTGTAGATAAAAATATAGACAATTTGCTGTTAATTGTCTTGATTCTAATTAAGATTCCCAAACAAAATACAATTCAGATTGCACGATGCACTGAAAAGCTAGCAATCAACCAGCAAAGTCCGTACAAGAAAAGCTTCCATCCGAATACAAATGCTAGTACTGAAATACAAGAAGCATTACAGAGGAGAAAGCTGTACATCTCACCCACAAGCTACCATTTACAGGCTGTTTTTGCTGGCTTGCAATAAAGCTGATGATACTAATCCATGGCAACACCAATGATACCAATCTCCAATCATTCACAAGCTGGTTTGGTGTCAAAGCTGCTAAGACAGATTGCAAAGGCTTGGAAAGCGGATAGGGGGTATCGATAATCCATGGTGAAGATGTCCTTGCCAATTTTTCCAAACTGTAAGATTACCTTCTCTTGATTTTCAGGTGATACATTATGCGCAGGCTCAACAGCTGCAACAAGCTGGAAATTCTTAACAGAGGCCACCGTCACACGACCCTGAAATTGAGGCACCAGCACTGTAACTGTTCATGCCATCTAGGAGCCTTGTTTTTAAGGGTTAACGGCTCTCCCGAGCCCAGGGAAAATAAAGGTGTGACTGCCAGGCCTGGGGAGCCGGTCTCTGTCAGTGGTCCTTTTCCTTTTGAACTAGGTAAGGGAGAAAGCTGGTCGTTGAAGGATTGCTGCAATGCCAAAGGTGTTGGGGCAGTGCCTCCTTCCTGAATAGCAGAGACAGGAATTGAATGCAAAATGCAAGTCATTCTCCTCGGTCCTCGGGTTCGCAGAACATTGAGCTCATAGGTAATGGCACCTATGCTGTAGTTGCATGCAGGTAATCTCGGGGACACCTGCTTAGAGTGGAATCTCCGATGGGTAATCAATGGGATCATTGAGTCGCACGGAGTTTGACTGTCATAAATGGTGAACTTGGTACCCAAAAAGTTAGACCTGAAAGGAAACTCGCAATGTCACCCTTGGCATCAAGCTAGTGTAATCAAGGAAACATAAGATATCAAATTGCAAGACTTGCCTTAGTTTACCAGCATACGAATAGCTGGCCCTAGCAAAATCATCAGCAGCCAAAGATATAACGAAGTCTGTGCATGTTGCCCTTCTGACTTTTCTTGCTGCCAAAAGCAATTTATGAGTCTCTCCTTCGGCTGTAATCAAAGCAGCGACACAAGTTGATACATATAAAATAGTGAGCAAGCTTCATATTATCGTACTTGAAGAATCTTGAAAATGGTAATATCATAGCCCCATTTGGCCATACCCATGTCTGAATATATCTCATATATTAATGCTTCAAGAAAAAAGATAAATAAATAACCAGTTTACAAGAAACACAAAGGACAATATAAACGAGATGACTTACATGGTACCAGACCATAGAACAAAAGATATGTAGAAGTTGCTCTGTCCCTTCTAATATAGCATTGTATCGGAGACTCACGAGGACCGGGCTGTTCATGAGCACAAAGCAGGTATAAAAAATTAGACTTAGCTTAATATGCATGCATTTGAAAGTTCTTAATATACAACAACCACCCAATGATCATTCCATGATGGAAATGTCACAACAAGGCATATTGAATTGTCAGCAATTAGTAAATTCTTGACATAGATGCATGTTGTTGATGGTCTTTTCAGAAGAAGGGTAAATGAACCTACAAACAGTAGAAGTAGAGGGGCACAGGAGTAGGTACTCCGAAACATGCTCTAGTTCTCAAGTCTGCAAATATTGGATAGAGCTCTTCATTGCTACTCCGATATTTGCCGACTCAAACCAGAGCACGCCCAAGAATACCAGCTCTGGTTTCCTCCTAACTTTATTCAATCTCTTGCAGCTTCATTTACCCTTCATTCAAATAGACCGAAACACACACAACTAAGTTTTTTTTTTCTCCCCGTAATGTAAAATTAGCTAAAATCTATACATTTTGGGATCAAAATGGCAACTTTCCAATAATAGTATAACCTGCTTCAATGAGATTGGAAACGTTAGCCTTCCGCATTGCTCAGGAGTCTTCACAATCTCCTTTGTAATTTCCCTCCAAGACCTACAAACTGCAGCACAAAAAACAACAGCAGCTCGAGCAGGCCAAGCTGTTTCACTCTCTTCCACCCTATGGATGATATCTAAGAGCAACTCTGGCGGCAGATTCGCCCAAGGGCATTGCTCGACGCATTCGGATTCCACCGGTGGCTGATCCTGAACCACATGGGATCGAGTCCGGCTACGCCAAAGCTTGCTCTCCCCACCTCTCTTTGATATGTTCCCAATACCATCTTTCATTTCCTTTAACTCTCGCATCATACTCTTTAGTGACATATTTTATAAGCATACCAAATCCTATCTCTCAATATTCAACTGCAAATATAATAATATAACATTAAAAACACCAGAAATAAATATCTTTTGTCAATCATTCATATCTCAGCTAAACTAAAAGCAAATTTCTATGAAATCGAACTTCCATAGACCAAAATCTTCAAACCTTAATAACAATTAATACCCAGAAACTAAAAGAGGGAAAACCCAAAGATCAAAATCTTCAAACTTTAATAACAAATAATACCAAGAAACTAAAAAAAGGAAACCCCAAAGATCAAACAGCCAATAATGACGTAAAAACACACAAAAATTAATAACTTTTCACCTAAACAAAAAGTTAAAGAAATGTGGACAAACCAGTTCTAAGCCCACCGGTTCAAATCAACCGAAAACAGAACCAGCTCAGATTCATCTCCAAACGACACACGGTTTAATCAATACCACAAACTAATATGAAAAATCAGTTAACAGTGAAAGAAATTAATAAAAATGCCTTTTTGGTGAGAAAAAAAATGCCAACTTCTACTTTTATGAGTGGGAATCTTAGATGTCCACGTCAATAGTAACCCCTACGCCACCGCCTTAACCGCCGTCAGCGCCGGCATTCTAACAGCCAATCACCCGCTCTTAGGATGATATTTGGGTCTTATCACCAGCACTAATGATTTTTGTGAGTTAAAAAAAATGCGTGATGACTAACACACGTGGCAATCAGCAAATCAAGTGTTTCGGGAGATACGTCTTTTCCTAACCATCTGATCAGCATTTGATGGATTTGGAACATCTGCTTTTCAAATCAATTTCTCCTTTTATTTACCAATTTTATAAAAGGGTAAACTACAATCAAGGTCACTGAATTGTGTGTTTTGTAACAAACAAATCATTTTAGAAAAAAATATTAAAAAAATAACTCAATTAAAATAATGTTATAAACATGTCATCTCGTTATTAAAATTAAAACGGGCGTCTAATGTATCTTTATATAATAATATTTTTAATTTCCAAAATCTATACATTTTATCAATTATGTCTTAATTCAAAATAATTCAATAAATTTAATCTTCATATTTAAAAATTCTATCAATTTTATCTTTTATTACGATACTGACAAACCAAACGAGAGTATAAAATCAAATTAGTTAGATAACTGTATTTTTTCATAAAACAATAACAAACTACTGTTAAATTGTTATTATACCAAAAAATGACATAATAATAATATAACATTCATGACAAAAGAATACTTATTTTAGGAGAATAGTACATATTAAAATAACAACATTTTAAATATAAAGAATTAAATTTATTAAATTACTTCAAAATAAAATCAAAATAATAAATTATACAAAATTTAAAAGTTAAAATATTAGTATATCATACCATAACATTATCTCATCTATAAATATTTATCTCAAGATATAAAAAGAAAATTGAATTAGACATGTATATATACAAACAATGTAGAAAATAATGAAAAAGAATAGTTAAAATCCAAAATAATATTTTACCTTGTCCTCAAGTAATCTTCTTGCGGGTGAACCGCCATAATCATCGGTGACGTAGAAATTCTAAAATACAACTCGTTAATATATGATTGAAAAACAATAAAAATTAGTTGTAATTAAATTTTTTATTGAAAACGTAACTTTTTAGTTTTGACAAAATAATGTTTTATATTAAAATGAAAATATTATTATTTTTCATAATATTTTTTATTGCAACTGACAATGTTACATTTCTTATAATATTTTCAATTGTAACCTTTAAACTCCTTGTAATATAATTTTTCAATTATGGAAAAATATTATAAAATTGTATAACTTTTAAAGTTAAACAAGATAATATTTTATGTTGAAAATCATAATAAATTAATTTTAAATTAGATTATCACACAACGTAACTACCATAAAAGTGGTGAAGTCCCATTTTCATTGTTTTTGGTGGAAAGCAATTTCTAAACAGCTCCATGAAAAATTAATGGAAGGGGACAAATCATAATGAGATATGGAAGATAAAGATGGTCTATATGGATATAAGTTGGTTTAAGTAATGATAGTTGAGTTTAATGGTATGATAGGGGCTTAAAATATGAGAATTGAGTGAAGAGATGATGATTTTCGGGTTTAAACAGTAAAATTATGGGTTTTACAGATTAAACAGGGGGAACAGATACCCCCTGGGGGTACCGATTCCCCCTAAAGAAAAAATGGAATTTTGGTTCATTAAACTAGCTTAAGCTATTAACATCAAGCTTAAGGTTTAGGCTTCTGATAATTGGAAATTATGTTTATGTAGATATTGAGCCTAAACAAGTTCCAGAATAATCAAAGAATTAGGATCGAATCAAAGCAAGGCTAAGGCGCGTGCAATTTAATTTGTACTTAGGTTATTGAACAAACATTGGCTAGCGATGAGTTAGTGACGGAGTTACTGTGGTAAGAAGTGACTCCTAAAATATTATTCGATTTGTGAGTGATATGATGCTTATGTGGCATGAGTGTATGTGATATATATATTATTGCATATGTTACATGAATTGTGTGAATACATGTTAGTGTGGTAAGCTATGTGAAGTGGTATAAATAATGTATGAGATTACATAAGTTATATGATATGAGATAAGACAGACATATGTGGTTATATGAGACATGATAAGAAAAATAGGAGAAAAGGAATATGAGATATGTGAAAGTGAATATATGTATACAAGACATAACATACATGCTTACATAAAAACATGAGAAATGATATAAGTCATATGAAACGATCTACATGAATACATGCACTTGTGATACATGTGATGTGATATGAGATATATGCTTACACATACATATGGTATGTGATAGAAGACAAAGAAATATGTGATCATATGAAATGTGATAAAGAGCTATGTGAAATAACAAGTGATATGAAATGTATAAATGATAATGTGTTGAAAATATTTTGATATTTCGATATAACAAACTAAGTTTAAATGAATTTTAAGATTTTACAAATGATTTTCTAAAGTATATTCGATTCAATTAATCGAATATCAAATTATTACTCCAAGTCCTTCAAGATCATTTCAAACCTTCCTAAATGTGTAAAATTGTGTTTTATACTTAAACTATTTTGAAACAATTTTCGCAAAGTATTTTGAACCAAAATCAAGCCTAAAATAAAATTTTCAAAGTGATGCACTGATGCACCAATCCATGCATCGATGCACCATGGAATTAATTGAACATCGAATGCATTTTATGCATCGATGCACATACCATGCATCGATGCACAAGACCATGCATCGATGCACTCAGGCTATTTCAAAACATCAAATGCATTTTATTCATCGATGCACTCTAAGTGCACCGATGCACTGAGAGTCCAACGGTCAAAATATTTGAATTTTACACTTGATGCAACGATGCACCTAGGGTATTCATCGATGCATGAGACGTTTCTAACCATTAATATTAAATGTTTTCACACTTAAACGACTCTATTGACTCCACTAAGCATCCCCGACGTTCAGAATTATTTGAAGGTGAATTTAAACAAGCTTAGAAGCCATTGATCAAAAACAAGAAACAACAAGCAACTAGAATCAAGAGAGAATCAAAGAGAAAGCATCAAACCTCAAGTTTGAACATTTCAAGCCTATTTTTTATTCAATATTCATTTTGCTTTCAAGAACACTACTTGTACTCAATTGTATTCATTTTTAGTGTTCTTTTCTTTGTTCTAGAATTGTGCAAACAATCTACCTTGTGAGGATTTCCTTATAAGTTTGCAAATTTGTAATATTCTCTTTGAGAAAGAGTGTTCTCAAGAATTGGGGTATAATCTTGAGGGTGTTGTAAGGTTATCTCTTTGGCCTCAAAAGAAAGAACAAATTAGTGAATTTGTTAGAAAATCCTTAGTGTGGATAGATAAGGTAGTGGACGTAGACTTTGGTTGAGAAAGTCGAACCACTCTAAATCGCTGTGCAAATCTTTTCAATTTTCTGCAAAAGCTTCCACCAGATTTTTATTTGCCAATTCACCCCCTCTTGGCCAATTCCGTCGATCGATTAACTCAACAATTGGTATCAGAGCCTAACTCATTTGAATGTTTAATCACCTCTTGAGTCGATTCGGGAAGAGTTACATCGATAATCAAAGTCATCAATGCCTCCACTTTAAACGTCGACTCCGGTCTCGATTCGATGCCCGTCAACAAGCCTCCTTTCTTCAATGTGGCTAATTATGCCTATTGAAAGAATAGGATGATGTATTTCATTCAAGATAGTGACATGGGAGCATAGAATATTATAGAAGAAGAATATATCAAGCCTCTCACTCATCCAAGATTGTGGAGTGAATGAGAGACAAGAATGCTCCAACTCAACTCCAAAGCCATCCATATCATATTGTGTGCTCTTGGACTAGATGAATATGGAAGAGTTTCATCTTGTACAACCGCCAAAGAAATATGGGATAAACTACAAGTCACTCATGAAGGCATCGACGAGGTAAAAGAATATAAAATTAGTCTTCTAACAGATAGCTATGAAAATTTCAAGATGAAACCAAATGAAGATATCAAAGCTATGACAGATAGATTCTCAACGATTGTCAATGGTATCAAATCATATGGAGAGATCATACCAAATGAAAAGCTTGTGAGGAAGTTAGTTTACTCACTTCTAAAATCATGGAAATCCAAGAAGACTGCAATCATCGAGGCTAAGAACCTAAAGTCCTTAACTCTTGAAGAGCTAATCGATTCCCTCTTCACTCATGAAATGATGCTTGAAGATGAGGTGGACCTCGATAAGATTGACGAGACACCAAAGGAGAAAGAGAAGAAGAAAAACATTGGAGTTGCTCTCAAATCCACAAAAGATGAGAGTGATTCGGATGAATATGGCGATGACGAGGAAATGCATTGTTTGCCAAACGGTTCAAAAAAATGATGAGACCTTACCGAGGAAGAAAATTCAAACGAAATGAAGGCCTAAAAAATGAACCAAAAGATAATGACCCTATCATTTACTATGAATGCAAAAAGCTGGGGCATGTAAAATATGATTGCCTACAATTAAAAAGAAATGGTCAATAAAAAAATAAGCACAAGGCTCATGTGGCTACATGGAGCGATGAAGAGGGTTCCGATGAAGAGGAACAAGAAGTAGCAAACTTGTGCTAGATGGCATTCGGGGAAGATTCTAAGGTAACCTCTAACTCATCTGAATTTGATGATTTATCTTATGATGAGCTATTAGAGGAATATAATGGGTTGGCTTCGGATTATGAGAAATTGTTTAAAATAAAAATGATGTTTCAAAATTGAAAATAAAATAAACTCATATCCAAAACCAACAACGATCTTGAAAGTAAAATCAAAGATTTGCAAATCAAACTAGAAGAGTTTGAAAAGAAAAAATTGGATTTGCAAAATTTACTTTCAAAGGTCAATGATGATCATCAAAAGAAAATTGATGATCTTAAAACTTCTTTTGATAAAGTTAGAACAAAACGTTTTGAAAATGGAGAAAATTCAAAATCCAACTTTGTTAGAAAAAGTTTTAAAAACTACAATCATAGAGGTCCCCGAAGAACCTCTAATGGAAAATCGTTAGAAATATATGAGTTCCTAAAGAGCTCATTACTACTAAAGATAAGGATATCCTACACAAATGGATACCTAAGGGGGCTAGGATTTTGGAAACTAATGAATATGGACCCAAAAGAATTTGGGTACCAAAAATTAGAAATTAATCTATGTTTGTAGGGAAAGGAGCATTGCTACAAGGCACGAGAAACAAATTCAAACTCATGGTACCTTGATAGTGGATGCTCAAGACACATGATCGGAGACAAAAACCGGTTCATAGAACTTAACGCCAAAAATGGAGGAGAAGTGATTTTTGGTGATAATTCAAAAGGTCACATCGAAGGTATAGGTACTATAGGTAATACATCTTCCATACAAATTAAAAATGTTTTATATGTGAATGGATTAAAGTATAATCTTTTAAGTATTAGTCAATTATGTGATAAAGGATTCAATGTCATATTTGAAACCAATGGTTGTAAAGTATTGACATTGCATCTAATCGAATTATGTTTGTTGGTCATAGAATAGGAAACATATACATGGTGCATTTAGACTATATTGATATGACTAATTTATGCCTAGTTGCTAAGGATGAGCATGATAGTTGGTTATGGCATAGGAGACTAGGACATGCTAGTATGAGTGTTTTGCAACAGTTAATTCAAGGTGATTTAGTTCGAGGGTTGCCTAAACTAAAATTTGATAATGATAAAATCTGTGATGCTTGTGCTAAAGGAAAACAAAAACGAGTTTCTTTTAAATCCATTAATGATGTATCAACTAGTAGAGTATTACAATTGATCCATATAGATCTTTTTGGGCCAACTAGGACTACTAGCTTGGGTGGAAAATAATATGCATTTGTCTTGGTAGAGGACTATTCTATATATACTTGGGTTCTATTTTTAAGTACTAAAGATGAAGCATTAGAAAAATTCATCACGTTTTCAAAAGTAATCCAAAATGAAAAAGGTTACTCTATAACTAATGTTAGGAGTGATCATGGAACTGAATTTGAAAACCTTGAATTTAGTGAATTTTATGATTCTAAAGGTATTAGCCATAATTTTTCAGCACCTAGAACCTCTCAACAAAATGGAGTTGTTGAGAGGAAAAATCGAACTTTAGAAGAAATGGCTAGAACCATGCTTTGTGAAAACAATTTGCCAAAATATTTTTGGGCGGAAGCCACAAATACCGCTTGTTATGTTATTAATCGAGTAATGATTAAGCCTATTTTAAAGAAAACTCCATATGAAATTATCAAAAATAAAAAGCTAACATTAGTTATTTTTATCCTTTTTGATGTAAATGTTTTTTTAAACTACGGTAAAGACA
Organism: Hibiscus syriacus; assembly: GCF_006381635.1. Lineage (NCBI taxonomy): Eukaryota > Viridiplantae > Streptophyta > Magnoliopsida > Malvales > Malvaceae > Hibiscus > Hibiscus syriacus. The sequence continues at coordinate 16,915 of NW_024063072.1, read as the reverse complement.
GTCTTAGCAAATTTGATGCTAAAAGTGATGAATGAATTTTTCTAGGCTATTCCTTAAGTTCTAAAGCTTATCGAGTATTTAATAAAAGAACTTTAGTTGTAGAAGAGTCTATACATGTTGTTTTTGATGATAATCTCCTTCCGAGGAAGGATTCTTGTTTGAATGATGATGTAGGTATTATAAATACAAATGACGTTAGACATGACGTTGGAGAATCATCATCAAAGGAAGAAACGAAAGAAGAGGAAACTCATGATCCTCTCGACAATCCAACTATTGAAGGAAGGGAAGTATCTTACCCAAGAGAGTACAACTATGTCAAGGATGGTGAAATCATAGGTGATCCATCCAAAGGAGTAACAACTCGATCTTCTCTTAGAAATATTTGTAATTATGTTGCATTTATCTCATACATAGAGCCTAAGAATATTAAAGAAGCATTAAATGATGAACATTGGATTATGGCTATGCAAGAAGAGTTAAATCAATTTGAGAGAAGTAAAGTATGGACATTAGTTGAAAGGCCTAGTGATAAATCTACTGTGGATACTAGATGGGTGTTTAGGAATAAGCTTGATGAGAGTGGTAATATAGTGAGAAACAAGGCTAGACTTGTTGCTCAAGGGTATACTCAAGAAGAGGGCATAAACTATGATGAAACATACGCTCCCGTAGCTAGGATGGAAGTAATTAGAATGTTATTAGCATTTGCATGTTTTCATTAATTTAAATTGTATCAAATGGATGTTAAAAGTGCATTTTTAAATGGTTTTATAAAAGAAGAAGTGTATGTGGAACAACCTCCAGGTTTTGAAGATTCAAAATTTCCAAATCATGTTCTTAAATTGACAAAAGCACTTTATGGTTTAAAACAAGCTCCAAGAGCTTGGTATGAAAGATTGCCAAACTTTAATTGAAAAAGGTTTTTCAAAAGGGAAGGTTGACACTACATTGTTTTTAAAGCATAAAGGTAAAGATTTATTAGTAGTTCAAATTTATGTTGATGATATAATATTTGGTTCTACTAATGATATTCTTTGCCAAGAATTTTCTAAGCTAATGCAAAGTGAATTCGAAATGAGCATGATGGGGGAGCTCTCATTTTTCTTGGGACTCCAAATCAAGCAAAGAAAATATGGCATCTTCATCAATCAAGCTAAGTACGTCAAAGATATGCTCAAGAAGTTTAGACTGGAAAATGGCAAACCTCATGACACTCCAATAATCTCTTCAACAAAGCTTGACTTAGATGAAGGAGGTAAATGTGTAGATGTTAAATTATATAGGTCAATGATTAGATCTTTACTTTATCTAACTGTAAGCAGACCGAACATTATGTTTAGTGTTTGCTTATGTGCTAGATTTCAATCATGCCCTAAGGAATCACATTTTCTAGCTGTTAAGAGAATCTTTAGATACCTTAAGGACACTCCTAGTTTAGGTCTTTAGTATCTTAGAGACTCTAGCTTTAGCTTGCATGCCTTTTCTGATGCGGATTATGGAGGATGCAAATTAGATAGGAAAAGCACCTTCGGTACTTGCCAATTCCTTGGAAATATGCTGATTTCTTGGTTTTCAAAGAAACAAAATTGTGTTGCATTATCTACCACTTAAGCGGAATACATTTCAGTCGGTAGTTGTTATGCACAAGTTTTATGGATGAAACAACAACTTTTTGATTATGGAATTGAAGTAAGTACTATTCCTATCAAGTGTGATAATACTAGTGCTATTTGTCTCACTAAAAATCCCATCCAACACTCTAGAACTAAGCATATTTAAATAAGACATCACTTCATTAGAGACCATGTCCCTAAGGAAGATGTAGTTCTAGAATTTGTTGATACTTTGCACAATTAGAGGATATTTTTACAAAGCCTTTAGACAAGGAAAATTTGGACACTTAAGAGAGAATTAGGTTTAACCAACCTATCTTCACTTAGTGTTTAAAATAATTTTAACACTTTTAAGAATAAATGAAAAATGCTTATAATAATAATTTTTTATTGCATTCTATGCTATTAGTTAGGGGGAGTTTATGTTATTTGGTGAAAATTAATTTTATGTTCAAATGTAGTTTAAGGAATAATTTGATTGATTGAACATGATTAATTTTCAATATATGAGTTACCAAAACCACTAGAGCTAATTAATTTAGCATTTTGAGTGTTTAAAATGGATTTTCGACATTTTTGTGCTTAATGCATCGATTCACTTAACAATGCATCGATGCATCCCTTTGAATGTGCATCGATTCATCTTGCCGATGCATGCCTTGAATGTACATCGATGCACAGGGTCATGCATCGATGCATCCGTCGGGTTTTAGGTTAAAAAGGCTTATTTTCTCATTTGTTTCAAAACCTAAAACTAAACTCTCTTAACCGTTCGCCTCCTCTCTCTTTCCTACTCTCAAAATTGCTCCAAATCCTTGGTTTTTGATCGGAATCTTTGAGCTTTCAACTCCTAATCCTGCTTCAATCATTAATTCGTGCAAAACATCAATACATCCCTCTCAATCGAATTTTCAAGGTAAACTTTTCTAAAAACTCATTTTATCAATTTTCGATCTTAGGGCTAGTTTTGATTAGTTCTAGGATGAACATTATATCAGTCATTGGTTATATGATGATTCTAAACTATATTTTACAACAAATTTCATAAAAAACACACAGTTTTTCAAAATTTTATTTGAAATTCGAAATTAAAAAAAATTATTTTCGAAAATCATTGATGTTTTTGACTTCATTATATTGTTTTTATGAAAACTATATGTATTGCAATATTTCCAATGATATTTTCAAATAGTTTTCAAAACTTTACCCATTAGGATTGTTTTAGAGAACCTTGATTATTGCAGACTCAATTGAGTTTTGGGATTGATTATTGTGCATACATGTTTTTCAATTTGCAGGTTATCTATTTCTTTCCTTTTTCCAATCTTTAAATCATGTCAAATCCCAAACGTCCTAGGTCTTCTTCGAGTCGGTCAAACCAAAATCGTCCTCCCGTTCCTCCACCACAAAATCCAAACAATCCTTAAAAGACCATAATTAATACATGTTTTAATATGCCTGAACGTCGGAGAGAAGAATTTTACCATAGGTACATGGATTCTTTCTAATCTTATAGAATTAGGGAAGAACGTATTCCATCTCTACAAGTCATGATAGACTTTAAATTTGAATACCTCCTGATTCTTAGAACATGGAAGTTTGATAAACTATTTTCTCTTAGACATGTCGTCTTTCATCAATTAGTCCGTATTTTCTATTCTAATGCGGTCTGTATTCAAAATGAAACTCAATGTGGAACTATACGAATTAGATCCTACCTTTTAGGACAATATATTCTTATTGATTCCGCAACTATAGCTTCAAAATTTGGGTTAGATGACAATGGTGTATATGACGAAAAAGAAACTGTGGAATATCCATATCTCCCAAACGCTAGTGTTAGTACCCTTCGATCTCATCACGATTGTTTTCTTCATTTAATGATCTTGTGGTGGTTTCGACCATCCGCGGGTAGGTACTCCACTCTTCGTGCTAGGGATTTATGGTGGATGTATTGTATTAAGAATAAGATCAAAATATAAATCTTCCACAGATTATCTTTAGTGTGCTAGTCGATACCGTAAACATTATCCCATCCAAACATGTTGAAACATTAGTTTATGGTTGTCTTCTTAGCAATCTCTTTATCAAACTCGGTCTGGATATCTCTCTTGACAATCCTATTCCTCTCCAAAACCCAATCAATCTCACATCCTTGAAGAAAGCGGATTGGAAACAAGACGAGGTAACCGGTCAATGGGTTTTTAGACCCGGTAAGCAAACTCCAGGAGCTAGTTCCTCACAAGCTGCTCCTAGCTCCTCTCGTATTCCTCCTCCGGATCCGACTGCTAACGATGATCCTGAATTTCAACAGCTTATGCAAGACATCGATGATCAAGTATCCGATGATGAGCCTGCATCGGAACCAGCTCCACAAGAGGATCAAATGCCTCCATATTTTCGTTTATTTTTGGAGACATTTGATCTACGGTATGCTTCCATCGAATCCCACTTGACTGCTACTCACGAAGCAGTAAATCAACGCTTAGACACTTTGGAAGCTCGTCAGATGGAGTTTCAAAGGGAGATGCTTGCACGGATGGATGCTCTCTCTCTTGAGATGCAAGCTCGATTTCCTCCTCCGCCTCCCGATCCTTCTATGGATGACTAGGCTTATTTTATTTTGATTGTATTTGGGATTAAAACTTAAAACTTGGATTGTTAAAACATTTTGTTGTTTTTGAATTGTTTAACTATTATTGGATGTTTGAACTTTTTTATTTATTTGGTTTGATCTTTATTAGCTTCATGTTTATTATTTTTTGCATTATTAACATCTTAGTTGCATTATGACCAATTTACCATTTCGCATTTGATTTGAATATTGATTATGAACACTAATGGCTAACCTCTCTTTTGATCTTTGATCTTAGCAGCTTAAGCTATATTCAATTAAAATGTTTAATCAATTGGCTATGTTTTTCAAAGCCTTCTTTCACTCAGTTTTTGAGTCTTTTTTATTTAACAAAAAAGGGGAGAAGTGTTAAGTGTTAAAAGTTTTAAAGGGGAGAAGTGTTATAGTAAGGGGGAGTAATTTCAAAATTGATTTCAAAACTTATTTTCAAAGAAAATCTTAAAATTACTCAAGAGTTTTGTTATATCAAAAAGGGGGAGATTGTTGAAAACATTTTGATATTTCGATATAACAAACTAAGTTTAAATGATTTTCTAAAGTATATTCGATTCAATTAATCGAATATCAAATTATTACTCCAAGTCTTTCAAGATCATTTCAAACCTTACTAAATGTGTAAAATTATGTACTTACACTATTTTTGAAACAATTTTCACAAAGTATTTTGAACCAAAATCAAGCCTAAAATCAAATTTTCAAAGTGATGCACCGATGCACCAATCCATGCACCGATGCACCATGGAATTAATTGAAAATCGAATGCATTTTATGCATCGATGCATATACCATGCATCGATGCACTTAGTGCATTTGATGCATCGATGCACAAGACCATGTATCGATGTACTCAGGCTACTTCAAAACATCGAATGCATTTTATGCATCGATGCACTCTTAGTGCATCGATGCACTGAGAGTCCAACGGTCAAAATATTTGAATTTTACACTTGATGCACTGATGCACCTAGGGTATGCATCGATGCATGAGACGCTCCCAATCACTAATATTAATTTTTTTCACACTTAAACGGATCTATTGACTCCACTAAGCATCCCCAACGTTCAGAATCATTTGAAGGTGTATTTAAACAAGCTTAGAAGCCATTGATCAAAAAAAAAGAAACAACAAGCAACTAGAATCAAGAGAGAATCAAAGAGAAAGCATCAAACCTCAAGTTTGAGCATTTCAAGCATATTTTTCATTCAATATTCATTTTACTTTCAAGAACACTACTTGTACTCAATTGTATTCATTTTTGAGTGTTCTTTTCTTTGTTCTAGAATTGTGCAAACAATCTACCTTGTGAGGATTTCCTTGTAAGTTTGCAAATTTGTAATTTTCTCTTTGAGAAAAAGTGTTCTCCAGAATTGGGGTATATTCTTGAGGGTGTTGTAAGGTTATCTCTTTGGCCTCAAAAGAAAGAACAAATTAGTGAATTTGTTGGAAATTCCTTAGTGTGGATAGCTAAGGTAGTGGACATAGACTTTGGTTGAGAAAGTCGAACCACTCTAAATCGCTGTGCAAATCTTTTCAATTTTCTGCAAAAGCTTCCACCAGATTTTTGTTTGCCAATTCACCCCCTCTTGGCCAATTTCATCGATCGATTAACTCAACATAAAGCCCATGTTATGTGATATGAGAGCTAGTGGTATAGTTGACATGCCAAGAGTCGAGGGTTATAGTGGTTATTCGGGACAATACAGTGGTCCTTCGGGACAAATTTCATATGTCACTCAGTGGGACTTATACGAGCTGTGGTGACAACATTTGTGCACAACCTCAATGTACTCACATACCTTCAGGTTTTTGTAACACCCCCAACCCGTACCCGACCCGGATCCGAGTCTGAGGTGTCACATTGACTTTTCAAACTTTGACTCTTGACAAAATTCAAAGAAAATTTAAAACTTTCATTAAAATAAAAGCGGTTTATTTACATAAATCGACCAAAATAACCAAAATCGATCAGAGCATATTCAACTCAATCAATTAGTACATGCCAACTATATTCAACATAACCAAACCCATTTAAATTATCTATTTTCTGACCTGAAATCTTTGTAAGGGAGATGTTGACATGTTTTGCTCTTCTTCGCTTCTCTTATCGCTTCTGTAACCTACGTGTGAAACAATCACACGCTAAGTCTATGACTTACTGAGGCAATGAACATATATGCAAACTTTAACTAATAATCATACATGAATATTTACTATTATCATTCATACAATTCATACACTCTTACAGGTAACAAATATATATACATACGTAAATGTCATAATTATTCATATCTCTTATCTCAAGTTCCTATGATCTCTTATATTCATATCATTTATCTTGTAAACTTGTTACTATATCATCATGTAAATTAATTATAATCATTCACATATACTGTAACATGTACTCATATATGTTCTAACATAAAACACATATACAAAAGCAACTATATCATCATCTTCATGCTTATCACTATCATTGATTCCTTTTTCATATGATCTTATAATTACCATTTGTACAATCATATATCACACATAACATTTCACAAGGAAACAAACACATTATCATATCAAGATCATTTATATTATCTCTTTATTAGCCCATGATACACATATGAGAACTAAAGATATGCGAGTACATAGAGGTTGTGCACTATGCTGTCACCACAGCTCGTATAATTCCCTCAAGGGGCACTGAATATTTGTCCCGAAGGACCACTATATCCCGAAGGACCATTGATTGTTCCGAAGAACCACTATGTTCTGAATGACCACTGTTTGTCCCGAATGACCACTGATAATCCCTCGACTCTTGGCATGCCAACTATACCTCTAGCTCTCATGACACATAACATGGGCATTATCATTTATGTCATTTCACGTATTCTTATATACACATAATTCACTTATGCGTAGAACATTTTCATTTCATATCGCTTATATACTTTTTCACGTAGTCACATAGATCCATGTCATATAACATATATCCAAAGTGCATATAATTACGTAGATCATTTCTCAGATATTCATGTAAACATACATCTTATATCTCGTTCACATATGATCATATATACTACATATAGCACATAGAAACACCTAGAACGCTTTCACATAGCTTATATCAATTTTCAGAGTCCTTTCATATTACTTGATAACATATATCATATATGTATACAATAACTTATATCATATCATCTACCTTATGCTCCATTTCTTTATATTCCCTTAGATTTCATAAATATATCGTATTTCTAAACATATATCATTTAATAGTATTTATTTATGTATTAATTTAATCTATTTACTTAATTCAATTTCGTATATTCATTATAACTTTTTCATATAGCTCCATAGATCTTTAGCATATAACTTATCTTACATATTCGTATCATCCCTTATATTCAAGTTTCCTACTTGATGTACTATTCCCCTTTCATTCTATAATTCAATCTTATTTAGTTCCCTTCACTCTCAATAAATCAAAAAGCTCTATTATACTAATTCTCATAGTGGATCATATCACTATGTACTTGACCAACTCATGTTTCTATTATGCATATAACTATTACACTTGTTTACCTAGTTCTTATCACTTCTCACGAACTCACTTTCATCATATTTCCTATTATTACATATTTTATCATAACCATGTATTCACATAGTCTTATATTTCATTATCATATGACTTATATTTGTTCTCTTATGACTCTTCGTAGACATCTATTTCCATTTCCAAATATCACTTGACTTATCTTCTATATTCCTATAATTTCATAACTTATTTTATATTCTTTCATCAACACTTAATAATGTTTTTACATAAACCATATAGCACATAAAAAACATATCAATTCATATAATCAAACATACATACATTTCATATTAATTACATAATCATGTACTATACTATCGGAAATAGACTTATCGCAAGTCACTTTCCATATAATCCTATGTAATAAGATGCACTCACCTTGGCCTTACTAAGTTCCAATCCACTTTATGTTTTCCTCTCTTTCGATCGAATCTTAACTTGATAATCGTTTCGGAACTGGTTCATGTTCGATATCTACATAATCATACATTGATACATATCAGTATCCCATTGATATACTCAAATCTATCATTTCTTAGACCAAAAGAAATGTCTATTTCAATTTCCCTTGAAGTGCACCGATGCATCCCTTAACATGTGCATCGATGCACTCCTTATGCATCGATGCACTAATTGTATTCGATGTTTCCATTTTTAAGGGGTGCATCGATGCACTTCCTGTGCATTGATACACACTGAACAATTTCTGGAAATTTACCCTTGATGCATCGGTACATGATGAATGTGTACCGATGCACACTAAGCCATAATTCCAATTTATACCCGAAAATCCACTCTTTTTAGCTTAATTACTTCATATATAATCCCCTTTCTTATTCTTAGCTTACATACTAATATTCAAACTCATTTTTATTCATTAATCACCTCTTTAACATCAAAACCCTATTCTCCATATGCAATTCAAGAATTACACTAAATTTTCAACATGTTCCAAATTCAATTTTATTACTTCATATCTCTTAATTAGATTGATGACAAGTCAAATTTATCTTCCAACTCTAGTTATGAACTCTATCTCAAGATTTCATCCAAGAACCTCAAATCTTTAATCCCTCCTAACTCCATCATACCTTGATTTTAAGATAACTTAAGCTTTCCTTAAGCTTAGTTATCATCTAATAATCAAAACCCAATCTTAAATTTAACCAAAAACTCAATAATCAGAAAACTCACCTTTGGCTCTTGGTTTTCACGCGTGAAGGAAGAAGAAAGATGAAGAGAATTCTGGAAACCACTTTGTTTCCTCTTCCCTTCTACGTGTTTAATATATAACCATATTTAAATATTTTCCTGCCCTTCAATTCACCTTATAATTACTAACATCTTTCAAGTAATATTTTAAAATAAATCATTGAACTATTTCATTCTACTACTTTAGTCACCAAATTCTGAAACTTTACAATTTGATCACTAACCCGGTATTGATGTTACAGTTCTCAACAGTGTACATGGGCTAATAAAGAAATTAAATAAATATACTGAATGTGATATGTATATGTGATTTGTTATATGGAATAAATTACAGGATTCATGTATTGGTTATATGAAATGATATATGTTTTTAGTTATATGAACTGTATTACATGAATTATATGATGTTAAGTGTATTTCTTTATGAAATGATATATGATGGGTATAAATAATAAGTATATGATGATATGATAAAAGGTATTAATGATAATAATAGGATAATTATAAGGGAGAAGATAATCATATATGTACATGTGTGGATTTGATATATGAACAAAAATATGATGGAATATGTGCATGTATGCATTTTGTTTATATGAAATATTATATGGTTATATTGTATGTTTTATATGCCTCACTAAGTCATCGACTTAGCGTGTGATTGTTTCACACGTAGGTTTGGAAAGCGATAATAGAAGTAAAAAGGAACAAGACATGTCAGTTATCCTTACCGAAGATTAGATCAGAAATGTATATCGAATTATATGTATTTTGTTAGAAAGAATTTAGTTGGTATGTAATAAAAAGGATTTGTATTAGAAACGCTCTGATCGAGTTTTGTAATGTTTAAACGTATTTTTTTATAAATGGTAAATGTATAGAAATGAACATTTTAAATTTTAAGAGTTTATACGTATTTTATGGAAGTATTGTAGCAGTACTGTAGCAGGGTATCAGTTCCCTGTAGCAGGAAATCGGTTCCCCTATGACAATCTGGAAAATTTTAACATTTGTGTATTGTAGAAGGATACTGTTCACGGTACTGTTTATTACTATTCATGATACTATTCATACCGTATTTTACTGTTCATAAATACGTTTTTACCTCATAATTTTATAACAAACACAAATCAACAATATGATCGTATTTTCTTAATATAAGTTCAAATATTCTGATATTTTGCAAGAATAAAGATTTTGAAATGTCAATGTGACATCTCAGACTTATATCCGAGTCAGATACGGGTTGGGGTGTTACAGGGCCAATGGGTTATTTCAACTGACAAGTGTGGTTTAAGCTTTGGCAACCTAGGCCACATGATTATTGTTAATTTTGTAACTAGTTAAGCTTATGATCGTACACTCGGACTTACCTATCTATTAATCCATCAATAATCATTAGTATTAGGATTAACAACATGCACCCTAATATCGGATATCGGAATATATATATATATATATATATATATATGCACGAACAAGATTGAAAAGGAAGATTATTAACTCACATCCAACGTTTATTATTTTTTTCAGTATTTTTTCTATCTTCTTCAAATCACATTTGGTCACAGATTTTTGTCCAATCTTAAAAAGATGAATTAGGTAAGATCACACCTTTATATTCATACCATCAATAAAAATTATAATCTTGAAATATTTGCTAATAAAAAACAGCAGATTATATTCCTCCATTTACATGTATATTTTTCATTTTCTTTACTTTAAGCTTGATATTCCTCCATTTACATATATATATATTTCTATTTTGAAAATGGTTTGGTAACAAGCAATACAAAGTTTCTCTGCAAACCACATGTGCCCTTAAATAAGCAAACTCAGACTTACAATGAACCGCTACAAAATGCTTGGAAGTAAGCCTTTCTGATTATAGTTCTTTAATCTACAAATCATGTTAAAATGGATTAATTCACAAATTAGGCCCTTCATTATACCTGATTTTCACTTGGCTACAATATGAGGTTAAAAAAGTGCCTTTTCCTTAGCGGAAAAGCTTGGTATTGTATGAAGGATTAGGTAGGTAGGTACCTTTCAATCCCAAAGATTTGAATTATTTTAAGATCAAATCGGATATGGGACGTTTGTTTCAATATTTTGCTTCATGGCATCACAATCTCAACCTCTACGCCTGTCAATGGCGACTGAAGTCTCTTTCAGTATTTTGCTTACAAGCTTTGACATATCTAAGACTCCTTTGCAATTTTTTTCCTAATCATCTTCATTCTCTTGTTCTTAACAAATTGTTATAATTCGCCCTGTTTTTAAAGCTTATATAAGTAGCTCATATGCTTCAACCTTCATGTCTCATATCCATACAAGCATCGAGATTTTCGAAGTTTTAGCCCAGCTCAAATGTCTATCAATGGGTTTTTGGTTTCCAAAACGACCCTTTTTCTCGTCGGTTTCATCACATTCGTTACCCTGCCTGCAGAAGCTGCTGTGAGGAAGTACCAGTTTGATGTGAGTAAACTCAGAAATGAACGTTTAGATTGTTTAAATTCTCGTGGTTTCGAATTGACATGACGTGTTTAATGAACAGATTCGAGTGAAGAATGTTAGCAGACTGTGCCATGCGAAGCCGATTGTGACCGCAAATGGGAGGTTTCCAGGGCCTACAATCTATGCTCAAGAGGGAGATAGAGTTATTGTCAATGTTACAAACCATGCAAAATATAACATGTCGATTCACTGGTAGGATTTTGATGAACTATGTGCAGAAATAAAAAAGTTGAAACGAAGTTTCGTATAATGTGTTGTTCTGATGATCTGTTTAGGCATGGATTGAACTTTGAAGCAATATCGAAACGGTTGGGCGGATGGACCGGCTTACATAACGCAGTGTCCGATTCAGACTGGGAATAGCTACGCTTACGACTTCAATGTAACAGGGCAAAGAGGAACTTTATGGTGGCATGCACAAACAACCAGCTCAGATTCATCCCCAAACGACACACGGTTTAATCAATACCACAAACTAATATGAAAATCAGTTAACAGTTAAAGAAAATAATAAAAATGTTTTTGGTGAGAAAAAAATGCCAACTTCTATTTTTATGAGTGGGAATCTTAGATGTCCACGTCAATAGTAACCTCTACGCCACCGCCTCAACCGCCGTCAGCGCCGGCATTCTAACAGCCAATCACCCGCTCTTAGGATGATATTGGGTCTTATCACCAGCACTAATGATTTTTGTGAGTTAAAAAAATGCGTGATTACTAACACACGTGGCAATCAGCAAATCAAGTGTTTCGGGAGATACGTCTTTTCCTAACCATCTGATCAGCATTTGATGGATTTGGAACATCTGCCTTTCAAATCAATTTCTCCTTTTATTTACCAATTTTACAAAAGGGTAAACTACAATCAAGGTCACTGAATTATGTGTTTAGTAACAAACAAATCATTTTAGAAAAAATATAAAAAAATAACTCAATTAAAATACTGATATAAACATGTCATCTCGTTATTAAAATTAAAACGGGCGTCTAATGTATCTTTATATAATAATATTTTTAATTTCCAAAATCTATACATTTTATCAATTATGTCTTAATTCAAAATAATTCAATAAATTTAATCTTCATATTTAAAAATTCTATCAATTTTATCTTTTATTACGATACTGACAAACCAAACGAGAGTATAAAATCAAATTAGTTAGATAACTGAATTTTTCATAAAACATAACAAACTACTGTTAAATTGTTGTTATACCCAAGAAATGACATAATAATAATAATATAACATTTATAACAAAAGAATAATCAATTTAGGTGAAGAATACATATTAAAATAACAATATTTTTAAATATAATGAATTAAACTACTTCAAAATAAAATCAAAATAATAAAATTTAAAAGTTAAAATATTATTATATCATACCATAACATTATCTCATCGATAAAGATTTATCACAAGATATAAGAAGAATAGTTAAAATCCAAAATAATTTTAAACCTTGTCCTCAAGTAATCTTAAAACAATGGAAAATGTGTGGCGTTTATTGAACCTGTTAGGCAATTCCAGACAATGGTCTAGTCTAGTATGGCCCTGGCCGCCAGAGCCAAACTTGAGGTGAACGTAGAAATTCTAAATACAATTCGTTAATATATGATTAAAAAACAATAAATTTTAATTGTAATTGAAAATTTTATTGAAAACGTAATTTTTTAGTTTTGATAAAATAATATTTTATATTAAAACTGAAAATATTATTTTTTTTCGTAATATTTTCGATTACAACTGAAAATGTTACAACTGAAAATGTTATATTTTTAATAATATTTTTAGTTATAAATTTTAAACTTCATGCAATATAACTTTTAAATTATGGAAAAATATTACAAAATTGCATAACTTTTTAATTTAAACAAGATAATATTTTATGTTGAAAATCATATTAAATTAATTTTAAATTAGATTATCACACAACATAACTACCATAAAGGTGGTGAAATCCCATTTTCATTGTTTTTGGTGGAAAGCAATTTCTAACCAGCTCCATGAAATATTAATGGAAGGGGACAAATCAAGGGTTGAAGCTCCTCATTTTGTGTGTAAAATTGAGTTAGCTTTATTTTTGATAAGGCGAGACACCCCATTCCCTTGATATCCATGCCCAATTGTCATTAACCCCTAACCAGCTCTTCCCCTTTCACTCTAAGTTGCCGTGTAATTGATTCATGCTGTGATTTTGCGCAGGGGTTGACGGTTTGATGATTCATGTGGAAACATGTTGAATTTATTAGGATAATGAAGGATCCTCTTCCTTTAGCTGACATCTTGAGTCAAATGACAAACGCCTCGCCCATAATAAATAACAAATTGCGGGTTGAATTCATCGAGCGACTTTAGTAATTAAAGCGACTGTTTTTTTTATATATTCTAGGTTCGAATAGTTGTGTTTATAGGGTGTGTGTATTATCAATAGTTAATAAAGATTATAAACAGCGTATGTAGGGTATGTATATTGTCAATAGTTAAGAAATATTATAAACAAATACTACTTTATATTAGCGTGGGTTTGAAATATCGGATTAACACCATCCACCCTAATATCGGATATATAGCACGAACAAGATTGAAAAGGAAGATTGTTTGGTAACAAGCAATACAAAGTTTCTCTGCAAACCACATGTGCCCTGAAATAAGCAAACTCATACTTACAATGAACAGCTACAAAATGCTTGGAGGTAAGCCTTTCTGATTTTAGTTCTTTAATCTACCAACCATGGTAAAATGATTAATTCACAAATTAGCTCCTTCATTATACCTGATTTTCACTTGGCTACAATATGAGGTTAAAAAGTGCCTTTTCCTTAGCGGAAAAGCTTGGTATTATATGAAGGATTAGTAGGTTGGTACTTTTCAATCCCGAAGATTTGAATTATTTTAAGATCAAATCGGATATGGGACGTTTGTTTCAATATTTTGCTTCATGGCATCACAATCTCAACCTCTACGCCTGTCATGGCGACTGAAGTCTTTCAGTATTTTGCTTACAAGCTTTGACATATCTAAGACTCCTTTGCAATTTTTTACCTAATCATCTTCATTCTCTTGTTCTTAACACAATTGTTATAATTCGCCCTGTTTTTAAAGCTTATATAAGTAGCTCATATGCTTCAACCTTCATGTCTCGTATCCAAACAAGCATCGAGAATTTCGAAGTTTTAGCTCAGCTCAAATGGCTATCAATGGCTTTTTGGTTTCCAAAACGACCCTTTTTCTCGTAGGTTTCATCGCATTCGTTACCCTGCCTGCAGAGCTGCTGTGAGGAAGTACCGGTTTGATGTGAGTAACTCAGAAATGAACGTTTCGTTTGTTTAAGTTCTCGTGGTTTCGAATTGAAATGATGTGTTTAATGAACAGATCGAGTGAAGAATGTTAGCAGACTGTGCCATGCGAAGCCGATTGTGACCGCAAATGGGAGGTTTCCAGGGCCTACAATCTATGCTCAAGAGGGAGATAGAGTTATTGTCAATGTTACAAACCATGCAAAATATAACATGTCGATTCACTGGTAGGATTTTGATGAACTATGTGCAGAAATAAAAAAGTTGAAACGAAGTTTCGTATAATGTGTTGTTCTGATGATCTGTTTAGGCATGGATTGAAGCAATATCGAAACGGTTGGGCGGATGGACCGGCTTACATAACGCAGTGTCCGATTCAGACTGGGAATAGCTACGCTTACGACTTCAATGTAACAGGCAAAGAGGAACTTTATGGTGGCATGCACACATTCTTTGGCTAAGGGCTACAGTGTATGGAGCCATGTCATCATGCCGAAACCAGGAACGCCATTTCCGTTCCTGAAGCCAAATATGGAACAGATTGTTGTATTAGGTCGGTTCCAGAGTCGATGTTTCAGATTGGTTTTTACTAGTTTCTTGTGATTATGATGTATATGGTGAAACTGTGTTAATGGTCCAGGGGAATGGTGGCACAAAGATGTTGAAGAGATTGTCAAGCAAGGAACTAACATGGGATTGCCACCAAATATGTCGGATGCACACACATCAATGGCAAACCGGACCTCTTTTTCCATGTTCTGAGAAGCGTAAGCCGAACTTTTGTCGAAAAACAGTTTTCACTTGCAACGCTCGTTGTTCAATCCTGAATGTTTTCGATTTTCAGATACATTTGCAATGGAAGTCGAATCCGGGGAAAACGTACTTGCTGAGAATCGTCAATGCTGCCCTCAATGACGAGCTTTTCTTCGCAATAGGTCACAGCATGACGGTAGTTGAGGTCGATGCGGTTTATACGAAGCCGTTCGTCACTCAGCAATACTGATTGCACAGGGCAAACCACCAACGTTATCGTTCGAGCTGATCGATCCCCGGGCAGATATTTCATGGCTGCTAGGCCTTTCATGGATGCTCCACTTCCTGTAGACAAAAAAACAGCTACAGGGATATTCCAATACAAGGAATCCCAAACACTGTTCTTCCTACACTTCTCATTACCCACCTCCCAACGACACAGATTTCGCTTTGGGTTACAACAAAAATCTCAAAAGCTTGAACTCTGCAAATTTTCCAGCAAATGTGCCCCTTAAAGTCGACCGAAAACTGTTCTACATGGTCAGTTTCGGCAAAGATCCTTGCCCGACATGCGTTAACGGAACGAGAATCTTAGCCTCGTTGAACAATATTTCCTTTGTGATGCCTAAAATTGGTCTTCTCCAAGCTCATTACTTCAATATTAGTGGGGTTTTTACAACTGATTTCCCTGATAAACTCTTAAGCCATTCAACTATACTGGTGCACCCTTAACAGCCAATCTTGGCACTGCACATGGGACAAGGCTTAGCAAGATTGCCTTCAATATCTACAGTTGAGCTAGTGCTTCAAGACACTAATCTCCTTACGGTCGAGTCACATCCGTTCCATCTCCACGGTTATAACTTCTTCATCGTAGGAACTGGTATCGGAAACTTTGATCCTGTCAAAGATCCAGCTAAGTACAACTTGGTCGATCCGTTGAAAGGAACACCGTCGGTGTTCCGACCGGGGGATGGACGCTATTTCGGTTTAGAGCAGACAATCCAGGTAATAAACTCAACTTGTCTTATACAGAAAAACTTGAATTTGATTACTATGTTTTTTAATTTCATTGAATTTTCCCGGTTTAGGTGTTTGGTTTATGCATTGTCATTTGGGCCTACTGGTGGGGATTGAAAATGGCATTTGTGGTTGAAGATGGAAAGGGAGCTGATCAATCAGTTCTTCCTCCACCCAAGGATTTGCCACTTTGTTAAATGTTGAAAAAGTTTCTCAAGTTCAACAAAGACCATGTTTGTGTATAAAACTGTATCTTCTGCTTACATATATATGTATG